>NC_136968.1:0-95938 GCF_032717465.1 Coenobita brevimanus | reverse complement strand
CTTGTCTGGTCTGAATAGTTTCCCCTATAAGGTTTATAATTATTCAGTACTTTATTAGTCTGGTAAGGCAGTGTTATCTGCTCTAGTTACCCCGTACTGGACCATTGGTCACTATACTCAGTCTCAAATATGAAGTCCCGTTTGGGGTGGGGCCTGCGCTTGATTTCCCCCTCCACAGCTCTGCTAAACCTACTCTCTCTCTCTCTCTCTCTCTCTCTCTCTCTCCCATTTCTCTCTCTCTCTCTCTCTCTCTCTCTCTGACTGAATTAAGTTGAGAAAGTTTTTATATATTTATAAATTTTTTTCTTCTATATTGTTTCAACTTTTTGTCCACACCACCTCTGGGGTAAAAGTCTTGGTGCATTTTTTTTTATAAAGAGTTTCCCCAGTAGGCCTAAGTCCTCTCACTGATCTTTAATCAGACAATTCATCATCTGGGCTTTCTGATATGTTTGATTAAGAATGAATCCACGAAATGGTTGACTGCTACGTCTTGCTGTGAATCTTCTTGCACTTGTTTATGAGCTGCACTGCATTCATCCTGTTATGCAGTGTGACATGATTCAGAGCTTCTTTGGCAAGAAGTTTAAGATCAGCCTTTTTGAATGTGTTCGCCTTGGCTATATACGTCTTCACTTGAGCCCAAATGAGCTCAATGGGGATTTGTACTGACAATGAATGCGGTGGTAATCTAATGACCCGATGCCCTGCCTCTTCAGCAATTGTGTCAGTTACATACTTTGTGCCAGTATCAAACTTCTTGGCAAGTTCATACAGCTCGTGTTTTAATAGATCGTCACTGGTCTGTACTCCCTTCTTTATAAGCCAGTCCCCTTATGTCCGATTTTCTCCAGGGCAGAGTTTGTTTTTTTTTTCAAGTTTGACTGAATGATAGGAAGCATTATCCATAACAATTACAGAGTTTGGTGAAATGTTTGGTAGCAGGGTTGATTCCTGAACCAGTCTTCAAAAAGTGTTGAATTCATCTGATAATGGTAGTCCCCATAGTTTTTTGCTTGAAATATCAACCTCAGCTTCATTGTTAACAAAGCCATTTGTCATTCCAGCATGCACAATAATCAAAGCGACTTCCCTTTTCCAGTCAGTTGCTGTATTCCAGTGGCTTGTGGGGAAGCAGTGTCAGTCCAACATTTTCCAACTGTATAATTTTGGTTCCACCCATAAGTTTTGTCCAAGATACACAATGTTCTGGGAAGACTTTGACCTGGCTCGTATTTCTCTAAAAAATCTGGTCCTGAGCTACTGCAACATCGCTTCTTTCCATGAGGAACTTTCAGCCATCAACTTTTACAAATTTGAAGCCCATCTGCAAGAGATTCCAGCGAAGTTAGACTCTATTGCCTCCGTTGAAAGTTATGTTTTCCTTTGAGTTCTTCGTTATTCTTGTGCAATGTAGGGAATTTCATGCCATTCACTTAGAATCCCAGGATAGTTCTTCTGACCACACGCTTGTCAAAATCGTCGAGATTCGGTTACGGTTGCACTCCACTTCTTTGTTGGTGACGAGAATGCAGGCTGTTCTGGTGACATTTGTGTCACACAAGCTGTGTATTAAATTTAGAGCAGATTCTTTTTGGACTGTTTCTTCTCGCTTAACGTTGGTCGCTTTGGCTGTGCAAGCAACTGCTCTTGAAGGTGGGAATAATAAAAGTCTCCAATAGTCTTTTCTTCTAAAAATAGTATGTTCACATTGTAAATAAAGTTCTTTCCCCCGACTGTGGAGCACACGGAGGAAGCGAGTTGGAGTAGCTGCCATCGTGGGTGGAGATCAGGGAGGAAGTGACCGGTCACATGTAGTCTGAGGTGGGTGTCCTTGACCTCTGGCAACGTTGGAAAGCGACGTTGGAAAGTGGTGTGTAATTTTATACAAATCATTGCTATTATCCTAAAAAATTACACATTCATAGCACTATATAGCCTTATTTAATATATTTAATAAGTACAGATTATTAAATACACAATTTCAAATAGTAAATAGCTGACATATGACAGAGAGAGAGATAGGTACTGGGGTTGATGTGGCAGAGCTGTAGAGAGGGAAATCCCTGTGGACCCCACCCAAATGGACTTCATATTTGAGTCTGAGTAAAGACAGAAAATCATTTTTGCTTCATTTCATTTTTAAAGGCTCCAACATGCATGCATGCATCGACCTTGGTCACCTAATGGCAGCTTTCAATGCTGCTCAATGTCTGGCAGCTTCCCTTATCCCTAAGGTCACATTCAGTGATCTCTGTCCCAGGTATTATTTGGTCTGCCTGTAGCAACCTTACCCCGAACATTAGCATTTCTCACTGTCTGCACCCAGTGGTCATCTCCCATCCTCTCCACATGCCCAAACCATCTCAAAATCTACCCCTCCTCATCACAACAGCAATACACTCTAGTCCCATCCTTCCTCAAACTCTTCCATCATAACTAGTGTTCCCCCCCCTACCCAGCCTTGCATTTAAGGACACACTGCACATCCACGTAATCATTGTCATTTCTGGTCATTTGAGCCTGCGGATATCCTCCTCCACTAGTGCCCAAGTCTCACTATCACAGAGCATTTATACTCCTGCATACAAAGATCCTTTAGCTTGGAGGGAGAGTCTTCTCATTGCAAGAGGCAACAGCTCCCTGAACTCTTCCAACCACTCCTCATTCTTGCCACCACCTCCAGAACATAACATGTCTCCCAAATAACAAAACTCTTTCACAGTCATAGAGACTTACCAGCAAGATCAATCCTTTCCTGCCTGACAGTCTCTACATGCTTTTCCCCACACACACGAAATCAACATTATCTCGCAGTCTACCACTAGACCCACTTATCACAAACATGGGGCAAGGTGGAATTACTTCCCACGCCATTGTGGCAAATTGCACATGGCCGCTTTCCCTCTTCTTTTGCAGTACCACCACCAACCCTAGATACCATCACCTTAGTTTTATTTGCATTTACTCTCAAGCCCTTGTGCCCCATACCATTTCTTCTCCTGCTAAGTTTTTCCCCCACCTTTTCATTCTCAGCAATCATCATCATCGGCATACAGTATCTCCCATGGGAGTCCATTTCTGAAGTCGTTTGAGAGGGTTTCAGGGACCATAATGAACAATAAGTGGCTCAAGACAGACCCCTGATACACCAACATTCACAGAAAACTCATCACTCAAATCACCATTCACTCTCACCTGGGTAAAAACTCCCACATACAGTACATAACAACGACTCCTCATTCCCAGACTTTCTCATTGCCCACTTCACCACCTCCCTAGGTACTGTCAAAGGCCTTCTCCAAATCAACTAAGTACAGATCCCATTTCTTTCCTATATCTTTTTCCGGAAGCTGTCGAACAATGAATATTGCCTCAGCGGTCCCTTTGCTCGGCATAAACCCATACTGCATCTCATCAGCATTCACTTTTTCTCTAATCATACTTTCTAGAACTCTCTCCATTACCTTCATTATCTAGTGCAAAAGTTTATGCCTCTATAATTTCCTTTCCAGGGCATCACCCTTTCCCCTTGTACACATTTACAATCACACTCTTAGCCAGTCATCTGGGACAACACAGTCATATATACGGTAAAACCTCGATATAACAGACTTAAATAGACTGGAATTTGCTTTTATCGGACTCGAGGAGCTACCGGACTAAATTCCTATATAACGGAAAAAGTCCGATAAAGCCAGAAGCAGACTGGACTGCTTGAACACTTAAGCTACGTTCACCACAATAAGGTAAATAAAAGACATGTTTATCAGTGTGGAGAGGATGGAGGGTGAAAGACTGACGAAGAGAGTGCATGTGAGTGAGGTGGAGGAGGGGAGAGGGAGGGGGAGGCTGAGGATGACATGGAGGGATGGGGTAAAGAGGTATGTGAGAGAGGGGGGTGTGAGTTGGAAGCAGGGCAGTGAAATGGCAGGGGACAGGGCAACGTGGAGGCGATTTGTTTGTGGCCACCTTGAACGGGATTGAGGCGTCTCGCAATAGATATATAGTTCATCAGTATACAGTACTGTATTATTACATATATTACACCATTTGATTAATGTAGTGAAGTTATAACACAGCACTACTGCAACCGAAGCCAAAACAGATTAAAAACCATTCATGCGATCCGGACTAATGTCTGATATATTGGAAAAAGTCCAGGTTAGCAGGGGAAAGTCCGGATGTCGCATTTATCGGACTTTCACATTTTTCGGAATGGTTTGGGCCCCAATTAGTCTGTTATAGTGAGGTCTTGTATTTAGGAAATCAGTAACTAACCCCTTTCCTGTATCTCCTGAGGCCTTCAGAATTTTATCTGTCAACCCAGACACACCTGCTGCCTTCCCACCTTCATCGTGCCTGTTGCCGTGCTATCAGTAGCAATAACAATCAAGGCCAAGAGCCAAACACATTCCACTGACTCCAAACCTTCCCTGTTCCAACCAGTTTTAATGCTTTCTCCAGGCATCTTTGATATCCCCATTGTTCATCAGTACCTTTCTTTCTTCATTCTTCACACACACTGCTCACCTATGATATCCCTGTTTTTCCCTCTTTATCTGATTTGCCACCTTAAATATCATATTCTTCCTTTCAACTGAATAAAGGGCTGTGAGTCTTGGTTTTTCAGTGCCCACCAGGTTGCCTTGCAGGCATTTACTGAGGTAAGGAGGAGGAATTGGGTGGAGGTATTTTTATTATTTACATGAAAATGCAATGATGTATAGCATCATTGGAGTCCTTTCTTTCTCATTGCATCACAAATGTAGATGGTTGCTCAGCCATGTCTTTCCTGTGGGTGTATATTTTCTACAAAAGGCTGCTCCCTTCCCTCTACTCTTGACTGCTTGTACAGACATCCTCCTTTTAACGAAGTGGGTGACAATTACTAGTAGAAGTGATCCACAAATAGTAGGTGCTCTGTTGAAGCTCACTGTTGATTCTCATATCAGCCAGTACTGACCAATCTCCCCCAGACTGCCTATTGATGAACACTGAGCAATGATGTGTGTGGAGGAGGAGTAGGTGAACAGTCCTGTTTAACTCTGTGCAGCTTCATATATCCCCAACAGTGAATCTTTTCCATGTGGTTCCCAGGTCTGCTGCCTATTAATCCTATCAGGTTTCTGGGCTGGGCAGATTATGTCCATGCTAGAGTCAGCCATTCTCTCACTGACCCACATCTGCGCTACCACAGGTATTTTTCTCTGATCAGCCTGTGTAAATACTATACACTTTTCATGATACAATGTTGGTTTTGGTGTCATTTTAAAACTGTATTGTAGGACCTTATTGTATTATGTTCAAAGAAGGAAAACAAAGAAAATGAAAAGTCAAAAAATGACATCGTTGAACTAGGTGAAAAACAAAAATTTTATATCTTGCTGTACAAAAATAGTCATCAGAAAAAGTAATAAATATATATAAATCTGATTCAAACCGTGCAAAACTACAATAAATTACGCCTACAATGATATATAGATTATGGTTTTTTTCTGCATTTTATTGCACGGTAAAGCAAAAGGAAAAGGATGCACAATTTTTATGATTCTTGGCCGCATGTTTGTTTTGCGATCTTTTTCTTCTGATCGGTCAGTGTAAATACATTTTTACCATAGAATGCTGGTTTGTGGTGGTGTTTTGCAGAGCTGAATAGTTGTAATTTACCATAATGTATTAAAAAGCAGAAAACAAAGTAAGTCAGAATGACAGGGTGAAGTTAGGTGAAAACCTCATAATGTACACATTGACCTAGATAAATATTCTCCCCAAAAAAACTATGCAAAGCTATGATAAATTACCTTTACAGTGATATGTGGTTTATGCTTATTCAGCATTTTATTTCACGGTAAAGTGAAAGGAAGAAGTTACACAATTTTTTATGATTCTCTGCCGCATATCCTTTTTTCTTTGATTGCCCTGTGTAAATGCACTTTTCATGATAGAATGCTGGTTGTGATGTTATTTTGAAGCTGAGTAGTTGTAGCTTATAGTAGAATGCTCAAAAATGGAAAGCAAAGGAAATGACACATATATTTAGTATCTTTAAATGATGAATAAATTCACAATGGAATCTCTCAGGTTGGATTTGAAATGATGCCAAGAAGTGCCATTGGAATCTTAAATTGTTAATGCAGTGCTGCAAGTGGAGAAATCATGTATCTGTACTATGCATGACCAGTGCATGCACTAAGTCCTGCTTGTATTAAAGTCTATCAGGCCATCAACTAATTCCTTCGTAAGGAATGTATTCCAATTCAATTTGCAATGCCTGATTTCCTGTCTTTCAGCAGAGGAAATAGTGGTGAAACCCAATAGCTTTGTGTTTTCTCATGGCACCCATCTGGCACAAAGTTGGCTGTATGAACAACTACACAAAGACCTTCCTTATACTACACCTTAGTACAGTAGACCCTCGCTATACTGGACCAATTGGGGGGAAGCCTGATCTGATAAAAGTCAATGATCTGGTATATTAATGGTCCCCTCTCTCCCCTGAAATGGGATACCAAGCATGTACTGGGAAATTAACAAGTAAAATAGCATATTGTAGTAATAAAATGAAAAACTATACCCATTTTACACAAACAAAGCTGTCACTAATTATTAATAACCCAGCAATTACAAATGAACCACCACTTCTACAAGTTAGAAGGAATGTTGCCTCCCTTGTATGATACTACAGATACTTTTATTGCAAATGCACAGATGAAGTTGCATCCAGTGTGCCATCTCTCCATGCCTTCCACTGTGCTACTTAGGCATCTGGTAATGCTCATGACTGGACTGTCACACTGCCATATTGCAGAGACTTGCCCATCATAATTCTTTTATTCCCTGAACAGCATCTCTTTGGAACTCATTTCCCAGAATCGTTTCCCCCAAACTCAACCTACAGCAGTTCAAGTCCAACTGTTACAGATTTTTTTATGAATGGAGGAGACTTATAATCAGGTGTTTGGATTCTTTTTCTTTTTCTTTTTCTTTTCTTTTTATTATTTAATTTGTTTTTCACTCTATGGTCATCATATGTCTAAACTTGGCCCACAATTTCACATCTTTGTCACAGCACTTCATGACAAGTACTGCATTACTATGGTCTTTTAAAAACTCAGCAGTCATGATGGGGAGAGGGGTAGGTTGGGGTAAAAAGGGGTAGGAACAACATACATGGCCCACGATGCCCATATAGATGAATGTACACCACTCACACTGTCACTTTTCTTGTATGCTGTACACTGTGTTAATGTTATTTATTGTCACTGTTCTGTAAAGATGGTTTCTGGTGGCTCTGGTGTAACATCTGGTATAGAGAGTACTGAGGTGTTGGGGGTTGGGTTCCTGGAGACTCTGCTACTGGATCCTGAGGCTGTGTGGAGAGCTGGCTGAAGTTGCTGATGCTACAGATGTATTGGATGTCTCTGTCTGTGTGTGGAGCCTCTTGGCAGCATGAGAGGCACAGCCTTGAAAAACTGGGAGATCATAGCCTAGATTTTCTGTGGCTGCTGCAGCTGTATTAGCTCCAACCCAATGAGCCTCATTACCTCATAATGCTGACCCAGAGACCCTCTAACTTGATCTATCATGGTAAGGATGGTGCTTGCAGCATCAAAGCCTGCAACCAAAAATGGTCCAGGTGCCTCCACATCCACTTTGCCTTCCTCCTTGCCAATTCCCCTTCATCAGGTGATGTCAGGCACACCAGCATCCTCACCCAGCCACTCTTGCACCTCCTTAGCAAGGTTCCCCTGCCCTGCAGCTGCCAACAGTTCTGTCATCCTTGGTGGCTCAAACCCCTCAAAATCATGCAGCGAAGCAGGAGTCTTGGGGGTTTTGAGGAGTTTGCACCACCCATTGTTGAGTGTGACAAGAGACGCTTCCTTCCATGCCTCTGCCCTGTTGAAGATAGCATCCTTGCTGGTGTGTTTCTTGTTGATGTGCAGGGTCTTCTTGCCTCTGGTGTCCTTGTAGTTTTCCTGGTCCATCCCATCCTCAGTCACAATGAGGCACTGGTGCAGTTGGAAATTTCTGAAGTGCCTCTTTGCACTCGCCCTAGTCTATGGGTTGAATAAGGGCAGTGGTGTTGTCTGGCAGAAATGAAACCTTGATCCATCCATCCTTGCTGCAGAGTTTGGTGGAGGAAGCATGGGGTAGTGTGTTTTCCAACAGCAGCACTGCCTTCATGTCATTTGGACTGATGCCATGCCTATTTTGTGCCTCTTGGGAGAGACAAAGCTGTGGTGGGACCAGTCATTGATGATATCTTAGGTAAACCAGGCAGACTTGTTCCCATGGTACTCCACAGGAAGCCTGGCCATGATGTCCCTCAGTGACCTGGTTGCCTTACTATTACCTGTCGTGACTGGCTGTAGGCAATGAGAGCCATTTGCATTGGCACAGGCCAGAATGGTGAGACACTTTTTATGTCCTGGAATATTGCCAATAATTTTGGAAGCCTGGGTAATAATGAGGGAAAGCATGCCAGAAGAGCCCAGTTTCATCAGCACTGTAAACTTGGAACTCATGCAGGCCCTCATCTTCCATCAGCATTCGAAGATGCTGAACATACAGCTCCACAGCATCGACATCGGCGCTGGGCATCTCCCCAGTTATGGCCTCATTAACAGTGCCAAGGTGCCTCCTGAACCTCCACAGCCATCCATCAGTACCATCAGTACACTTGAAATCATCATTTACCTTTGTGTTTCATGCTGGATATCCAAGCCATGTATAGGGACACCCTCAGCTCTACTGCATGTGCCGCTTATACATCGCTTCATTGAGTTTCTCCTTGGGCAGCTTCCTGGTCCTGAACACATCCATCCCCTTCCTCCCACCTTCCAGTCCCTTCATTACCATCTTTGTTTTGTCCTTTGCCTTTGTGATATCATGAAGGATTGACCTTTTAAGGCTATAATTGCAAATGAGATTGCCCCTGCTCATGCCTTGCTCATGCACCTCAATCAATTCTATCTTCTCCATAATGGTCATAATCCTCCTTTCTGCTTTTTCATTAGAGGAGGTGCTAGGAGATTCCTTACAAGATGCCATTTATCAAGGTTACTATGGGAAGTCACGTGCCAGGTGTGAGACATGTAGGCAGAGATGTTGACACAACATAAAATGCAGCAAGACTTAGGTCAACCACATGCGGGACAGTGTGTCCGCAACTTTTGGTCCTGCTCAGGCCTGCCAGAAATAGCCCGAAAATAGCACAACACCCCACCACTTCCTCCCTGCTCCTTCCCAACTTAGTCCATGTGGATGGGAAAAACTGCCGCCAATGTTGGAAACTGCATTCTGAGTCACCCCATGTGCGGGGAGCAATCCAGTAGGCCTGCATCATGCGTTGTATGACCCATGTAACAGATAGTACACGTTAAAGGCCAAAAGTGTCCGGTGGGATCAGAGTTGCCTGGAAGGTCCACGTTATTTTTCCCATTTAACAGACGGTATCCGGTAGACGGTTTGTCCAGGGGTCTTCAAGGTGTCCGTTAAATTCAATACAGTATCCGAACTGCCAAGGTCCACAAAAGTGAGGGTCTACTGTAGCATCATTTTAGTGTGATGGGTTCCATACTCAGTTGTCATGTTCACCTTGATACAAGTAATGTGTGGGTAATCCTGAAGGTCACCACCAGCATATGCTGGACAAAATTGTCTGAGGGTAGCAAGAATAAAATGTAGTTCATTCCAGTGTTGCTGTATGGCAGATTGCTTTGCAATCATTTGTTTATATGAACATGAAAAACTTATACCCTTCCACAGTCAACTATTGTGAATCTTTGCGTATATGATCTGAGCAATCTCTCCTATGAGCCCACCTGGCATCTGTGTAGCGACATGCAAGCTGACAGTCATGCATTTGAGTCAAGATGGCTGCCCATTGTTTATATGTTCAGAACCCCATTTTGAGTTGGTTGCACACACTCCCTTCATCCTGGCACCACTTTGTAGTCCCTGTGCAGCTCACCCATTCTGTCATGTGCCTCACAGTGGTGATCGTGTTTCTCCTTGCATGCAGTGAGACAAACAGCCATAACATACTTCCAGCCTAGGTTATCCACCGGCAAGGAATAAGAGCTGAGGCCTTCCACCAGTGGAACATCGATGCACCAACCTCCCTCACCTGCCTCCATTTTGTTTGCCTCCTGCTCACTGCCTGGCTTCCCCACCTGCTAACACCCTGCCTCACCAGATTGCTCTCCCATTGTCTCCCTGCATTGCTCTCCCCATCTTTCATCACGTGTTCCTGACAAGGTTGATTTTCGAGGGATACCAGCTGTCCCGCAGCCTCAAGGGGGACCCATGGTGACAACTCAGACCAACCAAGGACGCACTTTGACTAGTCAGTTGTAGACTCACTTCCATCTGATATAGGCTCACTGAATTTTATGAAACCTTGAATTAGTATTCAAGTCTTGGGAGTGGCTTATTTCCATCAGATATAAGCAGCCCAACTGTAGGAAGAATAAAAGTATGGCACCACAGTGAAGGGTTTAAGCTTGTGAAAATACAGTGATTGTCCTCAACCTCAGCCCTCTGGCTGCAGTAAGTTTTAAGAGCTGAATATACTCATCCTTCATACTCTAGAATTTAAAGTAAAGTTTTTTATCCTTGTCCAAACCATAAATTGTGATATGCTACTCTATTTTTTTACATTCATGAAATCCAGGGTTTCTCTCAAGTACAAGAAAATCATCTAAGTTAGTTCCCAACCACCTTCACATTTATACTTGTCTCCATCTACCAAGTGATTATAATCCTTTATTGTTACCTGCAGTGAGTAAATTGGAAGGATCTCCAGTGACTAGTGAAACATTTTCAAAATTACAGGTACAGTACAGCTAGTCAACATTATTTTTGTTTCTTATTTATTTGTTGCTGTACTTATTTATTTATTGCTGGTAAGTTCACAGTAATTTACAGAACATTGCCCTTAAAAGTTTTTTTGATGTAGTAGATAGATGGCTACCATTAATGTTGGAGGTACAGTACTACCATGAGAGTGAAGTGTGGCGGCAAGCATGGTAACTAGCCATGTATCGTCACTCTCAGGCAGGAAATAGTCATCACTACCTGTAGAAATTATTTGTTTTAGTTGTATGGAAAGAGCTGAGCTATTTTGGGGCACATCATTGACATAAGAGCAGCTTGACCTATACGTGTACTGTGCAGTAATGTAAATATTGAAGTACAGTTTGGTTTTATATTGTGTAGAATTAGATTTAATTTTTATTCAGCCTAATGGTACCAGGCTAAAGGAGATGAAAGCAATACCCTTTTGGAGTAAAAAACCTTAAATGATTTTTTTTTTTTGGGGGGGTAGGCTACTTTAATTTTACTGTGACCTTAAACCCCTAAAGTACAGTGACAGACAATCATGAGTTTGCTAGCTTGCCACTAGAGTCCTATGACTGATGATCGTAGAAAGTCTGTCAAACTGCCAAACACTAAGCCAGTCCCTTTTATAATGTAAATGGTTCCCACCCAATCAGAACTAAGGGATGAGGCAGTGGGAAGGAAGATCCACCCACTCGCCTGGTCTGTGGGGAGGACCTCCCCCCTCCAGCCACTTCTCCAATTTTCTCTGGCTGATTGGATACAGCCCACTCTGTCCCCTCCCACCCTAACTGTTACATCGTATGCGGGGGGTCTCATGCACCCTCACCTCCCTTTGTATCGAATGATGCAGCAGTTTCCCCGCTATGATCGCTTTGTGTGTGTTTCCTCCAGCCATAATATCCCCCACACCACCTTCTCGGCCTTGGGGGGTGTCTCATCCCCCCTCACCCCCACCAGAGACCCCCTACACCATCTTCACCTTCCTACTTTCCAGTTCTTTGTGCCAAAAACGACGTGGTAATTACCTTGCCATGATTGGCTGTCTACTCTCACCCTTTTTTTTAGCTCCTGCTGACTGCTGCACCTAATTTCATCACTGGAAACATACTTTACTTTGATTTTATTGATTTTGGTTAGGTTCTTTAGCGAAAGTTAGTTGTAAGTTGCTTTGCCAAAATTTTTATTTGGATTAAAAAATTTTATTTTTACTCATGCTGCCTCCTACACCTAGTTTCATCAGTAGAAACATATTTTACATTGGTGAGGTTCTCTAGCAAAAATTTGGTTTCTGCCAATGTTTTCATGTTTTCTCATTTACAGTGAGGGGGGATTTTATCATCTTTGATGGGCAGTTTTGTGGTAACCATTAGGCCTAGGGGACTGAGTCTGGTGTGTAAATTCAGGCTCTTCAGATCTGTAAGAGAAAAGTTTTCCATGGTAAAAGTTGAAAAACCAACACTGAATTGCGGCTGGGGTGGAACATAGCTTAAGAAAAATGCTGTCTTTAGGAGTTAAGGGGTGAGTCATCATCATCACCATCATCGTCATCATCAAGATCTCTTCTTTCTACCAGAGGGTGGGGTGAGGTAGGCACCCAAGTGATGTACAGTCACAACCAGAAGTCCTTGTGCCTCTTCTGTATTCTCCACGGACTTGGAAAATCAGGCTCATAAAACAACAGCAGTCTATAATAAGCGACAGTGATCCATATGTGAATTGATTCATCCATGTTGGTTGCAGTGGAATTGTCTTACTGATTTACAAGTCCATAGAGAGAGAGAAGCAGGAGAGGTAACATGACTCTTGGTGCCAGCTGTACAGAGGTATTGTCATGTACAGTTGCAGTGACATCCAAAATCCACTGAAGCAGTCTTTTGAAACTAGCCAGCTTTTTTAAGATGTAATATCAGTTTCATAAATATTCAGTAAAAAAATTGAAGTGATATTTTTGTCCACCACTGTGGATGGTACCGTAAGTTAACCTCTTCAACCCTAGAAGTTATTATATATATATATATATATATATATATATATATATACAGTAATCCCCGTACTATCTGGACGCCCACTTTCCAAACACCCCACTTACCAGACATTGTGGGCCTGGACCTTCGGAACCCACCCCCCCAAAAAAAAAATCCAAATTTTTTCTCACCCGCAATTTGAAATTGCCGCACGGCGCCGAACAGCTGTTACACCACGGCCCCTTCACCTCTTCCTTCCTCCCCTCTACCCTGTCAGGATTGCCATTTGGTATTTTTCATTACCAAATGTGGACCAATTTGATAATGAAAAATTCGTTTAGTAATGAATCAGAATAATGCATTACCAAATGGATTTTTCACATAGGATACACAGGATGGAGATGGTGGATTGTTTGCTCTCTCTGATTAAGTTGCTAGCCTACATAGCATGAAAATAATCAACATGCTGTTAATTATAAGGAAAGTGATTACAAGTATTTCCACTTGTATATATAATTAGTGAAGAATAAATGCTAGCTTTACAAATTTGGTAATGAAAATTGAGGAGTTTGGTAATGTGGCCGTTGCGATCTGGCAACTGTTTCCCCCTCACCAAACAGTTACTGCCTAACTTCGATTGCGAGTAGATGCTTATCGCAATGGATACCACACGTGCTTGTTTTTTGTGAATAAACAGTGAATAAACTGCAAGACCTCACCACTAGACCACACGGGAATTTACTGTGTTGTGCAGTGTTAAGAAATTAGAATTTAGAGTGCAAAGGATTAACTGTGGAGTGCAAACTGGCAGTTGAAACTGGCGTGGTGCAGTTAACAGAATGTGCAGTGTTTAACAGTTATAACTCATAGTGGAAAGAATTACTGTAAGTGCAGCACAACACTTGATTACCGTACATCTTCAAGAGCATTTTAACCACTGCCAAAGCCTTAGAGAAGGTGGCCACAAACGTGCTGTAAGTACCCTGGTTAAGGTACAGCCACTTCTAATTCCTCATTCTTTGGTTCCTTTTGATTTATTTCATGCTTTATGTCCATTATTGATGTGAGTAGGGTCTTAATCCATCTATGTCCCAGAACCGGGTTATTTTCATGAAAATCAATTTTCCCCCCAATATTGTCTTTTTTTTTTTTCATCGCAAGTCAATCACAAATGACAAAAAACACATAAAAAGTGCATACTTATTCTCCGTTGGCGATTTGGAGGTGATGGTGTGGTGTGAGGGAGCTGGTGTGTGGTGGCTGGGCTAAGCATGTTCAAGGTCGCGGTGGTGTGTTGCTGATATTGGTGGAGGGAAGAGGGGTGATTACTTCGCACCAAAATAAGTGTTGAGTGTGTATTTGTTTCTCTCACTAATTCATAATGCCGTATGAACACAATATTACAACTAAAATAGCAAAAAGACACAAAAAAGTAACTAATATAGATTGGCTTATTTTATGTTTTCCATGATACTTATTTTCTAACAGATTTATGTCTATTTATTTATTCACTATTGTTTACACACTATTTACACATTATTTCACTGTTTTTAGTAATTCTTGACAGTATAATACTCCCTAAAGTCTGGCTGTGGTCAGTACAAGTGTACTCAAGCACCCAAACACTCTTCTCCACACCCCTCAGGGCCCCCTAGTAGCCTTCCCCCCCACCCCCCCCCACCCCCACCCCTCCTGACCCCTACCCCAACCCTGAACCAGTATCAGCTGGTTCCAAGACCACACTCTTTCTACGCTGGCCTCCCACGACCCTCTACCACAGCCCTTCTCACTGCTGGGCTGCCCTCCCACCCCCGCCCCCTCCCCCGGCCAGCCAGCGTTACCCCGCATACCAGCCATGCTGGGACAATACTCTGAGTCCATATGGTGTGCTACTAAGTTCAAACGTGCCTGCAAAAAATTAAAACATCATGACGTGGACCATAGGCCTCTACCAAGACGTCATATGACGTGGACCGGCGCCTGGGGTTTAAACAGGTTTAAATAGGTGCTGTGCATGTCCGGTAGGAAGTTATTTAGGTGGCTTTCAAAGTTAGGCTGGGTTAGGGTCCTTAAGTACAAGTCCAGGAGACTGGGGCTCACTATCCGGCTCTATTACGTCAGATAGCAGAGGGATTACTGTATACATATATTATATATATATATATATATATATATATATATATATATATATTACCATGTTACCCGCGTTTCGGCAATATAAGTTCTCTCCCAGTACGCGTTTCGCTTCAGAACTCTCTCCCACCAGTCTGCATGGAGCTATCACAGCGAAAGTATTTATGTTGTTTTACTGAGTACCAATGAGGGATGTGCCTTCATAAAAGTAGTGCGTCACTGGTGGCCCAACTCGTGGTATCCTGACATTTTCTTCTCGTATTGCATGATGCACCACCGGTGGATCACCCAGGTAGTGAAATACTTTGGCCCAGGTAGCGCAGTCTCCGCTCACCCTTACCTGGCACTTCCATTCTCTTTGGTTTGTTACGACCTCATTCTCTGTCATGAAGTTCCAGGTGGCACTTGGCTATTTAGTTAGCTGAAGGAAATCCAAGCAAAGGTCCAACACTACCTTTTTTTATTATCTTGTATCTTGTTCATTTTTCCTCCTCCTAATCTCTTCACTGGCCTTCTAAAGGTTTTTTGATCGCTGGAGACAGTGTTTCTTGCAACCAAGCATAATGATAGCTGGGTACATTGAATGACATAATAGCAATTGGCAGTATCCAGCTAGGGATAATTACAAGTACCATAATTAATTATTGATTATAATTAATCATTTATAATTATAAGAACATTCTAATAACCAGAAACATCCAGCACTTATCTTTTTTTGTTGTTGTTTCCTAACAAAGTAAATGTAGAACTGTTCAAAACAAGTGTGGTTACTCCATTTCTTCTTCCAGTAAAAAATCAGCGAAGTTAAGCAACGTTGGGTCTGGTTAGTACTTGGATGGGTGACCGCCTGGGAACACCAGATGCTGTTGGCATCCCTATGTGTCAAGTGGGATTGGTGGAGGATTAGTGCCCCTCCCTGTAAAACAATTAACTCTAAGCCCTTGGCCACCCCGTTTGGGATACATGGCGTCTGGCAATGGATGGATGGAAATTTACTCTTTGTTTTTGTTTTTCAAGAAAAGTGTATTTGCATCTCATGGCCCTAGTTCTGCAACTCAGGGTTGTTTTTCAATGTTTTTGTGTGATTAGTAGTATGGTTTGACATCTAAATGAAATGTAATAGTCAATACTGGATGTCTGATATATATTCTCTAACTAAATAACTCTAATCTTATACCATTATCCTATTCAACATGTCTTCTACTGTAGGAGCAGCAACAAAAAATCTGCCTAGCCAATATTCATGAAGGTGAAATACATGAAAAAGTGAAAACAAATTATTACTCATTATTGTACCATCAGCATACCAACATGCTAGGAAAGAAGTCATCAAATGGTACACCAGTGGCTCAGCACGCAGGTAACGTGTTAAGCTGTCTCCAGATAATTTTATGCTGCTCTCTCTCTCTCTCTCTCTGTATATATATATATATATATATATATATATATATATATATATATATATAGTTACATAATTTAAGCTGTCTCCAGATAATTTTATGCAGCTCTGAGGGGGTTTGGTGGAGAATATTTGAACACTTTCACTGTGTCAGGTGTTCTGAAGCTACATTACATATTTTATTTGTGCTGCCACTAGATGATTTTATTGACCTTATGATAGACTTCTAGTAATGAAGGATTAATGAAGGCTTGAACTAACCCTCATGTTGGAAAAGTCTATCTATCTATCTATCTATTGCCAGACGCCATAATCCCACCAGTTCCTACTAACTCGTGGCAATATCCCATTTGCCTCTTATCTTTTCTCAAATGCCTATCTACCTACAGTACCTACCTACTGCCAGACGCCATAATCCTGTAAGAGGTGGCCATTTGACTTTGAGTTATTTCTTTTACAGGGAGGGGCACTAACCCTCCACCAACCCACTTGCTGACACGTAGGGAGCACATATGATTTGGTTATATGGTTACCACCCAGCGTTGTAAATGGTTTCTTGGCTTACAGGAACCCATTTGGCTTGTCACTCAATGTAATGCCACCTGTAAAGGAAAGAAAAGCAATAAGAAGTGACAGGAAAGATGGGAGAAATAGGAAGAGAGGAGGACAGGCACAGAAAAAGAATGATAAAGGCTAAGGAAGAAGTAGGCAGCACTGCATCAAGTGAGTGGATGATGGTCGCCACCACCTGGAGTTAAATATAATTGTTCAGTGTTTTAAAGTAAATAAATAAATACTTGACTGGATTGCAAGGGTGATATGCAGGGTTAAAATTTAAATTTAGTCAAGTGGACCACCAGATCACAAGATTTAGAAAATATGAACATATGTAGCCTGTTGGGATTGCATGTAATCCTAAAATTTAAATAATTGCCTGAATTTAGACTCGAGCTAAGCATTACAACCAGGGTATTCTGTTATACAATGCAAACTCTCAGCTCTGAAATATTTGGTTCCAAAGGCTATATAGAAAATGGAATTTTATGGAAAGTGGAATCCTAATAATAACTGGGAAAATCATATAATAAATAGTCTGAGGTACAGCAAACAGTCAGTACAATGAAGCAGCTTGTATTAGTAATTTATCACCTGCTCTTTGACATACCTACAAATGATCCTTGTTTTCAAATATGCATTGCTTGTGTGTGGATATGTGATATCAACACCCCTCAGTAGCATGAAAAAATATTTTGAAAAGTAGAGTTTTTTTAAATTCTTTGTTCAAATTTGGAAGTGTGTACTGTATTTTGTTACAAAACGGTGTTTATTTAGGGCAGTTTTTACAGTTGTACCCAGTGCCATCCCTAACAACCTACATGGCTCCAAGTGTATTTTTTGATTACCACAGTTGCCTCTAACCAGCCTTCAGAGGCTGCATTTTGGCTGTCCCTAACAGTTATTAGAACATCTTGGGGGAGGGTTGGGACTGGAACTCCCCAACAGATAACCCAAATCAGCTAAAATAAAAGAATCAGTAATTAATGCATATTTTTTATCTGTTTTGAAATTTGATACCCGATGTGATATTGCCAATTTTACCCTTTCAGTACTTAGGATAGCGGTGCAAAAGTCACCCGCTCGTTACTGGATGACCAAGGCTGGGTCGAACCTAATCTCACCTGCTCGTTACTGGATGATGCAAGCTACGTCGAACAAAATCACCTCTTGATTTTTTTGCTGTATGGAAAGAAAAAACATCGTAAATTAGTGCATAATTTATATTCGCCGAATGTTTTTATCAACACCATAAGCAAGTACAACTATTTGAGATTACGTGAATAAAAAAAAAAATCAAGGAAATAGCGGCATAAATAAAGGCAGGGGAAAAAATAATTTAACAATAACTTTGGTCATGCGAAACATCGTTCCAGCTGCAGCACGATCGTAAGATAATTTCCTTTTGTGGTATGTAAAACCAACCCGAATTGTCATACAGTAAATGTTTTATACCAAAATGTAGCTAATGAAATTTCCTAAAACTCTTTCTCAGTAACAATTACCATAAAACATATACTGTATTTCTATGAGAAAACAGGAAGGAAAGAAAAAAACATCGTTGTAAATTAAAGCGTAATTTATATTTGCCAAACGTTTTTATCAACTCCTTAAGCAAGTACAACTATTCAAGATTACGAGGAATAAAAAATCATGGAGATAGAAGCAAAACTAAGGGTGTGAGGATAAAATGTTTGACTACTGCGAGTGTGGAAACAGAGGAGGTTCTCTCAGCACTTGGCCAAGGCTGAGTCGGCCCACATCCTGAGTACTTGCCCGTGGTTGGACGCATCCTGTGTCGTCCAGTAACGAGAGGGTTAATTATTCACCTTGTAAAGAAAATACATAATGTAAACAGTTTTACAACAATAATTTACCAGATGCAGGGTAACTTATCACAGTTAATTTCTCAGCCAGTTGGAGGCTCCAAAACAAACCCGAAAGAAATAAAAGAAGTATTGTCTAATGCATATTTTCATAAAAAAATTTTAGTATTGGCTTCCAGTGTATTGCTGGTGCAACTAACACCCTTTTAGAATATATCTCATGTTCACGTGCAAATACTTTGCCCCTCAGTAAACCAAACCGTCGCTCATTAGATGCTGTTTTACATTTGTTGCTTCTCCCTAGTTAATTTTACTTATACCCTTCATTCAACACTCAGCATTCATCACATTTCAGCTTACTTCCAGTGTTTCAAGTTGGTGCCTGATGAAGTTGCTGGTAGTTACCCATTCAGTCGGATAGTGTTTCTTGGTTTATATTTTTGCTGCTTTCAGATGAATTTCTTCACTCCCAGATATATATTAAGAGTTGTGTGAAGTGGGTTTTCCAGTCAAACCATTCAGCACATTCGTCACATTTTAATTTCTAAATATTATCAACAAATGGATGATGCTGGGTGAGGTGTCTTTTCCTTCTAACAGTTTACCGGATCAATCGTTTGGCCACTCAGAGCTTCCAACACTACCACAACAATACATGCAGACATCTCATGTTAGCAAGCTCTGGAAAGCCATTTGGAAGGTCTGTGAAATCCAAAGGAGTTTTTGGTTTGCCTGAAAGGTTAAGGATGACTGAAAACAAACCTTAGATATCAAGAAGGGGCATAACCATTCATAAACCCATAACTGATACATTATTTTGTATTTTACAATGGGATAGATTGTGTACCAGTTTTATAGTGCATTGGACCAATGGTATGGAAAATTTTGTACTGTACTTTGTAGTTTCTGATGGTATTGGACTACTGTCAATTTCAAACTGTTAATTATAAAAATACTGTATGTATGTCCTTAGGCCAAAGGGGTGAAAGTACTAGGCAGTGTATTAATACAATATTTGAACTACAACAACATATTTTTTTTAGGATCTCCTGTGATTCCAAGGTTTCGCTTTCAAGTAACGCTTCTCGAGTCATATACTTCTTTACTTTGTAGTTAATTTTAATTTAATGTATGTATAAAATTTTCCTATTTTTGGAGATGCACAGGGCAGTATATGGGCATTCTGTGAAAGTTAAAATAAATGTACTGGAGACCTTTCATTCTTTGCCTTATCCTGTGGTCATCCAATGCCAGGCTTCTGCAAAAGAAAAAAATGAATCAAAATCAGGGCTTTATTCAGAATAATTTATTGCAGTTTATGTAGGTACTGTATCATACTCAGCCACTGGATATATCATGGTTACTAAGAATGGTGGTTAAACATGGCTGTCTTTCTGATCAGTTTTGATATCTGTTTTAGATTATACAAATATGAAAACTGTCTCCCTTCAATCCACTAATGGTTAGGACAGCTGGGGTCTATCTATCTATTGCCAGACACCTCAATCCCGTTCGGGGTGGCCACAAACAAATCGCCTCCAAGTCGCCCTGTCCCCCGCCATTTCACTGCCCTGCTTCCAGCTCACACCCCCCTCTCTCATATACCTCTCCACCCCATCCCTCCATCTCATCCTCGGCCTCCCCCTCCCTCTTCCCCCCTCCACCTCACTCACATACACTCTCTTCGTCAGTCTTTAACCCTCCATCCTCTCCAAATGGCCAAACCACCTCAGTGTGTTCCTCATAACGCTTCCTATCACATCCACATCCACACCACAGCGCTCCTTTATATCCTCATTCGTCAGCCTGTCTCTCCATGTGACTCCACAGGCTCCTCTTAAATAACTCATTTCCTCTACTCTCACTCTTGACTTGTGTCCTTCCAACAACGTCCAAGCTTCACTTCCATACGTTAGAGTTGGTATCACAATACTGTCATGTAGTAACTTTTTCACCTCCATGCTCACTTCCCTGTTTCTTATCACTGCTTTCAAAGGACCAGCAACCTTTCTTCCCTGCTGTACCCTTTCAAGCACTTCACCCTCCAAACATCCATCCTTACTCATCACACTACCCAAGTACTTAAACGTACTCACATTTTCCAATTCCTCACCATCCAACCTCGCTGTACATTCACTGACTTCACCTCTCTCAAAGACCATCACTTTACTCTTCCCTACAATCACCTTTAGAATCCATTTCTTACACACTCTCCCAAACTCATCCACCAAGCCTTGCAGCTCCCCTTCGTCTTCACTGCAAACAACAGTACAGGGAGTTTCCAAACACTATCCTCTCTCACCAGGGCCACTCCAACATCCACTACCCTACCTTGTACCTCTTTTATTACCCCATCCATGTACAGATTGAACAACCATGGAGACATGACACATCCCTGTTTCAACCCAACTTTCAAAGAGAAAAATTCACTTAGTTCACCATCCACATGCACTGCAGCCTTCGCACCATCGTACATACTCTTCACAGCATTCAACAACTTCCCATCTACTCCATATATTCTTAACACTTTCCACAATCCTTGTCTATCCACCCTGTCATATGCTTTCTCCAAATCCATGAAAGCCGCATACAACTTCTTTCCCCTTCTCTAGAAACTTTTCCACTAAAGATCTAAGAATGAATATCTGATCTACACAATCTCTTCCCTTCCTAAAGCCTCCCTGTTCTTCTCCAACTAATTTCTCTGTTCTTTCTCTAACTCTGTCAATAAGTATCCTACCATACACTTTTCCTATTATACTAAGAAGACAAATGCCCCTATGATTACCACACACTTCTTTTTCCCCTTTTCCTTTGTACAAGGGAATAATTATACCTGACTTCCAATCCTCCGGGACTCTACCTTCCTCCCAGGCCAATCTGCATATCTTCCACATCCATTCTACTACTCTCTCTCCCCCATGCTTCAGCATTTCACCACACACTCCATCAATTCCTGGGGCTTTCCACGATTTAACTTTCTTCATTGCTTCCACAACTTCTATCCTACTGATTTCTTCCTGCCTTCTCACCTCCCTCCTTCTCCCAGCCATTCCCCAGCCACAACTGGGGTATTGCAGGTAATCCCAGATGTTATTTAGCTGACAAAAATTAATCACTGGAGCCTGAGAATCCTAATGGCAAGAGCTACTACAAGTACTATAGTATAAATAAGCCTTTACATTTTTGGCACATTTACAGTAAATATGAAATAATCCTTGACAGCAACACAGCCTTGAACTACAGACCTGCATGTTTCTTTATATTAATTTTAAATATTTTTCAAATATGGTTTGACAACCCAGTACCGTCAGCCCAATAGGAGCATTCGTGCGGAGTGGAAAATCTGCCAGACACCACCAGAAACTATGTCTCGTTTTCATTTCTGCAGGCTATGGGGGTCTTAGTTAAACTTCAGTATTATTTTTCTGGTCGATAATTACAATATTGGTTAAGCAAATAGCCTTAACCCAAGGCGTCCCGTTGACGTATGGGTACATCACAACACTTTGTCACGGTGACTCCCCTCAATTAATGGATACATTGTGCATTTGCAAGGTCTATCATTTGCACATTTTTTATGTTTTGCACGTGATTTTTGATAGGCATACGCGGGAGACCTTCCTCTATCAGCCGCCAGGTGGCGACACTGCCATACCCCGCATGAACCCCCCCACCTCCCCGTCTCAGCAACTCACCTGTTAGCAGTGACCAGGCCAGTAAAGACATGTTGCGCCACGGTACAAAATTCGAGGCAAGAGTAATTCCCCAATCGATGACAGCGTGGAGAATAACGATTACATGGCGCCAGAGGAAGAAACGAGCAGAAGTGATGAGGAGCTAATGTCACCAAGGAAGGTGAAGTATGTTGATGTGTTGCGTGAGTCAAACAATGCTTATATCGCCTATATTATTGTGTGAAAACCCAGTATATCCATGTCCTACATATAAATTCACACCAAATGAACAAATATATACTTAATCTGAGTGGTTTGCAATAGTTACCCCTACCATAGTAAATGCAACACCAGCACGACTCCAGAGAACACGGTACCAGGTGTATAGCTCATTTCTAAGCTCAGGGGAGCACTTTTTCTGTGATTTGCCATTGTTTCTCACAAGAAGTGGAGGTTTGAGCCAAAAAAAAAAAAAAAAAAAAAAATCCAAAATCTGCTGGGATTGGGGGAGGGGTCAGTGGTGAATAATCTGCCGGGATGTGGCAGGTAAAAAAACATAAATCATTCTTATGCCATTTCAACCAAAATATCACCAAAACAAAAAATAGTATAATTATGTATTCATCCCTAAGAAGCTTAGGATATTATCTGCCAATAAGACAGTTTTTTGACTAAGAAGTAAAAAAGGCGTATGAATACTGACATTTGTACATAATCTGACTTGTACAAAAAACGGCACATATGATCCATCCATAGTTTAATATTTATTAGACTCTAAATGTTAGGGCACATCAAAGCCTAATGTACGAAGGAAGCATACACAGATCAGCTGATGCAGTAGATCAGTGCAAATGAAGATAGATGGCTGTTTTGGTTTGCTTGGAAAACTTGTTGTACCAGAGGCAGCATCTAAATATCGACATGCTTTCTTGAAGTGAATTAAGTTTTATTCTTACTTACAGGGAGTTTATTTAGGGTAGCAGTGCAAAAGCCACCCACTTGTTACTAGATGATGAAGGCTGCGTCAAACCTAATCTTTCCTGCACGTTACTGGACAGCGCAAACTGCATCGAACAAAATCACAAAGGAATGAAAAAAAATTAGCGCATAATTTATATTTGCCAAACATTTTTGTCAACATCATAAGCAAGTACAACTATTCGAGACTATGGGAAATAAAAAATCACAGAGATAGAAGCAAAACTAAGGGTGTGAGTATAAAATGTTTAAGAAGTACCATGAGTGCAGAAACAGGGGGGGGTGAGGTTCTCCCAGCACTTGGCCAAGGCCGAGCCAGCCCACATGCTGAGTACTTGCCCATGGCTGGACACAGCCTGCGTCCTCCAGTAACAAGAGGGTTAATTTGTTAGTAAAAATTATAACTGTAAAGCTGGGTGAAAAAGGCCCGACTCCTCGGTCCTAGAACACCTAACATGTAGCGGGGTCCTCTTTCGAGACCGGGGCTTAGTGCAAATAAGAGAGAGGTAGAACACAAAAACTCTAGGCAATAACCTTTACACGTATATTACTTCAGTCAGACACAGGACAAAACAGCAGATAGTACAACACAATATTTGGTGGATGATAAAACCTTAACTAGATAATCAGTATCTCACAGGATACTAGCTTAACAGACACTGATCCTAACACTCTGGATTTAGTGTACAGGTTTACTTAGAACACAGGATCGCAGTGCACGTGGGGGAGCAGGGGGTGAGTCCCACACGGGGGGGGGAGAGGGGTGACGCGCTGAGGGTCTGATTATAGTTATTGAAATACCCGCCGCCACCGGGCCACTCACCCCACCACCCCCCACCCCACCACCGAGCCACCACCACACCACCACCCCAGGAGGACACCACGGCGGGGTTAGTGACCCAGGACAAGAGGGTCACCAGGACACCTATTCCCAGAGCCCCTCTTCCCCCCAACCGTCACAACACCAGGTGAGCGGCAAAAGGCAATGACCCTGCCGGCGGGGCAACCCTCGGCAGGTTCGGGGTGGGGCTGATCTAGAGTCAGTCCCAGGCAACACCGCGGTACGGGCACCGTACGTACCGGGGAAGAAGCAGCCACCGTACGCCCTTCAGTTGTTTCCCCCTGTGACACCGCCATCACGGCCACCATACGTGAAGGAGGAGGGAGCGGCCACCGTACGCCCCTCAGTCACAGCCACCTCTGGGGATGGCCTCGGGGCGTTAGTTATTGAAAGCGCCCCGACTGGCAGAGAGAGGAATAGAGGAACCGCGTTCACAGCCACCATATGTGACGGGGAGGGAGCGGCCACCGTACGCCCCTCATCCACTATTACCTCCTACGGGAGTAACACCTCAGTTACTTCCTGAAGGGCAGGCAGGCCCATGGCTACGGCCTTAGTGTGTGTAAGGGGAAGCAGACCCTCGGCTACGGCCTCAGCACGTACCGGAGAGGGCGCTGCCTCTGTGCACCCCTCTCCTGCCTTTTCCTCCTGTGGGGGCAACACCGCGTTCACAGCCACCGTACGTGACAGGGAAGGAGCGGCCACTGTACGCCCTTCAGTTGCTTCCCACCAGGTGGGTAGGCCCACGGCTACGGCCTTAGTGCGTGAGAGGGTAAGGGGACCCTCGGCTACGGCCTTAGCATGTACTGGAGAGGGTGCTGCCTCCTGCCTTTTCCTCCTGTGGGAGTAACACTGCGTTCATGGCCACCGTACGTGACGGGGAAGGAGCAGCCACCATACGCCCTTACTTCCCAGCAGGTGGGCAGGCATATGGCTACAGCCTTAGTGCGCGACAGGGTAAGCAGACCCTCGGCTATGGCCTCAACACGCACTGGAGAAGGCGCTGCCCCTGTGCACCCCTCTCCTGCCTCTTCCTCCTCCGGGAGCAGCTCCGCGTTCACGGCCACCGTACGTGACAGGGAAGGAGCGGCCACCGTACGCCCTTCAGCTGCGAGCCCTAGGAGTCACGGAACCACATTCACAGCCACGGTACGTGATGGGGAGGGCGTGGCCACCGTACACCCCTCATTCGTGACTCCGAAGGCTCTCCTGGAGTAGGAGGTCCCTTGCATGGCCGACCCCTTTCCTCTCGGCTGCGTAGGATGCCCTTTGTCTCCCAACCGGAGCGATTCCCCAGAGGTGCTGGCGGCGTGGTGGCTTGGCCCAGTCCAAATCCTACCACTTACCCCTGGGAGGTCCTTGTCCCTGACGGACACTCAACGGAGGCAACGCCGCAGTCCAACCCTGATGGCGCTCCTTCCGCAGGCAGCCGCAGCCCCCGGACTCCCAGGTCTGGCCAGCAGCCCCCAGGCCCAGACCACCCAGGCTCTCTCTCTCTCCTAGGAGCCAGAGGCGCCAGGCCCGCCTCCTGCAGCTGTTTGGCCCCAGCCCCGAGGGCCACTCCACAGGTCGAGGCCCCCAGACTGGAGGGCCTCCCTGCACCCCATCTACGCGGCCCCAGTGTGAGGGCCGCCTCTCAGGTCGAGGCCCCCAGAGTGAAGGGCCTCCCTGCACCCCGACGACGACTACAGGTCGAGGCCCCCAGAGTGAAGGGCCTCCCTGCACCCCGACAACGACTACAAGTCGAGGCCTCCAGAGTGAAGGGCCTCCCTGCTCCCCGACAATGACTACAGGTCAAGGCCCCCAGAGTGAAGGGCCTCCCTGCACCCCGACGATGACTACCACCCGGGCAGTGACGCCCCTACAGACAGTGTGCTGCCCCCTTCAGGAGGGCTCCCCGTAGGGCCTCTCTCTCACGTCCAGGACGCGCAGTGATACCCAAAGGAAATACGGGTATGTAGTGACAATGATACAGTGAACAATCACCACAGTAGTGTAGTGTGAGAGAGAATAAAGTATGGCCCGAATGAAAAGTGAATAACGATAGACCCATTCAGTGTACAGCGACCCGATACTTGGCAGAACAGAAAAGACCGCATACAGGAGGGCATAAAGAAAACGTGGGTTAGAGCAGGTGCGCGCGGGGCTCATTAGAAACCTGTGATTCAGTGCTAATAGGACTAAGTAACTCCCGCGAGTAACGCGACCCGCATTCTACCCACTTATGGTACTATTCGTTTCCCCCACTCCTGATCCCGTCCTCCCACAGTGAAACAGACTCAGTGAATTAAACACCATCTCTGCCAAAGTATATTATTCGGGTACTGTAATATCCATACTAAATATCCCTATACAAGTGAATAGTAACTTACTGTGTGTGCCATTTTGTCTAGTGTATTAAAGGCTAATTGTTTATTCACTGTCTTTTACCAGTATCCAATATCTCTTTGTCTATATTGTCACGGTGTCAGAATTAAAGTAATAGATGTGTTAAGGTGTACTGCCTGGCTTTTTTGTCCTGTTCCTCTGTGGGTGCTTTACTTCCGGTCCGGAAAGAGTTATAGTGTTCTTAAGACGAGAAGTCGACTTAAAAACACACAGCATAACAGTTATAGTAGTATCGAGTGGGAATTGATGTTAAAGAGTTTGACTTGGTATTTTCTGGTAGCAAGGGGGTTTTGGTAATTTATTATATTTTTACATACGCGTCGAATGCCGAGAGGAGATTTACTAAGGGAGGATGTAAAGAGTCTCGTGTTTATGGTAATATGAGCGGGAGGGTATTATTAACACTTTCTCTTCACTATTTTCTGGTACCAAGGGACATCTGGATATTTTACTAATGTGAATCTCTCGGTTTGGCCTCTTACTGATTTCATACAAGGACGTCACTCCGTAAGTCTGATTCACCAGCACTTAAGACTCTGCACTCGTTATTATTAGTCCTCCCCGTGGTATCACTTATTCCCCCTCTATCTTCTCGTGAACACTTGACCTGTTATTCGGGGTGCACTATGTCACTATATCTCTGTTACACTAACTGGGGGGTGTTAAATAAAATAGAAATGTAAATAATGTAAATAAAATAGAGAACGTAAATAGAAATGTAAATGAGTAGGATTATAAGAATACGAGTATATAAACTGGGAGTAATGAAAGTGAAACTTTCACTCTAGCATGTATGAATACTATGAGTTATGAGAGTGAAGGTGAAAGTGACATTCACTCTCAACGTTAGTATACAGGACGAGAAAGTGAATGCTACATATTTTACCGAAAGAGAAATTGAATCCCTGCAGTGACAATAAACTACTATTACTGAAGGAAACTTATGGATAAAGACTGTAGATATATATAAATGTTATATAGTAATAGAAATATAAACTATGAGTGTTTTTGAAATGCGTGGCTTTGACAGTACTCCCGAGGAAACTCCCGGAGAATACTATAGTATCCCCGACGATAGGGCGAACCAGGAACAACAGAGTTCGCCCACAAGCATGCCGACACCCCCACACGGACCCCACGGGGTAGCCGCCACCAGCCACCACCACTCCGGGCAACAACGACGCATGTCAGCCCGGGCCGTGCGCCCCTGTGACATACAGCCACCACGCCGCCGCCACCGTAGGCGAAAAACACTACCTTCGCGTGGCGGAATCACTGAGCTAGCCAGGGGTGGAGTCAGAAACAGTACTCCAGTGCAGCGCCCCTCTGGTAGAGACGATCTATGGTCGCTCCCTTAGTGTTTCGGTTGAGACGATCAATGGTCGCTCCCGCAGTGTTCAGGTAGAGACGATCAATGGTCGCTCCCTTAGGGTTCCGGTTGAGACGATCAATGGTCGCTCCCACAGTGTCCAGGTAGAGATGATCAATGGTCGCTCCCTTAGTGCACCGGTTGAGACGATCAATGGTCGCTCCCACTGTGTCCAGGTAGAGACGATCAATGGTCGCTCCCTTAGTGTTCCGGTTGAGACGATCAATGGTCGCTCCCACAGTGTCCAGGTAGAGACGATCAATGGTCGCTCCCTTAGTGTTCCGGTTGAGACGATCAATGGCCGCTCCCACAGTGTCCAGGTAGAGACGATCAATGGTCACTCCCTTAGGGTTCCGGTTGAGACGATCAATGGTCGCTCCCACAGTGTCCAGGTAGAGATGATCAATGGTCGCTCCCTTAGTGCTCCGGTCGAGACTATCAGTGGTCGCTCCCACAGTGTCCAGGTAGAGACGATCAATGGTCGCTCCCTTAGTGCTCCAGTCGAGACGATCAATGGTTGCTCCCACAGTGTCCAGGTAGAGACGATCAATGGTCGCTCCCTTAGTGTCCCTGTAGAGACGATCAATGGTCGCTCCCACTGTGTTCGGGTAGAGACGATCAATGGTCGCTCCCCCAGTGTCCAGGTAGAGACGATCTATGGTCGCTCCCAGGGCGTAGCTAGGAGAGGGACGTCTCCACAATCGGAGATTGAACTCCAGGTATCCTGTCCCAGAACATCCCGGACAGACCTCCCTGCCTCCCCCGGTCTCTGTTCTTTACGCCTGGCCCTAGAGCAGACACACCTGTCGGGCCCCAGTGACAGTCGCTGCCGCAGTCCTCCCCTGACGGCGCCTCTGGACGTGGGAGACCGCAGCCCGTCGCCTCTCTCGGCCCTCCCTAGGACACCCAGGCGAGACCTCGCCACGCCCCCACGACGCCGGGACCTGACCCAGAGGTTCCGGGACCTATTTGGCCTCAGTCCCAAGGGCCTTACGCCGGAGCCCAGTCCGGGAGCCACCGGGAGTCCCGGACTCGAGAGGACGCCCTTGCGAGCCGCCCCGTGCCCTCTCAGTTCGCCCTGTCTTGACGGCGCCCCTAACTCAGCCGGATCACCAATGTCGTGCCCCCGTCTCCTTTCTTAAGAGAATACGGGTGATAATGTAATATTAGTGATATAGGTTAAGTGTGACTCTCTCTCTCCTAGAACCAGTATTGTGCAGTGAAACTATGTGATGTATATCGGGGTAAAACAGATCACAATGAGAAGTTAGAGGTCGAGAATGTGGACTAAGATCTGAGTGAATATATGTGCGAGTGTCACCCCGGATATCTATAAAGACATATCCCCATTGCTGAAAGAAAGACTGTGAGGAAGAAATGTCATCTAGCCGCGAAGTAATATTGTGAAAGTAGTATTAAGAGTATTCCGCCCTTGTTCCGCGTTGTGAAGCGAGATTCTATGGACCATACCTGGAAGACCTCTCTGACAGATGTGTAATTAATAAGCCTGTGCCTAAAGAGACATGTTCCCACTCTAACGAGGAAATATCAAGAGGGGAAGTATTAATAATATTCCCTCCCTCTGCACGCTACCCCTAAAAACCCTCTCTATTACTCGCTCACGCTCTTAAAGCCAAATCAAGAATCAGAGTTATTTGGCAAAGTACCTTCACTAACAGAAACCATATAAACTCCCCTGCTAATATCGGGCATCTTCCAATATTACCATAACTTTCTCCTCGCCGTTTTAAGTCACTCTCCGCGCCTCCCCTATCTCCTCCTAGTGAATCACAAGCCCCCCCTTTCCTCTTCCCCCCCCACCTCCGCGATCTGCGCGCACTTGTATTTACTGCACTCCTAATACACTAGGATTGTTGTGTTGTCATTAGTATCTAGAAAGCAAGTATCCTGCGAGATAAACATATCTTAGATAAGATTTTATATTGCTCAATATTGTGTTGTAATATCTGCTGAAATGTCCTGTGTCTGACTGTGATAATATATGTGTATGGTGTTGCCGAAAGTTTTTATGTCCTGCCTCTCTTTATTGCACTAGCTCCGGTCTCGAAAGAGGACCCCGCTCCACGTTGGGTGAAATAGGAACGAGAAGTCGAGCCTAATTCTACCCAGCATTACACTGGTGGCCAGCGGGAAATATTTGGAAAAATGACAACTAAACCGCACGTTCAGTTACCCAAGTTTGACCCCAACCAGTATGACATACACACATATCTTGCAATAATTAAACCCTTGCTAGATATTGGCTTTGAAAATGACCAACAAAAAATTGCTGTCACACTACCACTACTGGGTAAAGCCGCAGCAAATATTGCGCCGAAAATCGTCCCAGAACTCACCTGGCAGAACTTTACCAAGTTCGCTGTCCAAGCCATCACCCCATCATTACGGAAAGTGGTGGCTCTATCCAAATTGAATAGTTTTGCATATGACGGGGATTTAGATAATACCCTGTTACAGGCAAGACGCCTGGTTACTGCTGCCTACCCGGAGGCAGATGAAGAAACCCGGGATCAGCATACATTTAATACTCTGCTCAGAGTACTCCCAAGTGTTGTAAGACAACACTTCACTATCCATGATCCAACAGGAGACATGGATAGAGATATCAGTTTAATGAGGCGCCTTTTAGCCGTCCATGCCACCCCTCAACGCATAGGCGAAATAAATCAATTCCCCGTTGACCTCATCACTGTCAACCCGTGGGAATTTTCTCGGGGCTACCACGGATGCCCGATCCACGACATCCGTGAGCAGCTAGAAGCTGCCCAGTGCAGCCAAATGACACGAGAGCGCTTACAAACCTCCCCACCATACGCAAATTCTCCTAAGCCTCAGGGGAAGAAAATACAAAAAAAGGAAACACAAAAAGCGCCCCCCCACTGCCCCCGCATCCCACCGTAATGGCGGGGGCCACCTCACATCTCCCCCAGTCTACGACAGGAGGGGAACGTTATCTTTCCTTTTCCTCCCCTCTCACTATCTCTTCTGTTCTACCTTCCCCTATTCCTGCCCCTAGTTCTAACCTTCCCACCCCACACACCACTATACCCCCTCAACACAAAATCGGCCTTCCTCTTCACAGGCCTCCTAGGACCCTTTCCTCATCTTCCCCTAACCTACTTCCTAAAGCCACCTCCCCCTGTCTATTGCCTTCCAACTACCACCCCGCACCACCCACCACCATCACTTCACCACCGCTCGCTTTCCCTGCCCACATGGTTAACTCATTCACCTTCCCTATCACACCCTCCTCCTCATCCCCACCCACCTTTTTTCCTCGCTCACCTCCCCTACCCCACCTTCAACCTCACCATCCCCACGGACCACCACCTCGTCCCCAATAACCTCACCAGATGCCTCGCCGCCCGCCACACCCCGCACCCCACCACCCATCACTCTCTCACGAGCTCAGCCCCCTGCTACCACCTGCACCGCCCCATCCCTGAACATTCAGACAACCCCGCGAGGCCGCATCTCCCCACCACCACCGGCTCCCTCTTCCCCTACACCTCACCCCACCTTTCCTCGCCTCCGACGACACACACCACCTGCCACATCCCACTCCACAGCCCCTGCCAAGCCACCACGGTTCCAGCACCGCACACCGTCTGCCATCACCCCCACACCCGCACCATCCCCTAGCTTCGTACCCACCGCCCACCCCACACCACTAGCACAGAACCCTGCTACCGCCCAAACCACCCCACCACCAAACACCGGGATGCTGCCACAAGATCGCACTCCCTCCTCGCCACCTACCCTCCAAGCCAACTCTCCTGCCACCTCACCACCGCTACCGACCCCACACCCCCAACCTCGCCCTGCTCCCGCACCACCTGTCACTTCCACATACGAGTGCTATGTTTCCTCCTCGCCATCCCCCTCCACCTCCCCTACCACCTCAGCCTCCACGCCTCCACCACCCCCCGCACCTCACCTGACATCTCACCCGCCACACCTCGCTCACCCTCACCCCTTCCCTCCGCCGCCTCACCCTTTCCACCCAAGCCCACGTGCCCCGCCCACCCCGCCACCCCCACAGGACAACCCACTACCACCGCCCTCTCCCCTCCACACCTATGCACACCCACTCCGACGATCTCACCTTCCACCGTGCCCCCAACGCGCGCAACAGCCCGTGCTAACTGACCCCGCCCACCCCGCACGCCTACTTCCCGACCCACACCCACCCTCAGAACCACCACCACCACCCCCTCCGGCCGACTCTCATGCCCACCCACCCGATACACCCACACCCCTACACCACCCACCTCTCCACGACTTCACACCATCAAGCTACATCAGGCCCAAATCTCCTCTACCTGTACTCCCCAGAGACTCAACGCCGCATTACCACGGCACAAAACCCGGCCCTTACCCTCGGTATCCAGGATTCAGCTTCCAACCACACCGACAGCCACACCAAGCAAGATGAGAGTGAAGCGGGCCATATGGGCGCCTTCCCTTGGCAGGAACCACAGACTCCGCAGGCCACACCACCTGCTAACCCTCCTCCAGTCTACCACCACCGCCTCCACACTCTTCCTCACCTGCAACCCAGAACAAGAAAAAACCCCTACACCGTCGCCTGGCAAACTGTGCTGCAACACCTCCAGCCCGTGTACACCACCTGCAACACACAAGCATTCCACCTCCAGCCACGAGGACGTGACTTTTTACAGGGGGAGAGTGGTAAAATGCGTGACTTAAAGAACAGTGCCCCCGAAATATACTATAGTGCCCCTGACAACGGGGCAAGGAAAATACAGCTCAGTATGCCCGAGAATGTACCGACACCCCCACACGGACCCAACGGGGTAGCCGCCACCAGTCAGAACCACTCCCGGCAACAGCAACATATGTCAGCCCGGGCCGTGTGCCCCTATGTCACGCAGCCACCACGCCGTCGCCGCTGTAGGAGAAAGACACTACCTTCACGGAGTGGGATTGTTGAACCAGCTAGGGGTGGAGTTGTCATAGGCACTCCAGACGGCACCCCTCCGGTAGAGACGGCCTATTGTCGCTCCCATCCTCGTGAGACGATCTAGGGTCGCTCCGACGGTGCTCCAGTAGAGACAGCCTATTGTCGCTCCCATCCTTGTGAGACGATCTAGGGTCGCTCCGACAGTGCTCCGGTAGAGACGGCCTATTGTCGTTCCCATCCTCGTGAGACGATCTATGGTCACTCCAAAAGTGCTCCGGTAGAGATGACCTATTGTCGCTCCCATCCTCGTGAGACGATCTATGGTCGTTCCGACAGTGCTCCGGTAGAGACGGCCTATTGTCGCTCCCATCCTCGTGAGACGATCTATAGTCGCTCCAACAGTGCTCCGGTAGAGACGGCCTATTGTCACTCCCCTCCTCGTGAGACGACCTATTGTCGCTCCGAGAGTGTCTTGGTAGAGACGGCCTATTGTCGCTCCCTTCCTCGTGAGACGATCTATTGTCGCTCCGAGGGTGTGCAGAAAGAGGTAAGGAGAGCGACGTCACTACGGCAGGAGACTAGAGCCCAGGCTTCCCATCCCAGAGTGACCCAGACAGGCCTCACAGCCTCCCCTGGCCTCTGCTCCCTACGTCTGGCTCTAGAGCAGACGCACCTGACGGGCCCCAGTGGAAGTCGCTGCCGCAGCCCTCCTCTGTCGGCGCCCCTAGACACTGGAGACTGCAGTCCGCAGTCTCTCTTGGATCTCCCCAGGACACCTGGGCGCGATCTCCCTACGCCCCCACGACGCCGTAAGGCTCTCACTACAGGCCAAGACTTACAACAGAGGTTCCTGGAGCTATTTGGCCCCAGTCCCGAGGGCCACACTCCTGAGCCCAGCCCGGAAGCCACAGGTGGCCCAGGACGCGACAGGACGCCCTTACGAGTTATCCTGTGCCCTCTTGGCATGCCTCACATTGGCGGTGCCCCTAGCCCGGCAGGATCACCAACGACATGTTCCCGCCTATCCCCATGATGAAAAAGTGTGACACTGCAGTACGAGTGATTTAGGTTAAATGTGATTTCCCCTAGTATAAGTATTGTGCAGTGACTTCATATAGTGAATATCGGGGCGAATAAGATCACAGTGAGAAAATAAAAGACGAGTGTGTGGAACAAGATCTGATGAACTATATTTATGAGTGACGTCCCTTTTATACAATTAGTAAGCCTGTGCCGCCTGGAGATTCCTCTGTAATGACATACCCCTATTACTGTGAGCTCTAAAGGAATATTGTGAAAGAGAGTATTAATGGTATTCTCTCCCTCCCCCACGCTGCCCATAAATCTTGTATATCACTCTCTCTCGTCCCAGTATCCCGAGTAAGTGTGGATCAAGAATAAAATCAATTACCAAAGTCCGTTGGCTAGTGGAATCCGTATAAACTTCACGGCTAATATCTGCCTCTCTCCAGTATTACCATAACTTTCCCCTAGCCGTCACAAGTCACTCCCCGCACCCTCCCCTATCTCCTCCTCGTGAGACTCCCCCCCCCCCGCGCCTCCCGCGCGCGCCTATATTCACTGCACCCTTGATACACTAGGATTGATTGTGTTGTCATTACTGTCAGAGAAGCAAGTATCCTGCGAGATACCCATATCCTAGATAAGGTTTTATATTGCTATGTATTGTGCTGTAATATCTGCTGACTTGTCCTGTGTCTGATTGTGGTAATACACGTGTAAAGGTTGTTGCCTAGAGTTTTTGTGTCCTGCCTCTCTTTATTGCACTAAGCTCCGGTCTCGAAAGAGGACCCCGCTCCACGTTAGGTGTAATAGGAACGAGAAGTCGAGCCTAATTTCACCTAGCATTATTTCACCTAGCATTACACATATATTACACAAAACCAATGGCGTGCCGTCAAGAAAGCGTTATTCAGACTTCTGTTGGCAAATACTCTCATTTTGCTCCTCCCACACTATAAGTTACACCCACTATATTCAAGGATATGTGTGTGTGTAATTGTCTATTGTTAACATATAAGTGTGCCTTTTGACCAGTGGTGTTTGAACTTTCCTTCCTTGTCTGCGACTTACCCGGTTGAGAACAAAGAACCCAAGGTTGCATCGTACCTGTGCCCAAGAAGTCGGGACTCAGAATACGTTGCATAACAAGAAGATAAGGTGATAATGAAAGGAGAGAGGCAAGCCGCCAAGATTGATAAATCTTTTCCTTATCAGTTTTGCTGCCTGTAAAGGGTAACCCTAGACCACAGCTGCATAATTTATGGGAAAAACAACTAGTGTGTTATCAGCCTAGAAGGCAAAGTTGACCGCTGGGTAAATACAGCTGTGGTCTAGGGTTACCCCTTACAGGCAGCAAAACTGATAAGGAAAAGATTTATCAATCTTGGCGGCTTGCCTCTCTTTTCATTATCACCTTATCTTCTTGTTATGCAACGTATTCTGAGTCCCGACTTCTTGGGCACAGGTACGATGCAACCTTGGGTTCTTTGTTCTCAACCGGGTAAGTCACAGACAAGGAAGGAAAGTTCAAACACCACTGGTCAAAAGGCACACTTACATATTAACAATAGACAATTACACACATACAATCTATGGGCAAAACTGTGGAATATACAATAACCAAAATAGCTCGTACAATAAATCCTTTCCAACTAGTTGAGCAAGCTTGACCTTTACACAGAATTCTACCTTTCCTGATATAGAGTAATTTCCACACAGTGTCACAGGTATGGTTCACCGATACACAAGACACATTATGTCTCGAGTATATGACAAGGAGTCAAGTATATCTCAATATACCAAACGCGTGAAATAGACGGCAGTTACTAAAATACCCGCCGCCGGACCACCCACCCCGCCACCCCCCACCCCACCACCGAGCCGCTACCACACCACCACCCCAGGAGGACACAACGGTGGGGCTAGTGACCCAGGTCAAGAGGGTCACCGGGACACTACTGTCCTGAGTCCTTTTTCCCCGCAACTACCCCAGCACCAGGTGATCGAAAAAAGGCAAAGACCTTGCGGGCGGGACAGCCGTCACCAGAATTGCGATGGGACTGAACAAGATTCAGTCCCAGGTAACACTGTGTTGACGGCCATTGTTACCACCTCAAGGGCAGGAGGCCCAAGGGCAGGAGGCCCAAGGCTACGGCCAGAAGTGTACACCAGGGTAAGGGGACCCTCGGCTACGGCTTTAGTGTGCACCGGGGAGGGCGTTGCCTCTGTGCATCCCTCTCCTGCTGTTCTCTCCTACGGGAGCAACACTGCACCAACGGCCACTGTACGTGGCGGGGAAGGAGCAGCCACTGGATGCCCTTCGGTTGCTTCTCTAAGGGAAGATCAGCTCCCGGCTATGGCCAAAGTACCTACCAGGGTAGACAGGCCCTTGGCTATGGCCTCAGTTCGTACTGGAGAGGGCGCGGCCTCTGTGCACCCCTCTCCTGCTTTTCCCTACTACGGGAGCAACACCGCGCCGACGGCCACTATACATGGCGGGGAACGAGCGGCCACTGTACGCCCTTCAGTTGCTTCTCGTACGATGGGTAGGCTTACGGCTACGGCCGCAGTACGTACCAGGGTAAGGCGACCCGAGGCTACGGCTTCAGTACATACCGGAGAGGACATGGACTCCGTGTACCTTTCTCCTGCCTTTTCCCCCTGTGGGAGCCCTTTGTCACCATCCGGGAGTGTTGCCCCGGAGGTGTCACCAGAGTGGTGGCAAGGTCCGATACTGGCCCTACCTCCTATCCCTGGGAAATCTCTGTTCCTGTCAGACACCAGACGGAGACAGTGCCGCAGCCCAACCCTGTCGACGCCTTTCCCTACAGGCAACCGCAGTCCCAGGACTCCCAGGCCCGACCAGCAGCCTCCAGATGAGGGCAACCCAGGCTCCCTCACACCATGGAGCCAGAGGCGACAGGCCCGCCTCCTCCAGCTGTTTGGCCCCAGTCCCGAGGGCCACCTCTCAGGTCGAGGCCCCCAGACCGGAGGGCCTCCCTGCACACCACCAATGAGCCTCCAGTACGAGGGCCTCCTCTCAGGTCGAGGCCCCCAGACAGGAGGGCCTCCCTGCACCTCACCGACAACCAGGACCTGGGCAGTGACTCCCCTGCGGGCAGTGTATTGCCCCTTGCAGGCAGGCTCCCCCTAGGGCCTTCTCCTCACGCCCATACTTCAGAGTGATCTCTACCCAGGATACACGGGTAAATAGTGACACCCCTTGTACCAAGAACAAACCAGGGGAAATAACCTCAAACAGTGACCGAGTGAAGTCCAGTGTAAAGCCAGTGACAGTTACTATTAGTCTATAAGAATCCGATACCCGGCAGAACAGAAAATAACTTAAACCCTAAGTAATAGAACTTATAGTGATTGTAAGAGTCCCAAATGAAAGAACTTTCAGTAACTGTGAACGGAGACTAGGGTGAGCGGGCGAATCAAAAGTCTGTGTATAAGTGCCGCCGCGACTAAGTGCCTACATCAAGTGTCGCGATCCGCACCCTGTCCCATTTATAGTAGCATTCCCCCCACGGACTCTTAATCTTGTTCATTCCGCTTGCATCCAAGTAAATATATATTCTGCCTAAAGATGAAATACAGGTATCGCTACATATAACTCATAACATAAGTGTACATGCATTATACTGTGTGTTAAGTGTAACTGTGCATTGTGGTGTCAAAGGCTAACTCTGTGTCCCTGTCTCCTGTATATCAAATATCATTTGTGTTATATTGTAACGGTGTAGAATTAAGGCAATAGATGTGTTAACCTGCCCCGTCCCGTCGACGTATGGATACGTTGCAACATTTTGCATTTACCAGTCCCGACGACATACAGGTATGTCATGCAATTGCAAGGTTCCTAATTTGCACAATTTTCAATTTTCGCGCGTGATTTTTCGTATGTATACACGGGATACCTTCCTCTATTCCTCTACAAGATGCCAAGCAGGGACAATGCCTTACACTGCATAACCTCCCCCCTCCCCCCCTCACGCCATTGTCTCAGCAATTCACCTGTTACCAGTGACCTGACCAGTAAAGACATTCAGGGCCAGAGTGATTCCCCAATCGATGACAATGTGGAGGACAAAGGTTACATAGCATTAGAGGAAGAAACAGTCAGAAATACTGATCAGGTAATGTGGCAAAAGAAGGTCAGGTATGGTGATGAGTTTAGTGAGTGAAACAATGCTTATAATGCCTATATTACTGTTTGAAAACCAATATACTCTCGTACTACATATAAATTCGTACCAAGTAAATAAATAAATACCGTTTATGAGTGGTGTGAAATAGTTACCTACTCATAGAACTCGTTTTCTTTGGTGCCAGCCTGTTAGAAAACCCAGTCAGGTAAGGAAGTACTGGTACCTGGATCGAGTATTTTGAACCTCAGGTGAGTGATTTCTCTATGAATTTTCGATGTTTCTCACCAAAAGCGGAGGTTTCAGCAAAAAAAAAAAAAAAAAATCGAAAATACCTCGGGATTGGGAGGTGTCAGAGGTGCGAAATAGCTTGGGACATGACGGGTTAAGGTATACTGCCTGGTTTTTTTATGTCCTGTTCCTTTGTGGGTGCTTTACTTCCGGTCCAGAGAGAGGACCCTGCTCAGTCACTGGTGTTCTTAGGACGAGAAGTCGACCTAAAAACACTCAGCATAACACTGGTGGCCAGCAGTGGTTCTGGATCCGAATAAAGTATGGAGGAACAATATAGGTAAACTTGCACAATGGCAGCCAAACCTCACATTCAGTTGCCGAAATTCAACCTGGACCAATGTGACATTGATGTGTATTTAGATATGGTTAAACCTCTCTTAGACATAGGGTTCGACTTGGACAAAGAAAAGATAGCAGTCACATTACCTAACCTAGGTAAAATAATCGCCACTGTTGCACCAAAAATCATCCCAGTACTGACATGGAACCAATTCTCACAAACTGTGAGACAGGCTTTCATGCCTTCCATGGGCAGACTTGTCACTCTCTCTCAACTCGACGCCCCCACCTACGACAGTAACCTAGACGACACCTTTGTCCAGGCTTGGCGCCTCGTCAGCGCCGCTTATCCCTAGGCAGCCACAAATACTCGGGATATACACACATTCAATGCCCTGCTGAGGATTCTCCCTAGCACAGTCAGGGAGCATTTCTCCATCTATGATCCCTCAGGGAACTTGGATCAGGACCTGGAACTCGTCCGACGTCTCCTCGCCGCCTGTCCCATGCCACAACCTCTCCACACGGTGACAAGATTCCCCACAAACAAGACCTCCCCACCAAAACCAAAGCTGCCGCCTCACCAATCGCCCATGGAGCCGCCTCCTACTGTGCCCAGGGCTTACCCACAGAAGAAACGCCCCAACCCCAGGGATCAAGGCAGACTCATCACCATTAATCCTTGGAAATTCACAGCCTGCAGTCGCACCTGCCCCCTGGAAGACATAAGAGAGCAGCTCAAGGCAAGCAGGCTCAGAAACTTTTACCAAGGGCGTAAAAAGGTCTCCTCCTTGGACAACGACGCCCCAGAAGACGACACGCCTCCCCTAGCCTACCCAGGACCGGACGACGAGGAACACGATGACCAAGGCCACCCTCAGCAAATGGATTTTTAGGCCCGCCCCCGCACCTCCCCACGGTGGCAGGGGCCACCTCACACAACTACAGACCTCCAGTCTATGACAAGATTTGGCTAAACGGGGTCAAGGCGAGACTACTGGTAGACACGGGAGCAGCCAGGTCATGCCTCTACTCCCACTTCTACTCCCGCCACACCCCTGCTTTTGGCCCTCTTCTCCCCACCTCAGCCAACCTCATAGACGTGGGGGATGGCCCCCTACCCATCCGTGGGGAAACCCGGGCCCTTCAAACCAGTACTCACCAACGAGTGTCCACCAACCACCCCTTCATCATATTTGATTCCACATGCAATCAATATGATGGATACCTTGGGCTGGACCTCCTCCAAAAGCTCCACGCGACCATCGATTGTCATCAGCGTCGCCTCCACTTCAGTCCAGCCTGCCCCAACCAAGCATCAATCAACAAAGAAAAAAAAACTAGAAGAAAAAAGAAAAACAACACCCCCACCCCCACACCACCCTCACCCCCCCCGACACTCACCTGCCCCAGCCCACCTGTACATGTAACCCCACCCCGATCTCACTCAACGCCTCACTCCATCCCCATCCCCCACTCCACTTCTACTGGTTCCCTCTCCATCTTTTCCCACCACTATCGCTTCCACAATCACCATTCCACCCCACCACGAAGCTTGGGTGAAACTAAACAGACCCTCGGGTACCTCCGTCCTTTTCTCACCGTCCTTACCCACCGGACCCCTCTCATCCTGTTTAATGTCCCCCACCTTTCTTCCCCCCTATGCCCAAGAGATCCGTATCGCAAACCTTGCCACAACACCACTAACTCTACTGCGAGGACTCATCATTGGTGACATGGAAGAAGCTGAACCATGCCAAACACCACCCCCTAACCACCCCACTTTCCCCGACCTACCATCACATCTATCCCCTTCCCAAACCAACAGCCTCCGACAACTACTCCTGGACTTTCAGGACCTTTTCTCCTCCGGCCCAACAGACCTTGGCCACACTACTTATCTCAGTCACGAGATACATATGACCGGACCTTCCATTCGCCAACCATCACGCCGGAAAATCCTAAACAACGGGCAGAAGAAGACCGGCAAGTCCAATATATGCTTGATGCCGGTGTCATCTCCAGCTCCACTAGCCCGTGGTTCTCACATGTTGTACTCGTGCATAAAAAAGACGGAACCATGCACTTCTGCGTTGATTACCGCAGAGTGAATGACGTTACCATCAAAGACGCTACGCCCCTACCCAGGATCGACGACTTTCTTGACTCCCTGCACGGATCAACATGGTTCTCTACCCTAGACCTGCAATCAGGTTATTGGCAGGTCCCCGTCCACCCACACGACAAACACAAGACCGCCTTCTCAACATCGAACTGGAAGCATTACGAATTTAACGTCCTTGCCTTCGGACTCTGCAACGGCCCCTCCATATTTTCCCGCCTCATGGAATCTGTCCCGAGCGGTCTGACCTGGGAGACCTGCTTGGCCTACCTGGATGACGTCATCGTCTTCAGTCACACCTGGGCCGACCACCTCCACCACCTCAAACAGGTGTTCCAATGCATATGCCAGGCTGGGCTCAAACTCAAACCCACAAAGTGTGTCTTGGCCGAACGCTCAGTCTCCTTCCTTGGGCATGCGATCAATGCCGAGGGCATCTCCCCTGACCCCGACAAGCTACGTGCGATCGCCGACATCCCCCTACCTCGCAACGTACACGAAACCAGAGCCTTCCTAGGCCTAACCTCATATTACAGGCGTTTTGTAAAAGGATTTGCAGACATCGCCAAACCTCTCCACGACCTGACAAAACAGGGCGATCCATTCATATGGACAGAACCAAGAAAAAACGCATTCAACACCCTCAAGTCCAAGTTGACCTCTGCCCCCGTCGTTGCATTCCCAGATTACAACCTTCCCTTCTGTCTATATACCGATGTCTCACTCATCGCCATAGGGGCTGTCCCTGCCCAAGTGCAAGACGGTCGCGAGCATATAATCGCATGTGCCAACCGCACCCTAAATCCTGCTGAAAGAAATTACGCGGCCACCAAACACGAGTGCCTTGGAATCATCTGGTCCCTCGATTCCTTCTGCTCATATATCTCAGGCACCCACGTCATTGTCATTACTGACCACCAATCCCTACAGTGGTTACGCCAGTCCAACACCAACGCACAACTCATACGATGGTGAGAAGCACTCGAAGAGTATGATTTTGAGATATCATACCGACCAGGCAAGCTCCATATGAACGCCGACGCCCTTTTCCATCTACCCATCAATGCCATTTCCACGGAACCAGACCTTATCCAAATGTGGCACAATAAGCAACGCCCTACCTGGATCCCGCCGAACACATTCGCCTAGCTCCACCTTCAAGGCAATCACCTGTTCATTCCCAATGGCCACATCATCCTAAGCCCTACCACCACCCATGACTCTATGCTGCACCTTCACGCCAACAATGGCATCCACCTGGGGACTAAGAAACTCTTACAAGTCTTCAGTGATATGTACTGGACACCTAACCCATCCACCATTGCCAAAAACATCATACAATCCTGCCGCGCCTGTGCTTTGGGGAAGGACATCACTCGCACACCCGGCCCTTCAGGAAAACTAACAGCACAGAAACCTTGGCAATTACTTTCCCTGGACGTCGTCGGCCCCCTCACACCCAAAACAGGGTACAAATACATTATCACGTTCGTGGATGTGTATTCAAAGTTCATCATCGCATGCCCCACCAAAGATCACAACACTGTATCTGTTGCCGACGCCCTAACTCGCCACGTCTTCCCGTATTTTGGCATTCCCCGAGCACTACATTCGGATAATGCCCCAGAATTCACTGGCAAAGTCTGGGAAGAACTGGAGAATATCTTTGGGTATCACATCTCCCACTCATCCCCCTACTGGCCCCAAGGTAACAGCATCTGCGAGAGGAGCCACCACTCCCTCATGAACCAGGTCCAGACACGCATCATGCAAACAGGGAACGATGATTGGCCTGCCCATGTCAAGATTGTTCAATGGGGCCTCAATACATGCCCACGAGAAGATGGTATAACCCCCCATGAGCGAGTTTTCGGGGAAACCCCGCTCCTCCTACCCCTCCGCCACCACCTCCACCCACCCACCCCGCCCTCCACTACTGACCCCCTCCACCACCTCAAACGCCGCCTCCACCACCTACAAACCCAACAGGACCTGATGCCCGACGCCAACCACTCCAACCCATACAAACCTGGCCAGTTCGTTGTCGTGGCACACCTTCCCGACCCCACCAAGACCTCCCCCCGTTTCAATGGTCCCTTCAAAATAGTCCGAGTCCCTAACCCCTACCAAGTGATCATTGACCAACAAGGACAGCAACGCACGTACCAAAATTGCCACGTGTGACTCTTTCACCCATCCAACAATGACCACCCCCACACCCGCGCACCCCACACCTCCTCCCGCACACCTGTCCACACCGAGCCTTTCGAGAATTACCCCCCCAGACTCCTACTCTTACTCCTTCTCACCCCCACCCTCCACCTCACCGACGACCACGCCACCTCCCAACACGCCCGATCCCGACACACCACCTCCACCGCCTACATCACCGCCACCGCCCAACGCCACCACCTCCTCACAGGCCACCACTCACCTCCCTACCACCTGTCCAACCACCACCTCCCACACCACACCACCTCCACCGCCTACATCACTGCCACCGCCCAACGCCACCACCTCCTCACAGCTCACCACTCACCTCCCTACCACCTGTCCACCCACCACCTCCCACACCACACCACACTCCAGCCCACCACGCACAAACACCACCCGCTCAACCTCATCCCACCTCCCCCATGACCATTCTCATTATACGCGCCACACTGCATCCCCACCCGCCTCCCCCCCCTAATGGCCGCACGCCCTCACCACCACCACGTGCACAACCACCCTCACCACCCACACCCACACTCACTACCACCACCACCAGGTCAGGACACCTTTCACGCCCACCCTCCAGATACACCCCAACACCACCTCCCATCGTACACACACCCCACCACCCAGCACCACAAACCACCCGTACCCCAAACACCTCCCCCATAACCCTCCCTCTCCACCAAGCACGATGGAATCCTCCCAAATCCCAATTCCCCAAAGTACAATGCTCCTCCCACCGACCAATCCCCCATAAAAGCACCAATCTCCCATCACTCTCCAGCATTCAGCTTCCATCTCAGCACCAGGCACCATTCCCCGAGATGAAGATCACCAGAGTGCACTGGCTACCCCACGACCGCCCACATGTCAGGATTCGGGAGACCCACCACCTTCTCCGCCTCCTACGCTGGACCGACCACCCATCCTTCCTCCGGCTCACTCTCAACCCTCATCGGGAGCCTAACCCCATCACCTACCACTGGACCAGCCTCCTACAACACCTCACCCTGGCCCACCAAACATCCACCACCACGACATACCACCTCCAGTCACAGGGTCGTGACTTCTCAACCACAGAGAGTGGTAAAATACCCGCCGCCGGACCACCCACCCCGCCACCCCCCACCCCACCACCGAGCCATTACCATACCACCACCCCAGGAGGACACAACGGTGGGGCTAGTGACCCAGGTCAATAGGGTCACCGGGACACTACTGTCCTGAGTCCTTTTTCCCCTGCAACTACCCGAACACCAGGTGACAGGAAAAAGGCAATGACCTTGCAGGTGGGACAGCCGTCACCAGAATCGGGGTGGGACTGAACAAGATTCAGTCCCAGGTAACACCGTGTCGACGGCCATTGTTACCACCTCAAGGGCAGGAGGCCCAAGGCTATGGCCAGAAGTATACACAAGGGTAAGGGGACCCTCGGCTACGGCTTTAGTGTGCACCGGGGAGGGCGTTGCCTCTGTGCATCCCTCTCCTGCTGTTCTCTCCTACGGGAGCAACACCGCACCAACGGCCACTGTACGTAGCGGGGAAGGAGAGGCCACTGTACGCCCTTCGGTTGCTTCTCTAAGGGAAGATCAGCTCCCAGCTACGGCCAAAGTACCTACCAGGGTAGACAGGCCCTTGGCTACGGCCTCAGTACGTACCGGAGAGGGTGCGGCCTCTGTGCACCCCTCTCCTGCTTTTCCCTACTACAGGAGGAACACCGCGCCGACGGCCACTATACATGGCGGGGAAGGAGCGGCCACAGTACGCCCTTCAGTTGCTTCTTGTACGACGGGTAGGCTTACGGCTACGGCCGCAGTACGTACCAGGGTAAGGCGACCCGAGGCTACGGCTTCAGTACATACCGGAGAGGACATGGACTCCGTGTACCTTTCTCCTGCCTTTTCCCCCTGTGGGAGCCCTTTGTCACCATCCGTGAGTGTTGCCCCGGAGGTGTCACCAGAGTGGTGGCAAGGTCCGATTCTGGCCCTACCTCCTACCCCTGGGAAATCTCTGTTCCTGTCGGACACCAGACGGAGATGGTGCCGCAGCCCAACCCTGTCGGCGCCTTTCCCTACAGGCAACCGCAGTCCCAGGACTCCCAGGCCCGACCAGCAGCCTCCAGACGAGGGCAACCCAGGCTCCCTCACCCCACAGAACCAGAGGCGACAGGCCCGCCTCCTCCAGCTGTTTGGCCCCAGTCCCGAGGGCCACCTCTCAGGTCGAGGCCCCCAGACCGGAGGGCCTCCCTGCACCCCACCAACGAGGCTCCAGTACAATGGCCTCCTAACAGGTCGAGGACCCCAGACAGGAGGGCTTCCCTGCACCTCACCGACGACCAGTACCCGGGCAGTGACTCCCCTGTGGGCAGTGTATTGCCCCTTGCAGGCAGGCTCCCCCTAGGGCCTTCTCCTCACGCCCGTACTTCAGAGTGATCTCTACCCAGGATACACGGGTAAATAGTGACGCCCCTTGTACCGAGAACAAACCAGGGGATATAACCGCAAACAGTGACCGAGTGAAGTCCAGTGTAAAGCCAGTGACAGTTACTATTAGTGTATAGGAACCCGATACCCGGCAGAACAGAAAATAACTTAAACCCTAAATAATAGAACTTATAGTGATTGTGTGAGTCCCAAATGAAAGAACTTTCAGTAACTGTGAACGGAGACTAGGGTGCGCGGACGAATCAAAAGTCTGTGTATAAGTGCCACCGCAACTAAGTGCCTACATTAAGTGTCGCGATCCCCATCCTGTCCCATTTATAGTAGCATTCCCCCCACGGACTCTTAATCTTGTTCATTCCTCTTGCGTCCAATTAAATATATATTCTGCCTAAAGATGAAATATGGGTATCGCTACATATAACTCATAACATAAGTGTACATGCATTATACTGTGTGTTAAGTGTAACTGTGCATTGTGGTGTCAAAGGCTAACTCTGTGTCCCTGTCTCCTGTATATCAAATATCACTCTGTGTTATATTGTAACGGTGTAGAATTATGGCAATAAATGTGTTAAGGTATACTGCCTGGTTTTTTTATGTCCTGTTCTTTTGTGGGTGCTTTACTTCCGGTCCGGAAAGAGGACCCCGCTCAGTCGCTGGTCTTCTTAGGACGAGAAGTCGACCTAAAAACACTCAGCATAACAGTTACTATACTCAAGTCCTTATGTATATACGATCATGTAACATAGATGGTTTCCTGTGCTAGTTATATGCATCTACGTGACATGGACGATACCCTAGTTATCCTTATCCTACTTGCGTGTTAAAGAGGACGAGAGGATATAGCACTTAGGATCTATCCGTGTGTGAGGGGCTCAAGGGGGGGAGGGGGGGAGCGGTAATATTGGGAATCCGATAGGGCAGGTGATTAGGGGTCTAGGACATGGGGTTTGGGGCGGCGGGGCAGAACGGGGGGGGGGGTCACTGGTGTGATCGGTCCATGTGTAGCACTGGAGGGGGAGTCACACTTGGGGCGAAGCCATGGCCTGGCACCATGCACTCCGCGCATAAGGTTATGGACACAAGAGTTCACAATTGCACAAGGAGGGGAGGGGGGCAGCACTGGGGAAACACATGGGGGGAGTGCACTGAAGTGGAGAGGGAAAAAGGATTAGTCCACTGGGGTGGGGCTCACAAACACTGGGGGGGCGGGACACAACCTTAGAGTCTATTACTCATGGTACTGGCAGAGAGGAGGGCATGGGTCACAGGTGGCAGGAGGTCCTATGCCGGGAGCTTTATGTGGAGGCCGGGCGTCAGGGGTGGGCCGTCCGGAGTGTAATACAGAGGTAGGTCATCTGTGGGGTTGCCACGAGTCCTGGAGGAGTTGGTGGGTGCTGTGGTGGGAGGCTCCCTAGCTGTAGGCCCGGCAGGAGGCAGGGCTCCATGGACTAAGGCCGAAGAGGGCCAAGAGGCCGCTCAGTGCTGGCCCTTGGTTGTCGTCAGGGTCCTGGGGGTGGACCTGGGGCAGTCAGGGCCTAAGGTCAGCTGCGGGGAAGGTGGCATCCTGGCTGAGCCACTGTTACGTCCAGCAGGGGCAGCTGTCAGGGAGGAACTGCGGCCATCTGTGCCAGGGGAGGTCCGGCAGCTGCAGCAGACATCGGGGGAGGCCCGCTGGCTCCTGGGGCTGTGGTCTCATCTGCAGGAGGAGGCCATCAGGACTTGACTACGACCTCTCACCCTGGCAGAGTCCAGCAACACCTGAGGAGGTCGGGGCTGTAGGGACAGGACACCTGGCCTTGGGGACGTCTCACCCGGTCTGGTCTCTGGTGGGGTACCTGCAGGGAAGCAGATCCCACCCTCTCGGAGAGAAAAGCGGGGAGAGGGGCGCCTCACTCTGCCACAGGAGAGGTCGGCAGAGCAAGAGGCACTACCCTCTGTAGGAGCTTGGGGACTCTTGGAGGGAGGGCGGCCAAGGGCCGGCCCTCCTACTTGGCGGGCTTGAGAGGCTCTGTCGGAGCTCTGGTCTGGGGTGTGCGTGGGACGTCTGGGGGATGCTCCCTTTGCCAGGCAGCCCCGTTGGTCACTGCCTGTGTTCCTACTGAGGACAGGGGTGGAAGAGGAGTCTGAGGGGACTCCTCCTGGCACCACAGACCCTGGCGGCTGAAAGAGGGCACCCGGCGGGCTCTCCCGGCAATAACCACAGCTCCAGCATAGACTGCGCTCCTGCTGCAGGGTCTGGGACTCCTGTCCCAGTGACATTGAGAGGAAGAGGCCTGGTGGGCTCTCTCGGCCTAAGCCACAGCTCCGGCGAAGTCTGTCCTCCTTCCGTTGGGGTTGGGGCAGCACTGGGGGACAACTGGCAGTCAGTCCTGAGTGGTACCTCCGGCAGAGTGTACCCCAGGGCCTGTCTCCCTCCTGGGGAGTACCAACGAAGGTCATCTGGTGAATGTGCCAACGTGCTAGCTCCCAAAGGTGGGTGGCAGAGAGTGGAGAACTGGCGGTCACTCCACCCACAGTATACCCAGAGGGTTCTACTGTGTTGCTGGTCACTTGGGGTATTACAAACCTCGAGGGTCCTCCTGAGCCCCCTGTTATATTGGAGGCCGATCCAGTGGACTCGGCAACCAAGGGTTTGTTTGGGATCTTGCCAGTGCAAGTCCTACCCCGATTCTGGTGGGTGTTCCCTCCGCTGAAGTGTAGGGTACTTTTTCTGTACACTGCCGGATGGTCTGGCTGGGGGGAAGAGGAGCGTCGGGTCATGGTAGAGATACATCGCTCTTGCCTGGACGGCATGTCAGGTAAAACAGCCTCCCTGTCATCTCCTCATGGGATGGGTGTCACCCCCTCGTACTCTCCTCCCATGGTGGTGGTGTTAGGTTCACCCTGTTGCGCAGGTATTTCACTTCTATTTCACCATTCGCTACTGGGGTAACTACACCAGTGACAACAGGAGGATATGGTTCCAGGAGGCAGGTTCGGGGACAATAAGACAGAGGTTCCGGTGGGCCTGTTCAGGTGGAGCCAGGCATCATGCTGGGCAGGGATAGTAAGGGAGGAGGTGATGGTGCCAGGGAAAGAGGTGTGTAGAGGAGTGGGAAGGGTAGGGACAAGGGGGGGTAAGGTAGAAGACATAGTGGGGGGGGAGTGGGATGCGGGAGAAGGTGTGGCGGTGCCCGTGCAGTGTGGCTGGGAGGGGGGGTGTCTGGAGACTTCTGGAAGTGGAGGTGTTGCTTGTGACAGTCAATGTTAGTGGGTCACTTCTGCAGGAGATCCAGCCCTAGGTAGCCATCGTAAGCACAGCAGATTGAGTAGATGATGAATTAATGCTGGGCTGATACTTTTCTGGTGCGTATTGGCATGCAGGGCCTGAGTTTCCTCACAGATAGGCAGGGGACCATCTCCCACATCTACAAGGTGAGCTGAAATAGGGAGAAGAGGGCCGAAAGCCGAGGCGTGGCGGGTGTAGAAATGGTGGTAGAGGCAGGATCTGGACGCTCCTGTGTCAACCAGTAGCCTCACTTCCACCCCATTCAGTCTCATCTTGTCGTAGACTGGGGGGTGATATTTTTGTGAGGTGGCCCCGGCCACTGTGGGGAGATGCAGGGACAGCCCTAAAAATCCAGCTGTTGTTGGGTGTCTTCTTTGTCCAGCTCTACTTCCCCAGGGTCGGAGTACTCGAGAGAGAGTGCATTGTCCTCGGCGCAATCGTCCTCTATGGAGGAGACCTTGTGGTGCACTTAGGTAGCTGGTCTGTGCCAGGCAGCTTTCAGCTGTTCTCGTATGTTGTGAATAAGGCACCGGTGACTACAGACTGAGAACTCTCACGGCTTTATTGAGATGAGGCTGGTATTCTCCTTAGGGGTGGGACGCCTCTTGGTGGGGAATGCCCTGGGCGTAGTGGGTGATGTTAGAGGAACTGTGTGGGTGGGGTGGTTTCCGTGGTTTTGGGTGTGGTGTCTTGTGTGTTGGGACTCTGTTTACTGCACCAACGTGTTATGGGGTGGTGCGAGCTGTGAGAAAATGTCTGATGAGGTGAATGTCCCTGTCAAGGTTTCCTGTTGGGTCATAGATTGTGAAGTGTTCTCTAATGGCGCTGGGGAGGATCCTCAACAGGGTGTCGAAAATGTGTTGTTCTTGGGTTGCTGCATTGGCCTCCAGGTAAGCAGCGGTGACTAGTCACCTGGCCTGGTTGAGTGTCATCCAGGTTGCCGTCATAGCTCAGGGTGTCGAGCTGGGATAAAGCTACAACTTTCTTCAGTGATGGTGTGACTGCTTGAGTAACGATTTGTGTGACCTGCACCCATGTCAGCTCAGGGATGATCTTCGAAGCGATGCGTGAGACTACTTTTCGCAGGTGGGGTAGAGCTACCACTATCTTTTCCTTTTTGTGCTCAAATCCGATGTCCAATAGTGGTTTAATTATACACATGTATTTGTCTATGTCGCACTGTTTGGGATCAAATTTTGGTAATTGTACATGTGGTTTGGCTTCCATCTTGTCAGATTTTCCCTTTTCTTCCCAGTTGCTCTCTTCTGACCGGATCTAGAACCACCGCTGCCTCCAGTGTTGTGCCAAGTACTCACCACCTTGCTCCCTCAGTAAGAGGGTCTGGTTTGGGTTCTTTCGAAGACCGGGTCTAGAGCATGCAACCAAAGGAAGAGGGTTAAAAAACACAGGCTAACCAATAATACAAATATATTACCATAAAAACATACAGTTGCTGGGCACAATACAGTGTGGTAGATTATACACACTATGGGAGATACAGGGATAAGAGTCGTGACTAATGATGACAGGGTAACTGCAGGTGTCACCCAGGTGTGGGAGGGGTTCCCTCAGGTGTGCTCTCTCTGAAGGGGTGCGGGACCACTGTCGTATGCCGGGCTATCAGATGAGGGCTGGGGGGCAGCGTAAAGGGAGGCCTTTCCCTGGAGGGGCGTCTGGAGGAGTGTCGGCTGTCAGGACTGGGGCCAAACAGGGAGAGTAGGTGTGCTGCCTTGCGCCTATCCCTGGTGGAAGACAGCTCGCCAGCTGGTCTGGGGAGGTCTTGGCTGGGAGTCCTGGGGGTGTCCCTTGGTGACTGGGGGCTGCGGCCTCACCTTCGTCGAGAGGCCATCAGGGGTTGCCTGCGGCATATCCTACTCCAGGAGTCCGACAGCAACTGGTGACATCGGAGTGCTGGCTGTAGTGAGCGTACCCCTGGACTTACTATGGAGCTGTTCCAGACCATCTCTACCAGTGACTCCACTAAGGAGCTAGCTCCACCCCTTTAGGTGTGGGGAGAGCAGGAGGGGCATCCCACTCGGTCTCTGGAGGAGTGAGGTGAGCAAGGGGTGTTGCCCTCTGCGGGTGCAGCAGGGGTAGCGGATGAGGCAAGCACAGTGGGCGTTCCCTCCCCAGCAGGCACGGTGGGCACTGCTGCTGTTCCACTAGACCCTGGGACTGTAGGTGAGAGGAACACGGTGGGCGTTCTCTCCCCGGCAAACACAGTGGGGGTCACCACAGTCCTGCTTCCGGTAGGGGCTGCAAATGAAGGAAGCATGTTGGGCATTCCCTCCCCGACAGGCACAGTGGGTGCCGCCGCAGTTCTGCTTTGCACTGGGACTACAGGTGAGGGAAGCACGGTGGGCATTCACTCCCTGACGAGCACTGTGGGCGATGTCACGGTCCTGCTTGGGACTGTAGGTGAAAGGAGCACGGTGGGTGTTATGCGGAGTGTTTTTAGTCCGACCTCTCGTCATAAAAACGCCCGTGACTGAGCGGGGTCCTCTTTCCGGACCGGAAGTAAAGCACCAACAGAGGAACAGGGCATAAAAACTCTGCAGTATACCTTAACACATCTATTATACTAGTTCAATACACCTTACAATATAAAAACAGAGAGACACTGGATATGGCATGGACAGGAAGACAGAGCCGGTTTGCTAACACAAAACGTACACAAATACACACAAGGATGTCAAGGGCAGAATTCATATATATATATATATATAGATGTTGATAATTACTAGTATATGGCATCGGTTTTATAAGCAGTGTATAATTGTCATTTAGTGTTCTGGACCGGATGCATAATATATGGTTGGAACAAAGGTCAGGTTGGCTTATATTTCCGTACACTTGTTATAGCGCGCGGCACAGCACCAGGCATTGTCACTTAGCTGCGGCGACACTGTTGTACTGATTTTCTCGTTCTTTTGCCACTATGAAGTTTCCCTACATCCAGTCACCTTACTATGCACGTTCACTGACCCTTGTTTTGCTGCCTTGGTGTTCATTTATATAGTGTGTTACTTTATATTATTTCCCTCACTGTTTCACTGTCACTTTTATCACTGTCTCTGGGGTTTACACTTATGCGCGACGTACGAGATGCATTGAAGTCGCCACTAAGGCCCGGGTCCCTGGGCTAACAGAAGTGGCGCCCAGGTGTGGGAGGGGGCCCTCCTGGGGAGCCCTCCTGCAGGAGGCAGTGGACCACCCGCAGGGGCGTCGTCGCCCGGGCCTGCTTCGACAGGGGGGTGCAGGGAGGCCCTTCCGTCTGGGGGCCTCGACCTGATAGGTGGCCCTCATGTTGGGGCCTCGTTGGTGGGGTGCAGGGAGGCCCTCCTGTCTGGGGGCCTCGACCTGATAGGTGGCCCTCGGGGCTGGGGCCAAACAACTCTGGGAGCCAGGCCTGCTGCCTCTTACTCCTGGCGGAGGGCCATGGGGGAGTGGGGCCTGGATGGCCCTGCTCTGGGGCCTGGGGGTCCGGGTGCTGTGGTTGCCTGCAGAGTGGGGCACTGTCAGGAGTGAACTGCGGCACCTCTTCCGCAGGGTGTCCGTCAGGGGCTGGGGTCGTCCAGGGGTCAGCTGCAGGACTGCAGGACCACACCACCACTCTAGGAACAGCAGCACCTCCGGGGAACCACACCTGGAGGGAGAGAGAGAAGGGCGTCCCGCGCAGCCGAGAGGCAGTGGGCCGGCTGCCTAAGGGACCTTCCCCTCGGGGAGAACCCTAGGAACTACGGATGAAGGGCATACGATGGCCGCTCATTCCCTCACATGTACGATGGCCGTTGTGGTGGTTCCGCAGCTCCTAAGGGTAGCAGCTGAAGGGCGTACGGTGGCTGGTCCTTCCCCCACACATACGATTGTAATGCTATGAATGTTGCCCCACCGGTATTCACCAGTGTGATGCTAGTGGTAAGACCTTTTATGCCACTGGCTGACACCAGTGTAAAACCTGTAACTTTATCCCACCAGTTGACACCAGTGTAATGATGATAGGGGTATGTATTTTCTTACCTGTTGTGGGTATTGATCAACTCACCCATGGATATACAAGTGGTACTCGACTTAGTATAGTGGATGGTAAATATTTATGAAAAGAATGAATTGTGGTAGCGTTTGTAGTGTTTGGCCGAGTTTAGATTTAGTCGGTACCTCAGGTGGTTGTCGTTCCCTCAGCGAAGGAATCTTGAATTGGAAGGGGAGTGAATTTGGCTTGAGGACATAATTTCCGTGATTAGGTATACTAATAAAGAAAAGAGAATGCTATATACTTTACTCTACTTTAATAATTCTGTTAATTTCCACAACATTTCTTTATTACATGACCCTTTTTAGTATGAGAGAAGATTGTAAAGGTTACTAAGGCTTTTGGGTGATCATTCCTTTAACATTATTACCAGACGAAACAATTTGATACACGCGAGGTATGGAGTCGTCGTACTTTTCTTTCTTTTTTTGGCCGTTACTCTTGGGCTCAACAATGGCCTCAAGACAGGGACACTTTTACTGGTATGATTTGTCTGTTCGGGCTGGCATAGCCTCGAGTCAATAAGAATGATTATTTGTATTCATCTTTCACCCATATAAGGTATTCTCCTCATATAGTTTTCTCGGTTCTCACATCAAATCAGTATTTTTTTTTTACAGTTCACCATCAACAATGTTATATAACCACTAGAAATACATAATCTCTCGGGCCTGTCTAGCCTCGAGGAATAATTAAAAAAAAAGAAATACAATCACTAGGAACACCCCAATCACTCGGGCTTGTTTAGCCTCGAGGTACAACTCAAATATCACATTATTGCTCACAATCAGTAAGTTCCCTTCCACGCTCCTGATTATAATTTTTTCTAATAAACTAATTTTTAAAGAAAGAGAACAGTTGATGAATTTGAATTTTCCTTTCCGTTACAGAACATATCACTTTTATACTTCTATTCCTTATCTACAAAAAAAAATTCACTTGATAGAATCATTAATAACACATCAACTACCTTCGGTTTGTAATAATAATTCGTGAGTGGTGTAAGTGTAAGTGTAAAAGTCTATGGGCAATACTTGGGAATACTGGCGTGCTCCCACGGATGTCGCCGCCGGTGTCTGGGGGACTAAACGAACGTCTGTTACACACGATGTCTGGCCAGCAAGTCACTACGTTAAACTCTCAACAATATTACTTCTCATAGTTCATAATAAGTAAGGATTAAACAAAGAAAAAGAGGGGGAGGAAGAAGAAATGTGGACGACTCACCTAAACGAACGTCTGTTACACACGATGTCTGGCCAGCAAGTGGGGCATGTCGGGCACTAAAAGACGCCACTGCTCAAGTCAAATGAGGTGGTATTTTTGAAATATGGGGGGTTTCAATTCTCTTTACAACTTATTTAGCAGTGTACCCATGACGCCAGGACTTTTGATTGAATTGGGGAAAATTTGGGATTTATCCTTACTTAAATTAGATACTGATTCTATCACTATTTCAATTTGAATCTGAAAGCAGCTCATGCCATCTAGTGACGGCCAAGGTAAACAGGACTTTAAATCCTCACAAATGACATTATTTAGGCCTTTTGGACTGCTAATCTTACATACTTGTGTTCTAGCAGCTTCATTAGCAAACATTTCACAACTAGGTTACGGAAAGAATTGTATAATCATCATTACTCTGTTTAAGGTTTAAACTCAGCGTCCAACAACGACAAGAAAAGTTGGCACATCTGTCTGTTATTCGTTACTCTACGAGACGGGGAATTCCCATAGCTCAACATCCACAATTACATCACCCACTGCATAGATACAGAGGTACATACATATAAAAAATAGAGTTAGCTCTACAGTAATTATTAATATATGAATTACTACTTAGGGTAGGAACTTATAAACTAATATTCAGGTTACACCCTATCTAACTTAAAATTACAGTACTACTAAATACATACATGAATATCAAATGTGTGGCACTACACGGCTCCCACGTTCGGAAAACAAATTTTACCCAAGTCAATTTTCTATGACATGTGCATGGATGGAATGTTGTTACTCTGATAACTGCTATAAACATTTTGAATTGGAATACTTTTCCCCACAATCGGTGGCACCTGTCGGTCCACATTAAACACCTGATGCGTACCTCGGAAGGTCGCTTACTCACTACATTAGGAGGTATGATCACTCCTTACTCGAGATGTTATGAGGGAATTTATGCCCCAGTCAGCCTCAGGTTTTGGAGGATAGCTTGTCACTCACCTGAGCTCGACAGGGTCTCTCGAGATTGAGATCACCACGGGAGGCGCTTCCTTACACTCTTCCATTCGCAATCACATTCACTCTGTCCTTTCGTTTCCAGCTTTCCACCCGCAAGAGGTGAGCGCTCATTCTGTCCTGAAGACTCCACTACCTCACAAACCGTGCTAACTGTAAGGTGAGGGGATTATATACTCCCCTCGAAGTAAGGCACTTCCCGGTTCCAACAGGAACTCTTCACTCTTTTCCATTTTACACCCTCTCCTCGGGGATGAGTCCACCCGGAACATAACTTTAAGCAGTTATTTTCACAACATTCGTCACATGCACTTGTCCACTTTTCTAACACTCCTCTATGAGTCTCCGAGGGGCAGTCCTCACTTGCGGTGGTAATCGCTCATCTTCGGGCTCTGGGGAGAGCTCCTGTTGCAGCGGTTCTAAGAGCCATTCCTCGGTACCATAATATGGTTTTACCTTTTCAGCAGCCCTTTGTATTTTTTTTCCACTAAATACATTTTCAATTATGTAAACACTTCCATCTAGCAGTACTTCAATCACTTTATACGGGCCGTCCCATTTGGCATTCAGTTTTCTACAGGTACCCGGCTGTATGGTCTCTTTTTTCGCTCACACCAAGCTATTGATTCCAACCTTCTGTGCTCTCCTCTGCTGTCCAGGACGATACCTCGTGACGTCCCAAAGTCGATGAAGTATTGCCCAAGACAGTGTATGATGTTTTGTGTATGTTTGTCTCTGGGTAATATTTGTCTAGCGAACATATAATTACCTAACCCTTAACATTCTAAGCTGGAAGGAAGAAAAAGTGAAGAATTAACACTAAGCTTAGGAAACATGGGAATATCAAGACGAGAGGTAGGACAGAAAAGCAGAAGAGGACAGTAAGGAGACAAACTGGAGATAAAAAGGCCCCCTTTAGTCGCCTCTTACGACAAGCAGGGATACTGGGGAAGTATTCTTTCCCCCCTTCCCCAGGGGTATCCGTATCTAGTACACGATTTGAACCTCATTACTACCAGGATGTTCTGCATATAGCGTTGCGGAAGTATTTGAGAATGATCAACCAATGCTACCCTTAGCATTCTCGCTCTTTGCTATTCAATTCCCTTTACTTTCTCACCAACGCCACTATGGGAACGATGAGTATCCCACCGCTATTGCCACCAGTGTAAAGCTATGAATGTTGCCCCACCGGTATTCACCAGTGTGATGCTAGTGGTAAGACCTTTTATGCCACTGGCTGACACCAGTGTAAAACCTGTAACTTTATCCCACCAGTTGACACCAGTGTAATGATGATAGGGGTATGTATTTTCTTACCTGTTGTGGGTATTGATCAACTCACCCATGGATATACAAGTGGTACTCGACTTAGTATAGTGGATGGTAAATATTTATGAAAAGAATGAATTGTGGTAGCGTTTGTAGTGTTTGGCCGAGTTTAGATTTAGTCGGTACCTCAGGTGGTTGTCGTTCCCTCAGCGAAGGAATCTTGAATTGGAAGGGGAGTGAATTTGGCTTGAGGACATAATTTCCGTGATTAGGTATACTAATAAAGAAAAGAGAATGCTATATACTTTACTCTACTTTAATAATTCTGTTAATTTCCACAACATTTCTTTATTACATGACCCTTTTTAGTATGAGAGAAGATTGTAAAGGTTACTAAGGCTTTTGGGTGATCATTCCTTTAACATTATTACCAGACGAAACAATTTGATACACGCGAGGTATGGAGTCGTCGTACTTTTCTTTCTTTTTTGGCCGTTACTCTTGGGCTCAACAATGGCCTCAAGACAGGGACACTTTTACTGGTATGATTTGTCTGTTCGGGCTGGCATAGCCTCGAGTCAATAAGAATGATTATTTGTATTCATCTTTCACCCATATAAGGTATTCTCCTCATATAGTTTTCTCGGTTCTCACATCAAATCAGTATTTTTTTTCACGTTTCACCATCGACAATGTTATATAACCACTAGAAATACATAATCTCTCGGGCCTGTCTAGCCTCGAGGAATAATTAAAAAAAAAGAAATACAATCACTAGGAACACCCCAATCACTCGGGCTTGTTTAGCCTCGAGGTACAACTCAAATATCACATTATTGCTCACAATCAGTAAGTTCCCTTCCACGCTCCTGATTATAATTTTTTCTAATAAACTAATTTTTAAAGAAAGAGAACAGTTGATGAATTTGAATTTTCCTTTCCGTTACAGAACATATCACTTTTATACTTCTATTCCTTATCTACAAAAAAAAATTCACTTGATAGAATCATTAATAACACATCAACTACCTTCGGTTTGTAATAATAATTCGTGAGTGGTGTAAGTGTAAGTGTAAAAGTCTATGGGCAATACTTGGGAATACTGGCGTGCTCCCACGGATGTCGCCGCCGGTGTCTGGGGACTAAACGAACGTCTGTTACACACGATGTCTGGCCAGCAAGTCACTACGTTAAACTCTCAACAATATTACTTCTCATAGTTCATAATAAGTAAGGATTAAACAAAGAAAAAGAGGGGGAGGAAGAAGAAATGTGGACGACTCACCTAAACGAACGTCTGTTACACACGATGTCTGGCCAGCAAGTGGGGCATGTCGGGCACTAAAAGACGCCACTGCTCAAGTCAAATGAGGTGGTATTTTTGAAATATGGGGGGTTTCAATTCTCTTTACAACTTATTTAGCAGTGTACCCATGACGCCAGGACTTTTGATTGAATTGGGGAAAATTTGGGATTTATCCTTACTTAAATTAGATACTGATTCTATCACTATTTCAATTTGAATCTGAAAGCAGCTCATGCCATCTAGTGACGGCCAAGGTAAACAGGACTTTAAATCCTCACAAATGACATTATTTAGGCCTTTTGGACTGCTAATCTTACATACTTGTGTTCTAGCAGCTTCATTAGCAAACATTTCACAACTAGGTTACGGAAAGAATTGTATAATCATCATTACTCTGTTTAAGGTTTAAACTCAGCGTCCAACAACGACAAGAAAAGTTGGCACATCTGTCTGTTATTCGTTACTCTACGAGACGGGGAATTCCCATAGCTCAACATCCACAATTACATCACCCACTGCATAGATACAGAGGTACATACATATAAAAAATAGAGTTAGCTCTACAGTAATTATTAATATATGAATTACTACTTAGGGTAGGAACTTATAAACTAATATTCAGGTTACACCCTATCTAACTTAAAATTACAGTACTACTAAATACATACATGAATATCAAATGTGTGGCACTACACGATGGCCGTTATGGCGGTGCTGCTCCTGAAGGAGGAAGAGGCAGATGAGGGGCATACGATGGCTGCTCCCTCCCCAGTACGTACGATGGCCGTTACCACGGCTCTGCCTGCCCGACGGGAAGTAACTGAAGGGCATACGGTGGCCACTCCTTCCCCCACACATACGATGACCATTGTGGCGGTGTTACTCCCGTAGGAGGAGGAGAAAGTGGATGAGGGGCGTACGGTGGCCGCTCCCTCCCTGACACGTACAATGGCCATGTTCACGGTTCCGCTTCTCCTTCCTTTGCCTGTCAGTGTGCACTCAATAGCTGCTGCACTGAGGCTGTCTCCAGATGGGTCTGTAACTGAAGGACGTACGATGGGAGCTCCTTCCCCCACACGTACGATGGTTGTTATGGCAGTGTTACAGGGGGAAACAACTGAGGGGCATACGATGGCCGCTCCCTCCCCGGTACGTACGATGGCCATATCCGCGGTGTTGTTTTGGACTGTTTCTGGAGCAGTCCCACCCTGAACCTGGTGAAGGCTGCTCCGCTCGCAGGGTCGTCTCTTCTTCCTGTGTGGTTGTTGTTGGGTCGGTTGCATGGAAGAGGGACTCAAGATAGGGGCGCCCTGGTGCCCTTCTCGCTCCGGGTCAGTCTTACCCTGCCCTGGCCTGCCGTGGTATCCTCCTGGGGTGGTGGTGGGGCTGGGAGTCAGCAGTGGGGTGGGGGGTGGTGGAGTGGGGGGTCCGGCGGCGGTGGAGGTGTGTATTTTAGTGGGCATCCTTTCCCCGACAAGCATGGTGGGCGTCATCACGGTCCTACCTGGGACTGTTGCTACACAAGTCCCCCCCCCCCGATCCTGGTAAGCACTGGTCCGGGTAGAGGGTAATGCCGCAGGAAGACATACCTCCCGTGGATTCCGTTGAGAGGAAGAGGGGCGCGTGGTGGTTCGGGACGTATGCCCGTTTTACTCGGGCTCTTGCCGCGCCTGGCGCGTCTCCCTGTCGTCTCCCCTTGGTACTTCAGATACGAAGGTTCATGACTGAACAAGAAGGCGCTACACTAATAAAGAGAAGAATGGGATTATGGACTGCACAACTCATCGAAGCCGATGGCACGACGTGGGATCGCACATTTCCGCCGAACGTAACAACAAAAATTATTTTTCCATGTCTTCAATTCCAAAATTAAGGGAGTTTGCGTGTGTTTTAAGAATTATGAGATAGTTACTAAGTCTCACTGCAACACAATTCCCCCTCAAGTTAATACCATTACCATTTTGTTAATCATTCTCATCAGAGAAATTACCAATATGCCGGGAATCGAACCCGGGACTCTCAGGTGAGAGCAGGCAGCATACCACTAATTTCTCTGATGATTTTTCCTGTGTAAAAATACAGGTTTTCTCTTCAATCATTCTCAGTTGAATATTAAATTTTTCATTTTCTGTAATATATATATTATTTTGTAAACAGGACTTCAAGTGTTTCTGATAAATGATTTCTACCTTGTAACACTACGCAAAGAAAAAGAAGACGCGTGGATGGTTCATTTCTTGGCTTTCCAACCGACCAACGGTTATTACCCTGGTCGTGTAGTGGCTCGCCTTGAGGTATCTGCCACGCCAAATAGAGCTTAATTAATTGTTATGGTAATATTTTGGGGTGTCGCACGTTTTCAGAGTATTGTTAGCATGGTTTTAATTGTCTGATATATGTGTCTAGTTGTCTCAGGAAAAGAAAAATGGGTGGAACTTCCAGTAGTAGTATCGTTTAACACCATTTCACACATTTCGGTAATGTTGGGTATGATACGTTAAAGTCCATTGTTAGCATGCATTTAATTGCGATGATGTATGCAATGGCTTATATCTGATGAAGGTATAAAAGATTTGCAAGTCCACCTGCGTATTTTGTAATAAAACCAAGTATTTTCTCATGGTTATGTATGTTTTATGCGGTTTTGATATATCTACTACAAATAACCAGTTTTTGAGATATTCCCTCTCCCTATCCTTAGCGAAAATAGATTTGCAGGCAGTCGAGTTTAGAGTTGGGAGAAAATGGCAATTTCCATTTAAAATGAAGCCAAAAATCATTTGCGTGAAACCGCCTGGGATTTCCCTTGCTTATGATTGACGTTTGTATTTTTTCTCATTAAGTTTTTATCAGGATCTCAGAGTGATGGATTCAGAAAGTTGCAGAAGAGTGTAATTTTGGAGGTATCAAACACAGTATACAGCTTCGGAGTTTTCCTTGCAAACCCTGCCAGGTGGTGGCCAACCATGTTGACTTGCTTCAGTTCCTTGGTTAATCTGTAACTGTTTCATTCCTACTAACAACCTAAAATGACAACCTAACCTAAGTAACCAGTAGCTATGATTGGGGATGAATGGGTTTTGAGTTTTTTTTTTTTTTTAATAGGCCTCTACAGGATGCTAGTGTCAGTGTCAGCAAACCTAACCTGGTGGTCTTAGTAATGCAAATGCTAGCTCTGTCGAATTTTAGTGTCAAAATGTACAGTTATGGTATGGAAGTTAATGTCACAAAATTTTTACCTTTTGTTAATGGGAGCTTTCATGCAGTTTATCCATTATTTGAATAAAAAAAATCATAGGAAAAATCTCGGCATCATTTTGGACATTAACCAGTCCAGCTCCTTTGTTATGGTTCCTGACCTTGCCCCGTGACAGCTTGTGTCAACCGAAGACTTGTGAATTTCAAGCCATTTTAGACATTAACTTACCCAAACTTCATGTTATCTAGGACTGGCCAGTAAAACATCCCAGCAAAATACACAGGATTCACAAATGATCAGCGCAGCTCCTATTTCCTGTCTCCATTTCAGTACCCGATGTACCGTACATTTGTCATATTTGCTTTTGAAAACATTTACTGAAGTAGCACAACATTATCTGGTAATGACTGTAACTTGTTCTAATCATTTTTTATTCTATATGTATATATTTTTTTTATTTGACACCTACTTTTGAATAGTTGCTTAGAGTGACATAAGATTTGTGTTGCTACTGTAGTTTTATATATTTCATAAGTGTTTTCAAATCCTGTCATGATTTTAAATACTTCAATCATATCTCCTGTTTTTCTTCTAGTGTCAAGCTTGGGTAGATTTAAGCAGTGGTGGGCAGCGCAAGCGAAGAAGGACCTTGCGCAAGTGCAATGCGCAATCCACAGTTCACTATCTTGCAAGCGCAAGTGTGCAGTCTGACAAATATTTAGCTTGCGCAATGTCGCAGAGCGCAAGCGCAAACCATATGTATATATTTGTTGGAATCTGTAAAATATTGTGATATTCAAATAAAATAGCATACTTACTTTTATTTATTATTACTATTTTTTGTTATTTGTAATTTGCATAGTGCACAATCTAATACTTAGGTTGTGCAATGTCGCTGAGCGCTAGTACAAACCATTTGCATATATTTGTGGGAATTACTGTGAAGTATTGAGATATTTAAACAAATTAGCATACTTACTTTTATTTATTATTACTCTGTCTATCTATCTATTGCCAGATGCCTAAATCATTTAAGCAATGACCACTGGCCACAAACAAGCAACAAATCTCCTCCATGTTGCCCTGTCCCCCGCCATTTCACTGCCCTGCTCCCAGCTCACACCCCCTTCTCTCATATACTTCCCCACTTCATCCCTCCATCTCATCCTTGGCCTCCCCCTCCCTCTCCCTCTTCCCACCTCACTCACATACACTCCTTGTTAGTCTATCACTCTCCATCCTCTCCATATGATTCAGCCACCTCAGTGTGGTTCTCCTAACGCTTCCCATCACATCCATATCCACACCACAACGATCCTTCACTTCCTCATTTGTCAGTTTGTCTCTCCATGTAACTCCACATGCTCCTCTCAAATAACTCATTTATTTCCACAGCTCTCACTCTTGACTTCTGTCCCTCCAACATGATCAAATCTTCACTTCCACACATTAGTGTTGGTATCACAGTACTGTCATGAAGTAACTTTTTCACTCATGGAAGTTCAAACAGAGGAGTGGGCTACGGAACGGAGGGACAGGGAAACAAAGGCTGTGATGTTGCCAGTTTTACTTTTATCCGCATTTTCGCAAGACGTTTTATTTAATAATTTAACATACAATAGCATGTGTATTTCCTTACAAAAACTGTTCAAACATATTTAAATCAAATATCCACAGCATAATAAATTATTAGGCTGTGGATATTTGATTTAATATGTTTAATGATTATTGTAAGGAACTGCATATGCTACTCTTAATAAATAATGTATGTTTAATTTATCATTATTTACTAATAATAATAATTTTAAAAATATTAAAATACATTATCTCTGTTGAAGCATTCTAACCCCTAAACCGCGGGGTTGTTTTTGCCTGACTTGCATGTCTCGCGGGCATATTCACGCTCCGACAGACTCTCTGAAAATATTTTGCCAAAAATCAGTTATTAGTCCTAGAATATTAAAATTACGTGTGTATGTGGCACATACCTTCAGCTTCCTCCTGGGATGTTTGTTGAGCCTTCGTCAAGTACCGTAGGACTTGTGGAGACCTCTGAAGTTGGGTAACGAAGACTCCACTTTACACTTCCTGACAACCCGTAATATGATTACCACAGCCTGATATTATCACTAGAAACGCTATTCTATGATTCTCAAATAGTTTGGAATCCATACTCTAAAAAAAAAAAAAAAACGCTGTGAAAGCAATGAAAATTACGAGCGCGTATGACTTACCCACTTGACATCGTACGCCGCTGGTGTTCTGTCATTTATTATTCATAAAAACACTCACAGTTTATATTTCTATTACTATATAACACATATATATCTATAGTCTTTATCCATAAGTTTCCTTCAGTAATAGTGGTTTATTGTCACTGTAGGCATTCAATTTCTCTTTCAGTAAAATATGTAGCATTCACTTTCTCATCCTATATACTAGGGTTGAGAGTGAATCTGTCACTTTCATTTTCACTTTCATAACTCATAGTATTCATACATGCTAGAGTGAAACTTTCACTTTCATTACTCCTAGTATATATACAGTACTGTACTCGTATTCTTATATTACTACTCATTTACATTTCTATTTATTCTCTGTTATAATTACATTATTTACATTTCCATTTTATTTACACTGTGTTATGCAGTCACTTGCAGTAACTTATAAAACTATTTTCCACTGTTCACTTATATTTACATTCATTGGTTTCACTTGCTGTTTACACATTATTTACATTTCCACTTGCACTGTTTTACTCACCAGATAGATCATAGTCACTGTCTATCATTTTCATTGACAAATTAGCCAGTTCCCGTTCCACAGCAGTCACTTACCCCTTTACCTCTTTCCACTGGAGGTTTAGTAGGGGGTAGAGGTCACAGGGCCCTTTGCATGGGGCTAAAAAGCGACGGAATTGGGCAGGCGCGAATCCGACGTGCTTTCACCTTGAAAGACGACTGTAGTTTGAATACAGTGTGGTGGCCTGCCTAGGGGAAATGCAATGCTGCCAAAGTCAGTGGGGTGAAAGCTGCTAATATATACGCTATGAAATGATTGGCAGGAAACCTAGACAATACATAATAAATTAGGTAGTTCCAGGTGAATGTAAATATCACTTAGGCTTCTCCCTTCCTTTCTTATATATATTTTTATTACGAGAATAGATTATATGGCATATTTAAAGGGGAAATAAACAATGAAAATTAGCGAACGTGTGCACATGAGGTGATGTCAGGTGATAATTAGCCAAGTCCAGGTGTATGGCACTATCACTTACCTTATTTCTTTTTTGTATATATTATTTGGTATAAGAATAGGGCATAGGGCTTATTTCAATGGATGAAATCAGTGGAAAGTTCCAGGGAAGATTGACTTAGCGTAGCACGGCTGGGCAGGCGAGAGGAGAGGGTAATGGAGGGGAGGTTGGGAGGGGAGTCAAGAACGGGGAGAAATGACTAAATTGTCAACAATGGATGGGAGTACAGATGAGACTAGTGTTGGACATTGGCAGTCTGATAGATGATACAAGCCACCACTTGAAAGCCCGGGCGAATTCAAAATAACACAGAATCACAAAAGTGACGCCCTGCGGTATGATCCCTTGCTCCCAAGCGTCACGAAAGTGACGTCCAACAGTTAAGGGGTTAAGAAATGCTACTACGCTCCGTGCCTCCCGCCTGCCCCCAGCAGAACCCTCGCAACCTGCCCAAGCCTCCCCCATCCCTTGTCCAGACATATGGGAAAAAGACCACATGTCCCTTGGATTGTGCAGTTTGCAATCCATAGTACAGGTGCACAAGGCAGGTGCACAAGTCCAAATATTTTTGCACTTGCACCCCTACCTTTTCATGTGCGAAAGCGCAATACTGTATTGCACATGGGCTCGTGCAGTGCGCAGTGCGCAAATGATATTCACCAGAGCGCAATGGTGCGCAATTGTGCTTTGTGCAAATGTTTGCGCACCTGCCCAGCACTGGATTTAACCATAATCATTTTTTGTAGGCCAAATTACTTAGGCTTCAGAGCAGACTTGTTGCTTGTCATTGTGGTTTTCTTACTTTATCTGTGTTTCTCCTTATTTCAGGGACCATACCTTCACTGCAAACTCCAGTTGTGGGTGTACATTAGGGTTATATATATATATATATATATATATTTTTTCAAATTAAAGGTAGCCTGTATAAAAAATTGATGAACTTTTGTTTAAAAACAAATAAAAACAACCCTTATTCCTCTCAGTTTAAAAAAAAAAGGCCCCCCCCCCAATCAAAAAATGGATTACCATATATTTAATATTACCACACACAAGTTTTATTACTTTCATAATCTTTATATAGATTTTTTATAACTACAGTATATAGACTTGCACAGAAGATTTTAGAACTGTTAAGCACTTTCTAGAACAGTTTGTAATGTTCTAGTATGGATTAACATTGTTTAGAACATTCTAGAATAATATAATTATCTGTATTATAAAAGGGGACGCAGTTTTCCACGTCTAACAGTTAACTTCGCAGTTTGCAGGTGAACAGTCAGCAAAATAATTGCTTGGTGTGTTGCTGTTAAATATTATATATTTTTGTTATTCTGATAAGCATGATTGTTGAAAATAAGTACCAGGTAGCTAGTACTACTTAACCCGTTAACTGCTCTTATACAGCCTGGGCTGTTCCGAGTGTGACCGCTCAATACAACCCTGGCTGCGCAGGTGGATTTCGAATATAGTGCCATGGTGACCAAGGCCGACCCATGCAAGCATGTTTGAACCTTCAAAACCAAAAAAGAAAACGAAAACCATACATTCCAATAGGGAGTCAGACACTTCAGTGTTCATCCATGGCTTTACCAAGGTAAATATTTAGCTAATATTTCGTTGCTTTATACTTTGGCATGTGTTCTCTCAATTCCTAAGACAAAATTTGGCCTTTGGGAAATTTCATTTTTACCGCTATGTCTAGCACCACAGACACCTCCAAAAAACCACCATGCTCAGTTAACGGGTTAAAAATGAAAGAAGCGAAATAAAATTGGATGCATTGCATTTGGAAAATGGCAAGGCTGAAACTATTGCTGAAGGAATTGCAAAAGTTATTGATGAATACAACTTACCAACCAACCAACCAAATGCCAGACGCCATGTATCAGGCAATAAAAATGATCATTGCTGATACGACTAGTGTTAACACTGAGAAAAAAAGTGGAGTTGTTGTCAGAGTACAACAAATATTCTCGGATAAGAGTTTAAACAAACCACAATTCATCAGTTGTCAGCATCACATTCTGGACATGATTCTTCGTTTGGTGATGGACGAAGAACTTGGCGCTAACACCAATTCTCCAAACACTGAATATCCATTTGTGTCTCAACTAATAAAGAATTATGAAAAACTAAAATTGCAGTTTGTTAATGGAACCAAAAGAGATCCTCAGTAAGTCAGGATGGAGAGATGACATGATGTTTTTGTACCGTTTAACATGAGTCTTTAGATTCTTTGAAGAAAAATTGCATTTTCCATTGATTTAGTTTACTTTCACAAAATTCCAAATATCAGTAATGCGAGGTGGAGTTCAAGAGCAATTCTCGCTATCCATGCATTCATTCTTATACCTACAAGAAGGAAGACTTTGGAGAAGATGTGCAGATTCATTTCATACGAATGGGCAGAGTATTGGTTTGCTAATCAGATGTACAATGAAAATGACTTCAGGAGCTTGTCAGAAATATTGAAACCTTACAAAAAACACTGAACTCATTGCAGAATCACTGGAAACAGGAGCCATCCTTACTCAAGATATCAAGAAGTAATCAGTGTGCAGAACGTGCAATCAAAATGATGCAGGAACTTTATGCTACCCGCAGAAACAAAGCCAAACTGCAACTTTGATTTATTCTAGCCAATAAACAGTGATTTCAAGTATTAATGCATTTGTATAAGCTCTTGTTTTTTTTTTTTTTTTTTTTTTTTTTTTTTATAGGTACCATTCACATGCAAAAATTGAATTTGATTTCGGGGTGACCTTTTTTCTTTAAACTGAGAGAAATAAGGGCTTTTTTCTTTGTTTTTAAGCAAAAATTCATCAACTTGAGGTACAGGAACATAAGGTTGTAAAAAAGTTATAACCCTACATAGGTCAGTCCAGGTCTTAAAAGTTCGTTTTAGTTATCCAAGAATGCTGTTTCCTTTTGACACAATTTTTCAGTGTGGACCTCTAATTATAGGACATCACCAAACCTCTCCCAGATCCTTTTCTTCTGTGACCTGTTTCAAGACATGCCCTCCAGTATTGTAATTATATCTTTGGTTCTTCCGATATGCATGGTCTTACATTTTGACTCAGATTTTTAATATCCAAACATTTGACCAATTCAACTACACCATCCTGTAATGTCTGCTTCTCTGGCACAGTTTTTACAATGTTACATATTTTTGTGTTGTCAGATAAAATTTTGTTTGGAACTAAGGTTTTCTGGAAAGTCAGTTAAGTAAAAAATAGTAATGGTTCCAATACTGAACCCTGTGGGATTCCATTGGTTACTTTTGTTGGATATGACACTCACCATTTATTTGAACTCTTTATACTGTCTTAGTTGAGAACTCTTCAGTTCACTACAAGACATTTCTACCAATTCCTGCTTTCTGTAGCTCATACATTAGTCTTTTTTGAGGCAAAGTATCCAAAGGCTTTGCAAAATCAAAACAGAAAACATCAAAAGGCTTGTTTTCATTATGTATTTTTGCCCAGTCATTTTATGTTTCTGGCAGGATTGTTAAACATGATCTCCATCTCTAAAGCCAAGGCTTGGTGGATGAGTTTGGGAGAGTGTGTAAGAAACGGAATCTAAAGGTGAATGTAGGGAAGAGTAAAGTGATGGTCTTTGAGAGAGGTGAAGTCAGTGAAAGTACAGCGAGGTTGGATGGTGAGGAATTGGAAAATGTGAGTACGTTTAAGTACTTGGGTAGTGTGATGAGTAAGGATGGAGGTTTGGAGGGTGAAGTGCTTGAAAGGGTACAGCAGGGAAGAAAGGTTGCTGGTTCTTTGAAAGCAGTGATAAGAAACAGGGAAGTGAGCATGGAAGTGAAAAAGTTACTACATGACAGTATTGTGATACCAACTCTAACGTATGGAAGTGAAGCTTGGACGTTGTTGGAAGGACACAAGTCAAGAGTGAGAGCAGTGGAAATGAGTTATTTAAGAGGAGCCTGTGGAGTCACATGGAGAGACAGGCTGACGAATGAGAATATAAAGGAGCGTTGTGGTGTGGATGTGGATGTGATAGGAAGCGTTATGAGGAACACACTGAGGTGGTTTGGCCATGTGGAGAGGATGGAGGGTGAAAGACTGACGAAGAGAGTGTATGTGAGTGAGGTGGAGGGGGAATGAGGGAGGGGGAGGCCGAGGATGAGATGGAGGGATGGGGTGGAGAGGTATATGAGAGAGGGGGGTGTGAGTTGGGAGCAGGGCAGTGAAATTGCAGGGGACAGGGCAACTTGGAGGCGATTTGTTTGTGGCCACCCCAAACGGGATTGAGGCGTCTGGCAATAGATAGATAGATAGATAGATATTATTTTTGTCTACATGAGCTATCACTTTGTTTCTGATAATTTCATGTACAGGTATACCCTGAGATACTGTACCCCTAGATGTGATACCAATACCCTGGCTCAGCAATGGGGGTAGAAATACCACCATACCGCGTCGAACGATGGCCAAACCCCAGTTTAACGATTTTTTTTTAATACTAATTTTGATGATATTTGAGACTTAAATTTTGTGTTTAGATGTATTTATAAACTGTTTCTAGACTTAGATACTGGTGTCAAACTCAATCTTCCCAAGGGCCACACTTCAGTTATGTTGATCGTCTGAGGGCCAAGTCTACCTAAACTATAATAATACGGCAAAGCTGCAGCCTATTCAAACGTTCAGAGAAGTTCGGTACGCCTTCGAACCTTTGCAGTGGCATAGGCTTCTGCTTCACATTGTGGATAATATTTAAATATAAGTTCCGTGACGTTTACCAATAAATTATTCAAATGGTATTTTTATCATTAAATATTTCCTAACAGTGTTGTAATATTTGCTCACTTGATCATATGACAACTTCTGTGAGATTTTCCAAATGTTATTTCTCTTTCTTGAGTCATCGCGGGCCACTCTTTTCCTCGAGGACTACCAGTTTGACACCTCTGACTTAGATTAATGTGTTATAGTCATAGGTGGGGTGAACATTGTCATTTTGGGGTACAGTTTACTAAGTTTGATAATTCCCATCATATTTGATGATTTTCAGTTATTTTTGGGCTTAGGTGAGCTATAAACTGCTTTTAGGCATAATTCAGCTTGTTTTAAAGCAATTTGGGCCCTGCACAAAGACGGGGAGAGAGAGAGAGATTGTATTTTTGTCAACAGATGATGCCTTGGATGTTTATCTTCAAGTTTATAACAAAAACTTAAAAAAAAAAAAAAAAAAAAAAAAAATCTCTTCAGTTTTTGTGCCTTACGGGGTGGGATTAAAAAAAAAAGAAGGTAATTGCGCAATCCACGTGTTAATATATTTATACAGTACTTTAAAGTTTATTTTCACTTTCTAAAATGGCTTCAGTTCATAGTATTTCCTCACTCTTCTTGGGACTCTCGTGCATGCATTTCTTGTAATCTTTCGGTCTAGTTTTGTCTTCTAGATAATGCTTCCAAGCAGAATGCATTTTCCTGACTGTTTGGCATGTTTCTCAAACCAGGGTTGTTTTTCTTCCTTTCTGTAGTCCTCATTATATCTGGGTACAAATTTATTTATTCAGATACACCTTGTTCCCGATTAGCGCACCTACAGTACCTGTATATGGTGGATGTGTGAGCGCACGCTATTTGATATCGCACTAATTGAAACACGTAACTTATGGTGAAAAATTCATTTGGTGGATGAGTGACTCCAACTTTAAGGGTTAAACTTTTAAACAGATAATTACCCTAATACTAAATACGTATGTAGTACTTACACACATGCACACGTGCACCCACACCTTCAATGAGCTGGTCTAAACCGGTTTGTTGCCCACCCCACTTGTAAATAATACAAAGTAATACGCACCCAAATCGCACTAAAATCATACTTGAGTGGCTGAAAGTGTTATTTTCTATTATACTGTGAATTACTGTGATAAAATACAAGTGATTTAGTGATATTTTTGCTATAATCAAAGAAGTCATATGCTAAACGCATTAGCAAGCAAACATTTTTGCGGTTGCAAACTATGCATCTATGCTGTGAAATGACTCATGACATTATATCAATAAGTTTTATAAAAGTAAATGGTAATAAAAGTCATTCATGAAGTTTTATAATGATTTTCCTCTTATCGATACTGTTTCGCTAAAGTCTAGTGAAAACACTGTGGAATATCGTAATAAAACCATGTGAGACTGGCTAGAAGTGTTATTTTTTTCTATCTATCTATTGCCAGACGCCTCAATCCCTTTTGGGGTGGCCACAAACAAATCGCCTGCACGTCGCCCTGTCCCCTCCCATTTCACTGTCCTGCTCCCCCCCTCTCTCATATACCTCTCCACCCTATCCCTCCATCTCATCCATGGCCTCCCCCTCCCTCTTCCCCCCTCCACCTCACTCACATACACTCTCTTCGTCAGTCTTTCACCCTCCTTCCTCTCAACATGGCCAAACCACCTCAGTGTGTTCCTCATAATGCTTCTTATCACATCCACATCCACACCACAATGCTCCTTTATATCCTCATTCGTCAGCATGTCTCTCCATGTGATTCCACAGGCTCCTCTTAAATAACTCATTTCCACTGCTCTCACTCTTGACTTGTGTCCTTCCAACAATGTCCAAGCTTCACTTCCATATGTTAGAGTTGGTATCACAATACTGTCATGTTGTAACTTTTTCACTTCCATGCTCACTTCCCTGTTTCTTATCACTGCTTTCAAGGAACCAGCAATCTTTCTTCCCTGCTGTACCCTTTCAAGCACCTCACCCTCCAAACCTCCATCCTTACTCATCACACTACCCAAGTACTTAAACGTACTCACATTTTCCATTTCCTCACCATCCAACCTTGCTGTACATTCACTGACTTCATGTCTCTCAAAGACCATCACTTTACTCTTCCCTACATTCACCTTTAGATTCCGTTTCTTACACACTCTCCCAAACTCATCCACCAAGCCTTGCAGCTCCCCTTCGTCTTCACTCAACAACAGAGTATCACCTGCAAACATCAGTACAGGGAGTTTCCAAACACTATCCTCTCTCACCAGGGCCACTCCAACATCCACTACCCTACCTTGTACCTCTTTTATTACCCCATCCATGTACAGATTGAACAACCATGGAGACATGACACATCCCTGTTTCAACCCAACCTTCAAAGAGAAAAATTCACTTAGTTCACCATCCACACGCACTGCAGCCTTAGCACCATCATACATACTCTTCACAGCATTCAACAACTTCCCATCTACTCCATATATTCTTAATACTTTCCACAATCCTTGTCTATCCACCCTGTCATATGCTTTCTCCAAATCCATGAAAGCCGCACACAACTTCTTTCCTTTCTTTAGAAACTTTTCCACTAAAGATCTAAGAATGAATATCTGATCTACACAACCTCTTCCCTTCCTAAAGCCTCCTTGTTCTTCTTCAACTAATTCCTCTGTTCTTTCTCTAACTCTGTCAATAAGTATCCTACCATACACTTTTCTTATTATACTAAGAAGACAAATGCCCCTATGATTACCACACACTCCTTTTTCCCCTTTTCCTTTGTACAAGGGAATAATTATACCTGACTTCCAATCCTCTGGGACTCTACCTTCCTCCCAGGCCAATCTACACATCTTCCACATCGATTCTACTACTATCTCTCCCCCAGGCTTCAGCATTTCACCACACACTCCATCAACTCCTGGGGCATTCCCCAATTTAACTTTCTTCATTGCTTCAACAACTTCTATCCTACTGATTTCTTCCTGTCTTCTCACCTCCCTCCTCCTCCCAGCCATTCCCCAGTCACTTATACTCGCATTACTTCCAGCCTGTATGTTCAACAATTCCTTAAAGTGTTCTCTCCATCTGCTCACTTTTTCTCCCTTCTCCACTAGTAATCTACCATTTTTATCTTTCACTCCCCTGCTAACCTCACTTCCACCCTGTCTTACGCTCTTCACCTCTTTCCAGAAAATTTTCTTACAGTCCCTCCACTTTACACTCAAATTCCTTCCAAATTCCTCATCCACTCTCTTCTTACTCTCTCTTACTAATCTTTTCACCTCTCTATTTCTTTCTACATATAACTCTCTCTTCCGCCTCTCAACTTCTTCCATGCCCCAATTTCTCATCCATTCATTGTATGCTTTCTTCTTTTGTGCTACACCCTGTCTCACCTCTTCAGTCCACCACGATGTTCCTTGCACCCCCCTTCTCTTCCTCCCACACATCACATCACATGCTGCACATATTTCTTCAGTAAATATCCTGCACACACCTTCCACGTCCCCCATCTGCTTCAATTCATATTTGCCCAATCGTTCCTCCACTTCTCTCTTATACTCTGCCTTTTTCTCATCCTCTTGTAACCTTTCCACTCTCCTTGCAACTACTCCTTCCTCTTGTCTTTCCCTTCTTCTGTTTCTCCATCTTACTTGGATCCTAATTCTGGCCACCACCAAGTAGTGGTCAGAAAGTCCCACTCCCCCAACCTCTATAAGCTCTTGCATCCATTACACATCTTCGCATCCTTTCATCCACACACGCATAATCAATTATTGCCTTCCTTTCATTCAGTTCACCACCCACCCTTCTCATCACTCGCCATGTATAACTGTGGATCATTATATGCCTGAAGAGGATATTGGCTATCACCAACCCCCTCCCAGCACAAATGTCCACTAACACACTGCCATTCTCATCTATCTCAGCAGGCACACCCCACTCACCAACTATTCCATCCATCTTCACATTCCCTACTTTACCATTCATATCATCGATCAAAAACACTCTCTCATTCCTTCCAAACTTTTCCATGCACACTTCCACATTTGTTCAGAACTCTTCTCTCACTCTGTTTGTACGATCTTGCGTTTGCACATACACACACACAATCGCCCACATTTGTTTAAATTTATTATTATTGTTACTGTAGGTGGGGGCGACCATCATCCACTCACTTGATGTAGTGCTGCCTTCTTCTTCCTTAATCTTTATCATTCTTTTTCTGTGCCTGCCCTCCTTTCTTTCTATTTCTCCCATCTTTCCTGTCACTTCTTATTGCTTTTCTTTCCTTTATAGGTGGCTTTACATTGAGTGACAAGCCAAATGGTTTCGTGGAAGCCAAGATACCATTTACAACACTGGGTGGTAACTATATAACCAAACCATACGTGCTCCCCACTTTTCAGCAAGTGGGTTGATGGAGGGTTAGTGCCCCTTCCTGCAAAACAAATAACTCAAAGTCAGTGGCCACCCCTTACAGGATTATGGCATCTGGCAATAGATTGATAGATAAATAGCTTATTGTAATTATTGTAATGAGGTAACGTAGCAGTAACGCTAGTTTGTACGGAAAAAAAATCGTGGTTTGGTGGAAATTTCCACCTCTCTGGGGTCTTTCCGACATCAGACTATCAAAATACACCTTGTATTCTCTCAAATTGTTCTCTGGGCTTGGAATGCATATGGACATGCAGTTTGTTGCAAACAATAGTAGAAAGATTGAAGTTTGTCTGACATAAATACTAGCTCTTGAGAATAAGGATAAGTGGGATAAAACACGAGTTGAAAACACCATTTTTTTTCCTATTTCTTCTCGCTGAACTGCAGCCAAAGGGTTAAGGCATCTGCAGCTGCCAAAGATTTGGCTGATCTGCATTATGGAGAGCTCTCCTGGTGTCTCTGATATTGCTGGCATTAGTGTAACCTTCTCGTCTCACCTCCTGTAATGCATCCTTGGTAGATGCTGCAGTAATCACATCTTCTGTTGTGGTGGCTTCACCAGCATTGTTAATTTGCGACGTTGTGGATATTCCGAGACAACTCACACTATTTGGGAATCGCACAATTTGATCACACGCTAATTGGGACCTAGGTGTTTTTTCACCTTAGTCTGTTTATTGATCTCTTGTACATCATTTCTTTTCAACTGCTCTTCCCAGTTACTTTCTTTTAAGCTTTCTCTGAATTTTCCATAGTTTCCTCTGAAGAAATTACAGGAAATTGTATACTGTATTTTAAGTGTGAACATGCGGATGTGATTGGTACACGTATCATTCCAACTCACCATGATTTCCTCCTCCCACAGGGATTTAAACTACTTATGTACTATTTTCCTCTTGGATAGGATTAGATCAAGTGAGCTAGGTCTATAGTCTCCCCTAATAAGGGTTATGTCTTAACATGTTGAATCAGGAAACTGTCCCCCATTCTGTCAAGATATTTTTGTTCTGCAGAATTTCCATTGGGTGATGATGTTTGTGATGTTCAGTCAGTGTTCATCAGGTTAAAGTCACCAGTGATTAATAACACCATTTTATATTTTCCCAATTTTTTTCAGTATTTGATAGAGTATATTATCATTTTCTTCCAGTGAGTTGCACTTATGGAAGACACATCCTGTAAGGATTTTCAGCCAGTTTCCTCCTATGACCCATTTGAACTGTTACTCTGAGAAGTTTCATGTAAGATCTTCCACTTTGTTGCAATTGAGGACATCCAAGGTTCCATGAACACATTAATGTTCCACCATGTATCACACCAGTATTGTCCTTTCTTTCCAGGTGGTAATTCTTAAACACTTCACTGCTAAGATCACAGTCTAAAGTATTCTGTGGTTGACACTAGCTCTCAGCTAAGAATATTAGTTTGGTATCACTTTGTTTAGTGAAAATCTAAATTCTTGACATTTGCGTCTTATTTTCTCACAGTTTGTTGAAATGCACTTAATATAAGAATTTCTCTCTAGCCAAATATATATACAGTATAAATTTTTTCTTTTAAGTATCTCTGTACAGACACTTCTGGAAGGACTTTTTACACCAACATAGATATTAGTATTACTGTCATATTTACTTACTTTCAGCCTTATCTGTATGCTATTTTTACTCTTAGTTCTTTTACTTCAGAAATTCCACTTTATATCTTCCTTATCATCTGGTAATTTTGTTTTATCCATTGTCCTCCTTTTTTTTTTTTTTTTTCCAATCACCCAGTCCTGACCCAGAGTCACTCTTCCACTTGTATAATTCCAGACGAAGTTACTTGCTTTCCTCTCTTTGTCTTTTTGATAAGTCCGGTGTTAATATAGGAAGCTTTGTGTGGGTTAGTCTTTTGAGCATAAGGTCCTGAATTTTTTTGAGGTTATTGACAATTGACCTCAGCTTTTTTCATCCTCAATCTTTTTTGTTCAAGAGCCTTAGCTTGCTTGAGTTGGACTTTGAGCCTAATCTAATTGCCTTTGAAACCTAAGCAGTTCCAGTTTTCATGGTATTTTGAACAATGTTTTGTACTGTTTGAGTATCATTTATATACTTTTCTGTCCCAAACAATTTTTGGTTCAGTTCTGGAAGATTGTGAAGAATAAGGTACTGTACTTTATTTTTTATTTTATTTATTTATTTTTTTAACCCGCCCCATCCCGACGTTTTTGGACCTTTTTTTTTTTTTGGCTCAAACATCCGCTTTTGGTGAGAAACATCGAAAATTCATAGAGAAATCGCTCACCTGAGGTTTATAATACCGGATTTAGGTGCGAGTACTTCCTTACCTGACTGGGTTTTCTAACAGGCTGGCACCAAAGAAAACGAGTTCTATGGAAGGGTAACTATTTTATCCACTCATAAACAGTATTTATTTATTTACTTGGTACGAATTTCTATGTAGTACAAGAGTATATTGGTTTTCAAACAGTAATATAGGCATTATGAGCATTGTTTCACTCACTAACTCATCACCATTCATGCCTTTTTTTTTCCCACATTACCTGATCATCATTTCTGACTGTTTCTTCCTCTAAACTTTGTCCTCCACATTGTCATCGATTGGGGAATCACTCTGGCCCTGAATGTCTTTATTGGCCAGGTCACTGGTAACAGGTGAATTGTTGAGACAATGGCGTGCAGGGGGGGGGGGAGAGGTTATGCGGTGTAAGGCATTGTTCCTGCTTGGCATCTTGTAGAGGAATACAGGAAGGTGTCCCATGTATACGTGCCAAAAATCACTCGCGAAATCACTCGCGAAAATTGAAAATTGTGCAAATTAGGGACCTTTCAATGTTGCCACGTTAATTCACGTCACCGGGACGGCGCGGGTTAAGCTTCAGCAGCTTCTTCCATAACAGCTTTTGAGACCTCACTTCTCATCAACTCTGTCATTTTTTTTTGTAGTCTCACCTGTTCTTCCAAATCTGAGAGCTTTGTCTTGATAATTTTTTTCCTGTACAGTACTTTTGTCATTATCTTCATTACTGAATTCTTTTCTTCCATTTTTCTTTGTATCAGTGTTCTCAGTGTCCTTAGTAGTTTCATCAATCTCAGTCTTTCCTTTGGTCAGTACAACAGCCTTCACAAAGCCACATTGTATTTGAATTTTTATTATGGTATGTATCAGAAAAACACATAGGCATGATTGGGTTAATGTAAAATGGTGAAAAGGGCACCATAAGGAACAAACACATACCATTGAGAGACCTGAGATGGACTTGAGGTAATGGGGTTTTTAGGCTAGAGGGTGAAGAGCTAATGGTCTCCACCACCTGGGATTAATGAGTAGGGACTAGTCTTTTAATCCCTCTAAGCCATTAGAAACTGCAGACTCAGCAGAAACCAGATCAGGTGTGTGGTAACAAAGTGTTTTAGTCAGAAAATGCACAGTAATGGCAGGAGTGCAGATTTTCATCTAGCAGTGAAAATGAAAACTGCTATAACTATGTGCATGATAACCAAGGAATTACTGTACACACACACACACACACACACACACACACACACACACGCTGAGTCAGCTGGGTTTGTTTAGACTACAGCAACACGGGGAAAGTGTACATACTCTGTAAGTACATACTCTGTTCATTTAGTATTACAAAATGGATACATACTTCAGTAAAACAAATTTGGAAAAGAAAAGGGATAAAAGTAAAAAGCAAAATGATGATTTCTACCAAGAACTGGTTGAAGTGGAGACTCACAATAGACTGGTTGAACATGTACACAAACTAGAAATGTCTTTCAAAAATGAAATTGATGAAATAAAGAAGCAAATGCACCTGCAAAAGGAAGAGATAGAAAAACTAGGAAGGGAGGCCAATAAGAAAGACACAACCATCAGTGAACTAACAGTGGAATTGAGTACGCTTAGGAAGAAAGTGAGTGAAATGGCAGGTACAGTAGTCAATCACGAGAGTGTTATGGAAGAGTTCAAAAATAACACCGAGACAATTAGGCAAGCAAGCAGTCTTATGGACCAGAGCAGTGATATTGAGGAGAAGATAACACAGGTGAATGAAGCTGTGCAAAGCTACAAAAATGATGTAGAAACCACATATGCTGAAATGGTAAAAGTAAAGAAAGACTTAGAAACAAGGGTGGAGGAAAAAAGCATTAAAAAGGAAGTGAAAAGAATAATCCAAAACAATCCAAAGTTAGTCAGAGATTCAGTAGAGATAAATAAATCAATAGTAATCACTGGTATAGAAGAGGAAGAAGTTAAAAACAAGATCACTAGAGACAAAAAGGAGATGGCAAATGTAATGAGCTTACTGAAAGAAGTATCAGAGGAAATCTGTAGTAAAGACATAGAGGAACCCTAAAGGTTAGGGAAATACGAGAAAAGCAAGACAAGACCTCTAAAGGTGACTTTCCAGAGTGTAAACACTGTGGAAGAGATACTAAAAAATGCAAAGAATCTTATGGAAAAAGAGGAGTTCAAAAATGTATGGATAAAAAGATGCCTAACACAAGAGGAACTGGAATTACTGAAAGAGAAAAGGGAGGAAGCAAAAACAAAAAATGAGGGAAGATCAGAAGAGGAGAAGAAATTTTTTTACAAAGTAATAGGATTGCAGGTACGAAAGTGGTACACAAACAGGATGGAAGAAAAAGGAGGAAGGTAGTAGAACCATGTCATGACAAGTATATAAACAAGATGATAAAGTTGATGTACTCAAATGTGGATGGAATGGTATCTAAATTACGAGAGATGAATGATTATGTCAGAGAAAATGAACCACAAATAATATGCCTAACTGAGACAAAATTAACACCAAGGATATCCAATGACATACTAAACTTAGAGGAATACAATATATGGAGAAGAGACAGAAATTTAAAAAAAGGAGGAGGAATTATAATATTAACTAAGAAAAATCTAAAAGTCAAGGAAATAAACCTAGATATACCATCACAAGTAGAACTGATTGCTGTAGAGATCGACACATCTGAAGGTAAAGTAATTGTAGCCAATTTGTACATGCCACCCAGATCAAACACATGGGAAAGAGACGAATATGAGGACCTGGCAGAGAGTACAATTCAGAGTATAAGATCATTGCTACATAAAATGGAAGAGAAATCGGAAAGAATTATTCTAACTGGGGCCTTCAGTACAAATATAAATTGGAATACTCTAGATATAAATAGCCAAGAAAGCTGTTGGGACCAAAAGCTCCTGGATCTCGTACAAGAGTTTTTCTTAACGCAACATGTGAGGGAAACCACCAGAAAAAGAGGACTTGATGTACCTTCAGTGCTAGATCTAATATTTACTAGGGAAGAAAATGACATTGACAGTTTAATATATCACCCTCCACTCGGCAAAAGCAATCATGCAGTACTAAATTATAACTTCAGGATAGCATATGACATAGTAAACAGCAATGACAGTTACAAAAAGAGCCTAAACTATAAAAAGGAAATTATCAAGACCTAAAGAAGTCTTTCTTAGAAGTTGATTGCGAAAATGAGCTTAGAGGACAAGATTTAAATGCTGTATATAAAAAATTCTGTGAATTTTATGAAATAGGAGTCCAGAAGTACATCCCACAGCACAAAGAAGCAGATAAGAAAATACAGAAATGGTTCAATACAGAATGTAAAAAATCAAAAGAAAGAAGAGATTTGTTGTGGAATAGATACAGAAGACACAATAGTGAAAGGGCGTATAATAATTACAAACAGGCAAGAAACGACTATACAAGAATAAGGAGGAAAGCCCAAAAACAGTTTGAGGAGGATATAATAAATAAAAGTAGTGATCAACCAAAGCTGTTTTACAGCTATATCAGAAGCAAAACCAAAGTAAAAGATATAATACAATCCATTACGGACGAGGGAATCACTTATACACAAGAGAAAGATATTTGTGAAGCACTAAATAAGAATTTCCAATTAGTTTTTACAGAAGAAAAAAATTTTGAGAGGGACTATGTGGAACACGCATGTCTGCACATACTACCAGATATACAAGTAGCAGAAAAAGTAATACAGGAGGAGTTAAGTAGATTAGACAGAGGAAAAGCAAGTGGTCCTGATGAAATTTCATGTTGGGTATTACGAGAATGTGCAAAGGAGTTAAGTAAACCATTATTTTTAATTTTCAAGAAATCCTTGAGTCAAGGGAAACTACCTGATATTTGGAAAAAAACAAATATAGTCCCCTTATTCAAGAAAGGAAACAGACAAAATCCTCTCAACTACCGACCAGTATCACTGACCAGTGTTGTAAGCAAGGTATTAGAAAAACTTATAAGAAAAGCTTGGGTAAATCATCTAGAAGCACACAGTATGATAACAGAAAGACAGTTTGGTTTCAGAAAAGGAAAATCATGTGTTACTAATCTGTTGAGCTACTATGACAGAATAACAAACAGAGTAACAAACACAATACAGGAAAGGGAAGGATGGGTGGACAGTATCTATTTAGATTTCAAGAAAGCTTTTGACACAGTACCACACCATAGACTTTTATGGAAACTGTACCATCAAGGAGGAATTCGAGGCAAACTGTTTTGTTGGATGCAAGACTTTCTCATAAAAAGAGAAATGAGGACAGTACTAAGAGGAAACTACTCATCATGGAAAGAAGTGACTAGTGGAGTACCACAGGGTTCAGTGCTGGCACCAATCATGTTTTTAGTGTATATAAATGATATAAACAGTAACACTGGAAATGAGAGCTATCTGAATATCTTTGTAGATGATGCAAAAATACAAAGGAGAATTACTAGCACAGACTCTTGTAGGGAGCTACAAGAAGAATTAAATAAACTTCATGAATGGAGTAGTACATGGCAAATGGAATTCAATGTGGACAAGTGTCATGTAATCAAGTTTGGTAAAAGTGGAAAAAGACCTGATTGGGATTATAAGTTAGGAAATAAAACCCTATACACATCAGAAAGAGAGAAAGACCTAGGTGTGATTATCAATAACAGACTATCTCCGGCTGACCACATCAGCGAGAAGGTACGGAACATGTATACACTGCTTGCAAATATGAGAATAGCATTCACATACATAAATGAAGACATGCTAAGAAGGATAATAACATCATTCATTAGACCAACCCTGGAATATGCATCAGTAGTCTGGAGTCCTCATCTCAAAAAGCATATAGACAAGATTGAAAAAGTTCAAAGGGCCGCCACAAGATGGATACCAAGCTTAAGGGACCTAAGCTACGAAGAAAGACTAAATAAACTGAATCTACCAACACTACAGGAGAGAAGGAAAAGAGGTGACATGATAATGCTATATAAGTGCATATCAGGAAAGGAGAAAATAGACACAAATGTTACTTAACATATGGAGAAGCATCAGCAAGAGGACACTGCAAAAAACTGCATGAGAGGAGAGGTGATAAAGACGTAAGGAAATTCAGTTTCCCAAACAGAGCAATTGATCAATGGAATGCACTACCAAATGAAATAGTGTGTGCCAAAACAATTCACAAATTTAAGGATATGTACGATAAATATGGTTTAAGACACGGGGCAGTATGAGCTTGACTCATTCCTGTAAAGATACAATTAGGTAAGAACAATTAGGTAAGGTAAGAACACACACACACACACACACACACACACACACACACACACACACACACACACACACACACACACACACACAGTGGGTCAAAGAAGAGACACAATTCTGAGGTGAGGATACACCAGCAAGATTAGATTTACTGCTAACCAAAGAACCTGACATAAATGAATCTTTGAAATACCTGTGTCCTATAGGAAAAAGTGATCATGTGGTCATTAAGTTCCAGATGATAATAGGGAATGTGGTGGAAAGAGACGGGCTTTATAGGCAGGGATGATACAACTTTGGGAAAACAAACTGTACAAGATTAAGGAAATTTTTCAAAAATGCAGATTGGAGAAAATTAAGAGAAACAAGAGAGATACAGAGGAAGTGCGATATCTTTCTAGACCTCTACAATTCAGGAGTGGAAAATTTTGTGCCAAGAGTAAGAGGGAAAGAAAACAGGAAAAAGGAATGGTTTAATCGAAGGTGTATGATAGCAAAAAAAAAAAGAGAGGGACACGGTTTGGAACAACTGGAGAAAGAGAGGTAATAACAGAACAAAGGAAGAATATAAGAGAACTAGAAATGAGTATACAAGAATACATAGAGAGGAAGAAAGGAACTTTGAAAAAGGTATAACAGACAAATGTAAGGATGAACCCAAACTGTTTTATAGATTTGTCAGTGGCAAACTGAAACAAAAGAAAGGAATCACCAAACCGAAAGTGGAAGGAGAGGTCCATAAAGATGCGGCAATGCAAGCAGAAATAATGAACAAATGTTTCCAATCAGTTTTCACAATGAAAAGGAGTTTGTGGATGGGGAGGGAGTGACTAGAAATGTAGTAATAAAAGATATAAAAGTGGAAGTACAGGAAGTGTATAAATTACTAGAAACTCAAGCTGTAAGGAAAGCCCCAGGACCAGATGGAATCTCTAATTGGGTACTGAAGGAATGCAGAGAACAACTGGCGGATAATATTGTGTGTTAATTGTGTGTTATCTGGAAGAGGGGAAAATGCAAGAATGGAAGAGGGCAAATGTGGTACCAATTTATAAGGGAGGAAACAAGGGAGAACCGCTGAATTATAGACCAGTGTCCCTAACCAGCATGGTCACAAAATTGTGCAAGAGAATCCTGAAAGATAGATGGATAAAATATCTGGAAGAGATGAGTATTTTGGCTGAAAGTCACTTTGGATTCAGAAGTGGAAGGTCATGTGTTTCCAACTTGTTGAGCTTTTACTCAAGAGCGATTGATGTGCTGCAGGAGAGAAACGGTTGGGAGGATTGTGTGTACAGTATTTAGATTTGGAGAAGGCCTTTGACAAGGCACCCCATAAGAGACTAATGTGGAAACTAGAGCATACAGGAGGACTGAAGGGAACTTCCTGGAATGGATGAGAGACTTTTTGAGAGACAGACAAATGAGGACAGTAATAAAGGACAAGATGTCTGGATGGAGGGACATAACAAGTAGACTCCCACAGGGCTTGGTATTAGTGCCAGTAATGTTCCTGCTTTATGTAAATGATATGGTAGATGGGAGTGAACAGTTATGCTGATGATGCAAAGATCTTGAGGAAGGTAGAGGTTGAGGAGGACTGTAAAATGCTGCAGGAGGATCTGAATAGGATACATGATTGGAGCCAGATGTGGGAAATGAAAGTCAGCACAAAGAAATGTAAAATATTGGAAATAGGTTAAAGTACCAAGGGGCCATCTCTGAATTATTTGATGGGTAATGAACCTATCACAAAAGTGAGAGAAGAGAAAGATATGGGAGTGCTGGTCCAGGCTAGTTTGTCACCTGAAAAACATATTAACAAGACAGTCAGAGAGACGTATAAACTCTTGACTAATATAAGAGTAGCATTTCATTACATGGATGAGGAGATGATGAAGAAATTGATAGTGGCCATGATCCACCCCAGGTTAGAATATGCAGCAGTAGTGTGGTCCCCCTTACAAAAAGAAAGATGTAAGCAAGATTGAGAGAATACAATGAACATCAGCCAAGATGGTCCCCAGTCTGGCAGATCTTTCATACAGAGAGAGGCTGGAAAAGCTGGATTTGCCTTCCTTAGAAGAAGGAGAGAGAGGGGTGACATGAATGAAGTGTTCAGGACCATGATGGTAGTAGATAAAATTGACAGAGAAGATCTGTTTGTATGGGATAAGAGATCAACATGAGGACACGGAATAAAACTGTAGAAGCCAAGCTGCATGAAGGATATCAAGAAGTATAGTTTTCCTTATAGATGCATAGACCTGTGGAATAGCCTGGACAAAGAGATTTTCCAATCTAAAAACTAATGAGTTTAAAGCAAAATTTGACTTATTGAGAAACAGAGACAGGACCCCACGAGCGTAGCTCATTTCCTGTGTATCACAATTAGGTTAATACACACACACACACACACACACACACACACAAAATGTATTTTGATTGATTTTGACCAAAATACATTCAGGAAAACATAAGATTCTTTAGATAGGATACGGAAGGGTAATACAGTATCTAATACTATCTATCTGTCTATTGCCAGACACCATAATCCCGTAAAGGGTGGCCATTTGACTTTGAGTTATTTGTTTTACGGGGAGGGGCACTAACCCTCCACCAACCCACTTGCTGACACGTAGGGAGCACGTATGGTTTGGTTATATGGTTACCACCCAGCGTTGTAAATGGTTTCTTGGCTTTCAGGAAATCATTTGGCTTGTCACTCAATGTAAAGCCACCTGTAAAGGAAAGAAACACAATAAGAAGTGACAGGAAAGATGGGAGAAATAGGAAGAGAGGAGGGCAGGCACAGAAAAAGAATGATAAAGGCTAAGGAAGAAGTAGGCAGCACTACATCAAGTGAGTGGATGATGGTGGCCACCACCTACCACAAAACAAATTAAAATAACCAGACCCAGGTTCAAATCCTGGCTGAGGCAGGGAACAGTTTAAGGATTTGGATTTCATAAAAATCAGACTTTACTGTTTTACCAGAAGACCCTCCAACATGTCGTAAAAATACCCCCACTAATACCAATACACCAGTCCTGTATGAAAACCCTAGCGTGTATTCTGTATGGACAGTGGGTTTTAGCGCTTACGTGTTGACATCCAGAGGTGTTTGGTATGTAGGAGGACTACTGGGCCTTGAGAGCAGGCTGTGAAGCCTATGCCCAGAGCTGGACATGTTAAAAAAAAAAAAAAAAGGAAAAAAAAAAGTACAAAGGAAGAATACACTGGGCACCAGAAATTTTGTGTTCGCTCACCATCCACTCACTCGATATAGTGCTGCTTTGGGTGTCTGCCCTTTCCTCTCTTCCCTCCTTCCTCTTCTGTCTTTCCTTCATTCTTTCCTCTTGCTTCTCCTTTTTCTTTCCTTCATTCTTTCCTCTTGCTTCTCCCTTTTCTTTCCTTCATTCTTTCCTCTTGCTTCTGCCCATGAGTGACTCTACACTCCTTCTTTTCTTTCTTTCCTTCACTCCTTCCTCTTTCTTCTGCCGGTGGGTGACTGTACACTGAGTGACAGGCCAAATGGTTTCCTGTACACCAGGAGCCCATTTACTATGCTGGGTGGTAACCATATAACCATATTATGGCACCTGGTGGTTTAGTGGGTAATTAAGGCACGCCAATTGGATTGAGCCTGTGTAGGTTTATATCCAAGGGGTGATTGGGGTTTATTGCACACGTAATGCCACTCAGGGATGAGTGAAGGTGGTCACTCTCATCTTAATTGTCAGGATCAGCTTGCCTAGCCCCAGGCTCCTATGCTCCTCATGGGGCAACATAGGACTGGATGATGGATGGATGGATAAAAATAAAAAAAAATTCTGGATATAGTACAGTACCTCTGATTCACAAGACTCATCATAATACTGTAAGGTAATGTAAAGGACAAAAGCTAGGAGAGCTTCCTTAATGCAAAGTACCGTATGTGATATAAAGTAAGTTTCATCACAGCGTAATTCATTTAGGACACCCGAACCTTATGGAAATAAGGCTAAATCAGTTAATGCCAAGGTTAGGAGTGAACAGTGTTGCTTTCACATTAAGTTTGGTCATATTGCATTAGACTTGTTTTGCATATAAAATTGATGAGGTTTAATAATAGTCAGAATTAAAAAAAAAAAAAAAAAAAAGCATACAATGAAAACCTTTGTTTGTTTGTTTTTCTAAAATTGCTTTAAAAATAGCACTTGATATTACTGTCAGATTATTTTTTTCTCTAATTTTTAAAGCTGGCCGCTATTTGGTAATGTTATAATTGTTGGAGGAAAAGCTGTTCAGGTACTAAAATTGAATGCTCTTCTTTTTGCTGTGTCAGGTCTTTTTTATTTATTATTTACAGTATTTATTTTTTTTGCTAAGGTTGGGGCTGAAGTCTTTTTGCTAAGGCTGGGGCTGAAGGATACGATGGTAAGGACTAAAGTACTGTACAGTATGTAGTCATGAGTGTCATGGTTAGTCTGTGTTACCCATATATAGTCCAAGAATGTGCTTTATTGCTCACTGCCCTTATGTAGGGCAGTGAAGTAGCGATTAAAAAACAATAAAGTAAGTAAAAACCCTCAAATCCAAAATGCTAGGGTCCCAAGGCTTTATGGAAAATGGATTGATTTGGAAAGTATAATTGTAATGATTATGGTACTATACTATTAGAAAATCATGTAAAAGATAGCCTTCAGCACCAGGAGGAGTAGCAGCAGTGTAGTATTGTAGTTGTCTTAGTAATGTATCATCTGTTGTTATAGTTGTCCCCAAAGAGACTTTTTCAAATGTGCATTGTTTGTGTGAGATCAGCACTCTCCAATGGCATGGAAAAATATTGTGAAAACTGGAGATTTTTGAAAATTGAATATTTGATTTAGTAGGTTGCACTGTACTGTAATGGATGTTTGCAAATGGAATACTGTACCTGAAAAGATTTGTTTCTGTGCCTGTGTCCATTCTAGACATAATTTAACTCATTGCCTACAGCCATGTCTTTATATATACTTGCTAAATGAGTTTGTAGCTGCCTTCTGTCACATGAGTCCTGGTAGTTTTCCCTTTATGGGACAATTCTCTGGTGCCAGCCGGGTGATCAAGGATGGGTCTTCGTGCTGTGTACTGATGTAGTGCATTAGCCCCGTTCATTCAGTTTCTAGCTGCCTTGTGATCTAGGGAGTCAAGGCACTTAACCAGCTATGGTCCATATAAGTAAGACTCTAAAGGGTGCTAAGTTGAGATTAGTGATCACTTATGGTACTGAGGGTGAACATCTGGACTTACCTGTCTGGAGTGAGTAGTCTAGCCCATGGCCCTTTGCACTCATGGTAGAAGAACACAGGATTGGCTGATCGATGGATATAGCTAGCGAGGCATAATTTAGTCCCCCTGTGGTGGGGGGGACACAATCTGGCCAAGTTGTGGTAGGAAGAATACTGCCACCGTATTCCACTCTCCACCATCAACATTCACCAGACTCAGACCTCCACCTAAAACTCTTGTATTCACCTCCCTTACAACACCATCCATGTAAATATTAAACAACCAAGGCGACATCACACATCCCTGTCGCAGCCCCACTCTCACAGGAAACCAGTCACTCACAGCATTTCCCACTCCTACACACGCTCTACTATTTACATAAAAACTTTTCACCCCTTTTAGTAACCTACCATCAAGTCCATACAATCTTAAAACAGTCCACAAAGCCTCCCTATCAATTCTATCATACGCTTTCTCTAAATCCATGAATGCCCAAAACACATCCTTGCCTTTCACTAAATACTTTTCACACACTTGTCTCACAGCAAACACCTGATCCACGCATCCCTTCCCTCTCCTAAAGCCACACTGCTCTTCACCAATCACTCCCTCTGTACCCTCTCTAACTCTCATAATTAACATTCTGCCATAAACCTTATATATATATCTATTGGCAGACGCCTCAATCCCGTTTGGGATGGCCATAAACAAATCGCCTCCACGTCGTCCTGTCCACCGCCATTTCACCGCCCTGCTCCCAACTCACACCCCCCTCTCTCATATACTTCTCCACCCCATCCCTCCATCTCATCCTCCGCATCCCCCTCCCTCTTCCCCTCTCCACCTCACTCACATACACTCTCTTCGTCAGTCTTTCACCCTCCATCCTCTCCACATGGCCAAACTACCTCAGTGTGTTCCTCATTACACTTCCTGTCACATCCACATCCACACCACAATGCTCCTTTATATCCTCATTTGTCAGCCTGTCTCTCCATGTAACTCCACAGGCTCCTCTTAAATAATTCATTTCCACTGCTCTCACTCTTGACTTGTGTCCTTCCAACAATGTCCAAGCTTCACTTTCATACGCTAGAGTTGGCATCACAATACTGTCATGTAGTAACTTTTTCACCTCCATGCTCACTTCCCTGTTTCTTATCACTGCTTTCAAAGAACCAGCAACCTTTCTTCCCTGCTGTACCCGTTCAAGCGCTTCACTCTCCAAACCTCCATCCTTACTCATCACGCTACCCAAGTACTTAAACGTACTCATTCATTCATTCATTGCCAGATGCCATGTATCCCAAACGGGGTGGCCAAGGGCTTAGAGTTAATTGTTTTTACAGGGAGGGGCACTAATCCTTCACCAACCCCACTTGACACGTAGGGATGCCAACAGCATCTGGTGTTCCCAGGCGGTCACCCATCCAAGCACTAACCAGACCCAACATTGCACATTTTCCAATTCCTCACCATCCAACCTCGCTGAACATTCACTGACTTCACCTCTCTCAAAGACCATCACTTTACTCTTCCCTACATTCACCTTTAGATTCCGTTTCTTACACACTCTCCCAAACTCATCCACCAAGCCTTGCAGCTCCCCTTCGTCTTCAGTCAATAACAGAGTATGATCTGCAAACAACATTACAGGGAGTTTCCAAACACTATCCTCTCTCACAAGGGCTACTCCAACATCCACTACCCTACCTTGTACCTCTTTTACTACCCCATCCATGAACAGATTGAACAACCATGAAGACATGACACATCCCTGTTTCAACCCAACCTCCAAAGAGAAAAATTCACTTAGTTCACCGTCCACATGCACTGCAGCCTTAGCACCATGATACATACTCTTCACAGCATTCAACAACTTTCCATCTACTCCATATATTCTTAATACTTTCCACAATCCTTGTCTGTCCACCCTGTCATATGCTTTCTCCAAATCCATGAAAGCCGCATACAACTTCTTTCCCTTCTCTAGAAACTTTTCCACTATAGATCTAAGAATGAATATCTGATCTACACAACCTCTTCCCTTCCTAAAGCCTCTCGGTTCTTGTCCAACTAATTCCTCTGTTCTTTCTCTAACTCGTCAATAAGTATCCTACCATACACTTTTCCTATTATACTTAGAAGACAAATGCCCCTATGATTACCCCACACTTCTTTTTCCCCCTTTCTTTTGTACAAAGAAACAATTATACCTGACTTCCAATCCTCCGGAACTCTACCTTCTTCCCAGGCCAATCTGCACATCTTCCACATCCACTCTACTACTATCTCTCCCCCATGCTTCAGCATTTCACCACACACTCCATCAATTCCTGGGACTTTCCCCAATTTAACTTTCTTCATTGCTTCCACAACTTCTATCCTACTGATTTCTTCCTGTCTTCTCACCTCCCTCCTTCTCCCAGCCATTCCCCAGCCACTTATACTCGCATTACTTCCATCCTGTTTGTTCAACAATTCCTTAAAGTGTTCTTTCCATCTGCTCACTTTTTCTCCCATCTCCACTAGTAATCTACCATTTTTATCTTTCACTCCCCTGCTAACCTCACATCCACCCTGTCTTACTCTCTTCACCTCTTTCCAGAACATTTTCTTACAGTCCCTCCACTTTACACTCAAATTCCTTCCAAATTCCTCATCCACTCTCTTCTTACTCTCTCTTACTAATCTTTTGACCTCTCTCTTTCTTTCTACATATAACTCTCTCTTCCGCCTCTCAACTTCTTCCACGCCTCTATTTCTCATCCATTCATTGTATGCTTTCTTTTTTTATGCCACAGCCTGTCATACTTCTTCAGTCCACCACGCTGTTCCTTGCACCCTCCTCAATCTTCTCTTCCTTCCACACACCACATCACGTGCTGCACATATTTCTTCAGTATATATCCTGCACACACCTTCCACGTCCCCCATCTGCTCCAATTCATATTTGCCCAATCGTTCCTCCACTTCTCTCTTATACTCTGCCTTTTTCTCATCCTCTTGTAACCATTCCACTCTCCATGCAACTATTCCTTCCTCTCGTCTTTCCCTTCTTCTCTTTCTCCATCTTACTTGGATCCTAATTCTTGCCACCACCAAGTAGTGGTCAGAAAGTCCACTCCCCCAACCTCCATAAGCTCTTGCATCCATTACACATCTTCGCATCCTTTCATCCACACACACATAATCAATCATTGCCTTCCTTTCATTCAGTTCACCACCCACCCTACTCATCACTCGCCATGTATACCTGTGGATCATTTTATGCCTGAAGAGGGTATTGGCTGTCACCAACCCCCTTCCAGCACAAATGTCCACTAACGTACTGCCATTCTCATCTGTTTTAGCAGGCACACCCCACTCACCAAGTATTCCATCCACCTTCACATTCCCTACTTTACCATTCATATCACCGATCAAAAACACTCTCTCATTCCTTCCAAACTTTTCCATGCACACTTCCACATTTGTCCAGAACTCTTCTCTCACTCTGCTAGCATGATCTTGCGTTTGCGCATACACACACACAATTGCCCACATTTGTATTCCAACTCTCAACTTTACCCACACAATCCTTGACCCAACTGATCCATACTGTCTTATGCTCTTCTTCCATCTTTTACTCACAACTATACATACTCCTTCCTTTGCCCTCTCATTCTCACCTACTCCTTCACATATACCCCATCCATACTCCCATTCTCTCACACTTTCTCCCCTCCAATTTGTTTCAGTCATTCCACATACATCCACTTTTGCACCCTCAAGCACCTGGACAATCTCTCTCTCTTTCACCTCATCATTCGCTCCTCTTACATTCCACGTAGCCATTACCAAGTCTTTTGTCCAGTCCTGGGTCGTCATCGTTTGGTCAGTCCTTGTCCAAGGCTTGTTGTTTGTTTTTTTAGTTAGTTGTTTTCCGGGGAGGGGCACTAACCCTCCGCCAACCCTTTTAGTCACCTTTTACGACTAGCAGGGATATATATATATATATATATATATATATATTTTGGTGAGATCCACAGAAAAGAAGAAAAAGTAATTCAGCTCGAAGACAGCAACCACCTATTTTACTACAGAGGAAAGGAAAATGAAAGAGTTAATAGAATTTCTAATTAACAGAAATCTTGCAGACAACATTGTTAAATTGAGCAGTGTATCTGACAGAGCAACATTTGTTGTCATGAGACTGTGCAAAAAATATACCCTGAAAGTAAAACAAATATATGCACCAACTTCTCAAAGCCCAGATGAAGAAATAGAAACATTCTATGATGACGTCTCCCAGATTATGGAAGAAGAAAAGGCAACATATACTATATTCATGGGAGACTTCAGTGCAAATGTTGGGAAGTCAAAAAATGGAGAAGCATGTATGGGAAAATTTTGAGTGGGAGAAAGGAATGAAAGAGGAGAAATATTAGTAAATTTTCCTGAAATGTTTAACATGAGAATAATGAACACATTCTTCCACAAAAGAACAGGGAGAAAATGGACCTGGAGAAGCCCAAATGGAGAAACAAAGAATGAAATCGACTTCATTATACAGTAGTAGATAAGAATAACACGAGCACAAATGTCAGTTATAAACAAAGTAAATATAGGTAGTGATAATAGAATGCTGGGTTGCACAGCCAGATTCAATTTCAGAGGTGAAAGAAAGAAGATGATTAAAGATAAAAAGATATGCCCAGTAATAGTAAATAAAAACAAAGCAGCCTTTCAGTTGGAAATAAGGAACAGATTTCAGGCTCTAAGTAATGCTGAATGACATTGATGAGCTGAATGACAGACTAACAAAAGTGCTAAGAGAATCAGCGGAGGTAGTAGGAGAACCTAATACAACCAGAGCCAAGAAATATTCAGAAAAGACACTTGAGCTTATGAAAAAACAAAAGGAAATGAAAGTAAAAACAAAGAAAGATGAAACAGAATGAGCAGAATTAAATAAGCTTATCAAGAATTGACAAAGAGAAGTAAAATGAAAGAGAAACATGGATCAGATCAAAGAAACCATCAAGAATGGAAAAAGTCTGAAACAGGTCCGAGTAAAATGGCACTAGGAAAGCAACAAATGAAATCCCTGAAAGAAAAAAACAGTGATATCATTAAATGCAGAGATAAGATGGTGAAGAGAGTTGAAGAATTTTACAAAGAACTGTATGCATCAAAGACAGTAGTACCAATAGCTAACTTTTCAGTTGACACAAGTGAAATACCTGAGGTAACACCAGACGAAGTAAATATTTGTCTTAAAAATATGAAATGAGGGAAGGCTCTGGGAGAAGATGGAATAGTAACAGATTTGCTGTTGGATGCCGGAGTAGAAGTACAAAATAGGCTTGCCCACTTACTTACCCACTGTATAAAACAAGAAAATTCCCAAAACATGATATAATGCAATAGTTATTTTACTGTACAAAAAAGGTGACTCAAAAGATCTTGGTAACTATCGACCCATTAGCTTATCATCAGTCATTTACAAACTCTTCACTAAAGTCCTTACAAACAGAATAACAACAATTTTGGAGGAAAACCAACCTCATGAACAGGCAGGATTCCAAAGCGGGTATTCGACTACTGATCATCTACACACAATGAATCAGCTAATTGAGAAAATTACAGAATATAATAAACCACTGTGCTTAGGTTTTGTTGATTATGAAAAGGCTTTTGATTCAGTGGAGCATATATCAATTACAGTATAAATTCATTGCGAGAACAAGGAGTGAATGAGAACATTGTAAAACTTCTCGAAAACATATATAAAGAGGGAACTGCTACAGTTAAATTACATAAAGACACGGAAAAAATTAAGATTGAGAAGGGCATGCGTCAGGGAGATACAATTTCATAAAATTATTTACAGCTTGCCTAGAAAGTACTGTATTGTATTTTCAGAAAACTAGACTGGGAAAACAAAGGAGTAAACATAGATGAAGAAAACCTTAACCATTTAGGATTTGCAGATGACAGTGTCAGAATCTCTGAAACAATGGAGACATTGCAAGAAATGTTAAATGACCTGAACAGGGAAAGTGAAAGTAGGACTGAACATGAGCCGGAGTAAAACTAATGTTTAATTCACCAACACCAGAGAGCGTTATCAGAATAAGCGATGAAATTCTTGAAGACATTGAGGAGTACAACTACTTGGGACAAATACTAAAATTAACAAAAGATCATGATAGCAAAATAAAAAGACGGATTACAATTGGATGGAAAGCTTTCGGTAAACATAAAGACATTATGAAAAGTAGCTTGCCAGTTGGTATGAAATTAAAAATATATAATGAATGTATAATTCCAGCTATGACATATGGTTGTGAGACCTGGAAACTGACAAAATCAATGGAAAATAAATTAATCTGTTCTCAGAGAGCAATGGAAAGGTCAATGTTGGGAATATCTTAAAGAGACAGGAAGAGATCAACTTGGGTGAGAGAGCAGACTAAAGTCAAAGATATTATAGAAGTTACAAAAGAACAGAAATGGAGGTGGGCAGGCCATATAGCAAGAATAAGGGATAACCGATGGAGCAAGAGGCTGACTGACTGGACACCAAGAGATTGTAAGCATAGCAGAAAAAGGCCAGACAGGAGATGGAGAGATGAGATAGAGAAATTTGCAGGGAAACGTGGTAAAGATCGGCTCAGTCAAGGAATTCGTGGAAAAGGTTGGGGGAGGCCTTTGTTCAGCAGTGGACTAGTTACGGCTGATGATGATGATGATAGAGTGATCTAGAAAAAAAAAATTTCCTCCAAATACTTCTCCACAAGGGTGTTTCCATTTCTTACAGTCTGTATAGCCTTTCTGCAAAATTTGGTGCAATTCCATGAAAAATTTGAGATTGCCCAACTTGGCACTGTTCCTACATTCAGCTATTTTGGTCCAGAAAACAGTGACTGATTTTCATAATGCATATAACATTTATTACAACATGCAAAACAAAATACATATCTAAATGTGACCATGAAGTTCTTTCATCAGCTGGGTTATTTTCCACCCATCAGTGTTTTCATGGAAGCTGTGGGCAACTGCTTTCGGTGGTTAGCCACGAGTTGCAGGAGATACTGTTTCTGGTCCTCATTTTGGGTCAAGGTGGCACTGTAACTCTCAACCAGAGCGATACCACACTCCATAACGTCATTTACAACCTTCATCTTTTTGTGTACGTCTTTCAAGATTTCTGTAGTGAGCATTTCTGTGCAAGTCCTTTGGGTCCTTCTGAAGGAACTGATGTGTCTCTTCTTGCCCACCAACCTTCAAGGCATCAAAAAAGGTGAATGTCCTCTTTGTGACGTATGATACCAGGTCAGGTTGGATTCCTGTAGCGTTTTTTTTTTTTTTTTTTTCTTCTCGGACGTGCATCACTTTGGGGGCGCTGGAGGTTTGAACCATCCTTTTCTTAGTATCGCAATCAATCCCATCATCAGACATGGCTAACCCAATGAGGTGCTCTGACAGGTGGCACAGGTGTTGGCTTTGAGCTCTCATAGCCTGCTAATCAACTTCTTGTATGGGGTGATTGTCCAATAGGTTCAGCAAGTTGATGTCGTTGGCAGGAGCATGTGTACCCTTTGGTACTTCATGTCGGTACTTGATGTAAATCAAGCTGACAAACAGAGCCATGTGGGTTACTTTGCGTTCCTCACGTGGTGTTAGCTTGAACTGTTCCTGAAATGGGTATACTGCGCTTTTAGCGAGTAAATGCCCTTCGCCATCTACTTGGCATGATGCATGGGCCCTGGAGCTGCATTCCTGCCTGAAACATTTGTTTGATCCAAGCTCCAATAGCATCTGATGATCTGAAAATGTTAATGGTGTGATCCTTTTGAAAATGTTTCGAGTGAGGAGCATCAGTTAGAGAATGAGTGCTACCAACAGGTTTATATTAATCTTCATCTTCCGAAAAGGATGATGAGAACTCAGCAGAAATTGTTGAGGTGTTTGTTCTTTCCAGATGGCACTGTTTCAATTGATATCTTGGTTCATTTTTTTGTGATATAAAGGAGGACGTTGTGTTTGTGTGGATGTGGATGTGATAGGAAGGCGTTAGGAGGAATACACTGAGGTGGTTTGGCCATGTGGAGAGGATGGAGGGTGAAGAGACTGACGAAGAGAGTGTATGTGGGAAGTGAGGTGGAGGGGGAAGAGGGAGGGAGGCCGAGGTTGAGATGGAGGAATGGGGTGGAAAGGTATATGAGAGAGAGAGGGGTGTGAGTTGGGAGCGTGGCAGTGACATGAGGCGGGGGACAGGGCAACGTGGAGGCGATTTGTTTGTGGCCACCCCGAACGGGATTGAGGCGTCTGGCAATAGATAGATAGATAGACTTTTCCTGGTCCTATGGTTCTTTGAGTGCGAGGTAGTGATTAAGAAAAACTTAGAAAGTTTCTGGACACAAGCATCGATCCGCTGAGTCGGGATTCGGAGGCCGGTCCCAGATATCCATAACTGCCTGACAAGTCAAATTCAGACTCGGTATTGTTTGTGCTTGATCAGCATGGTGATGCTGCACTAAGGAGTGCGTCCAACCATTTAGATAATCTGTCTTGGCAGGTTTCTAGTTGGCTTCGCTAAAAGCCACACACCAGGATTCTGTTCTAGTTCCAGCCATATGACTTGAAAAACAAGATACAAGTTTGATGTATTGCTTCCGATCCCGGAGGAATTACATCCAGAGTCTGCAGAATCACAAAAAATACGGTCAAATTTAGAGGTTTTTTCTTTCTATCAGAAAACTGTTTTTCAGATGATCTTATTCATGATCGAGTCATTAAGATAAAAACACGAGGGACTGCAACATCACCTAGAATGCTCTACTGGGAAGTAAAATGCAAGTAGCATGTATATGCAAGGCTCTGATAGCTCATGATTATCATAATATGCATTTTTGGGTGAACGCTAAATAGTATTTAATCATGCTGAAATTTCACCCTTAGCGTTTTGCCAGTCCATGTAAGTAAAAAACATGCTTCTGGAGAATGTCCATGACCACTTTGATTTTTTGACCTAAGTTGGCCCACTCTAATATATATATATTCATTCATTCATTCATTGCCAGACGCCATGTATCCCAAACGGGGTGGCCAAGGGCTTAGAGTTAATTGTTTTACAGAGAGGGGCACTAATCCTCCACCAACCCCACTTGACACACACAGTTTATTTTATATATATATATATATATATATATATATATATATATATATATATACACACACACAGTTTATATATATACACACACACATATATATATATATATATATATATATATATATATATATATATATATATATATATATATATATATATATATATATATATATATATATATATATATACATATATATATATATGTAGAGAGAGAGAGAGAGAGAGAGAGAGACTGTAGCACCAGTCGAACAGACAAATACTCAGAGGTTGATGGCAAGCTGGTGATAGGGAGAGCTGGAGCTACCGTTTCACCAGCCCTCAGGACTTGATCCTGACCATCTCCCCTTTTCTGAACATTTCGAGTGCATTCATTTTTACAGAGAGTAGGCCAGCATGCTCTCATAATACCTCTACCTTCAGCTGTCTACACCACACTACATGCGCATAACATATCACACCTTCTATTCACATCTTTAGTAATGGCCGCTGCAATACTTACAATCAAATGAGGTGGTACCTCGGATTGCCACCACCGGCAAGGGTGGGGCTGGAGGCACCAAGGGGTCTCCCGGTCGCCATCAAGCGACTGTGCCGGCAGCGACTGTTGTACTATTTCTCAGAGTGCTCATCGTGAAGAGGTAATGGTGCGGCCTTATTCTTTACCAACATCACGCGGCCTTACCACAAATTTAAACTCAGTTCAT
>NC_136967.1:61026525-61151855 GCF_032717465.1 Coenobita brevimanus | reverse complement strand
TCTATATGATATAAAAACCTTTGTTCACCTCCGGGACTCGATCTGTAGCGCCTAGACTGTGCTGGCGTCATGTTTAGGCTACACTTTACTGCTGAACGACGATTTCCTGGAGCTTAAAGGCTCCCTCTCGGGATGATGGGACAATTACAATAACCCCTTCAGACAGAGGAATGACTTGAATTACTTTTGTTCTAGGTAACCGGACGATTTTATTCAGCTTAGGAGATCCCCTCGTAGTGAAGGGGTTGATGGTGACTGTATCTAACCCCTTCCAGTACGAAAATTTCTCTCCAGAGTTGAAAGAAAATCGTCTGGAGGAAGAAGAGATGAAAATCGAAAAAAAGTGTTAATGTGGCGGTGTTGCTCCCGTAGTAGGGAAAAGCTACATGTACGATAGCAGAGGGCTCTTTTCCTGAGTAAGGCGCATGCTCTGGCCGCAGCCCGAGGAGCTGATCTTTCCGACCAGAAGCAACTGAAGGGCGTACAAGGCCGCTCCTTCCCCGCCACATATAGAGACTGTCGGCGCGGTGTTGCTCCTCTGTAAGGGAGAACAGCAGGAGAGGGATGCACTGGGGCAACTCTCTCTCATGGGGTGTACACTAAAGGCCGAAGACCTTGGGTCGCCTTACCCTCGTACACTTTATTAGGCCGTAGTCTTGGGCCTCACTGCCCTTGGGCCTCCTGCCCCTAGAGGGTAGTAACAATTGTCGCTCAATACGGTGCTACCTGGGGACTGAAGCTAGTTCAGTCCCACCCCCTTCTGACGATGGTTGTCCCGCCACTGCAAAGGTAGTTGCCCCTTTCCCTGGTCACCTGGTGTTGGGGCAGTTGCGGGGTCAGGGAGCTCAGTGATTTTAGTGTCCCATGGTGACCCTCTTGGATCGGGGTCACTAACCCCAATGTTGTATCCTCCTGGGGTGGTGGTGCGTTGGCGGCCCGGTGGTGGGGTGGGGGGGTGGTGAAGGGTGGCGGAGCACGGCGGAGCATTTTACCACCCTCCGCTTTGTAAAAGTCACGACCCTGTGACTGGAGAGGTGGTAGGTAGTGGAGGTGGAGGTCTGGTGGGCCAGGGGTGAGGTGTTGGAGGAGGCTGACCCAGTGGGTGGTGAAGGTGTTGGGCTCCTGATGGGGGTTGAAGTGAGCCGGAGGGAGGGGATGGGTGGTCAGTCCGGCGTAGGAGGCGGAGAAGGTGGGGGTCCCTCCGGATTCTGACAGGTGGGCGGTCGTGGTGGCGCTATAGCACCCTCCCCTCAATTTTCGTCTCTGTTTGTGGTGGGTACGGTGAGTGGTGGTTGTTTCCGCGAGGCGGTGAAGGTGGGAGTTGGTGATGGGTGGTGTGTGGTGCAGTGTTGGTGGTGGGCGTAGGCGAGGCGGTGATTGAGAGTGGTGGGTTGGAGGAGGTGTGGGAGTAGCCGGAGGAGAGATGCAGGCAAGGAGGTGAGGTTGGTGAAGGATCAGAATCGGAGGAAAGGTGGTGGTGGGTCAGAGTAAGGGTGAGAGTGGGGGAAGGGGTTTGTGGGGTATCGGCGAGAGTTGAGGGTGGGGGTGGGTGAGGTGGAAGCGAGGAAAGAGAGGCAGGTGGAGAGTGAGGAGGAGGATGGTGTGATAGGGAAGGTTAGAATGAGTTGGCTGTGTTGGCGGGAAAAATGAGTGAGGCGGGGAAGTGATGGTGGCGGGTGGGTGTGGAGTGGTAGAGTGGGAGGACAGGACGAGGCGGTTTTGGGAAGTAGGTTAGGGAGAGAGAGATAAGAGTGTAAGGGTTCTAGGAGGTCTGTGAATGGGAGGCAGGCTTTGTTGTTGGGGAGGAATAGGAAGGGGGGAGGCGGTAGTAGTGGGAGAAAGTGTAGTGTGTGAGGTGGGAAGGTTAGGAATAGGGGTAGTGGAAGATAGGGAGGGCAAAAATAGAAGAGATAGTGAGAGTGAAAGGAAAAGGAAAAGATGACGTTTCCCCCTGTCGTGGACTGGGGAGATGTGAGGTGGCCCTCGTCATTACGGTGGGATGCGGGGCGCCTTCTGTGCCTTCCTCGTCTTGCATTCCTGCTTTTGAGGCTTGCGGCAATCCGCGTATGGTGGGGGAGGCTTGTAAGCGCTCTTGTGTTGTTCTTGCTGCGGCGGGCAACTTTTAGCTGTTCACGAATGTCGTGGATTGGGCACTCAGGGCAGCAAGGAGAAAATTCCCACGGATTTACAGGGATGAGATCCGTGGGGAATTGCTTGATGGTTCCTCGTGCGTTTGGGGGAGGAGTGGACGGCTAGAAGGCGCCTTATTAGGTTGATTTCTTTATCCAGGTCTCCGTCCGGTTCATGTATTATGAAGTGGTTTTTAATGAAACCGGGGAGGGGTCCTGAGGAAGTTTTGTGGAATATGAGTTGTTCCCGGGTTTTTTGCGCTCTGTGCCCGGGCACAGCAGCGTGTGACGCAGCCGCCTAGCCTGGATGAAGCTGTGGTCATCGAGGCTTCCGTCGTATGTGAGGGCGTGCTCAGTTGCAGATAATGCTACAACTGTGTCCAGAGATGGCATGTCGCTTTACCTCGTTTCACAATTTGTTTGAATTGATCCCATTTTAGTCCTCCGGACGATTTTCGGGAGTGACAGTGGCGATTATTTTACCCAGGTTAAGTAATGTGACTGCAATCTTTTTCTTTGTCTGGAGTCGAACCCTATGTCTAAGAGGGTTTAACCATATCCAAAAGTACTCATCAATGTTACATTGGTTCTTTAAAGGCGACTTCTCGTCCTAAAAACACTAAAGCGACGCTGAAGGAGAGGTCCTGCTTTCTAGACCGGAAGTAAAGCACCAACAAAAAGGAACAGGACATAAAAACCAGGCAGTACACCTTTAACACATCTATAACCTTAATTCTAACCGTTACAATACAACACAGAGTGATATTTGAGAGATACAGGGAACAGAGACACAGAGTTAACATTCAGCACCACAAAATATAGTTATACTCAGTGCACACTACCCAGCATGCTCATACAGGGATATCTTGAATTATATATGGTATTGTCTATGTGTCACGTTTAGGCAGGATATACACACTGAACTGATCACAAAGGGGATAAACAAGACTGGGAGTCTGTAGGGAAATATTACTGTAAATAAGACCTGGGGTGTTAGGATAAGCGACACTTGACACAGTCACCTGGTCCACACGGGGCCCCGACACTCGCACTCAGGCGACTTTGATGAATTGTCGTGGAGACAGGATGACGTGTTTCTGAGCTCTCCTCTATTAGCTTGCAGGGGTTGTGCCTCAACGAGCGTTAGCTTTTTCTTTTTTTTCGCCACTAGGGCGTTTTTCAATAAAAGGATTAGGTTAGCTAGACCTCCATTTTCCTCCCTGGCCTTAGTAGATATAGTAGGTGTCTATATCTAATTACTGAGATTGCCATTGCTTACTCACCTCTGGAGTGTACCCCCCACTGATAAAGCTCTGGGGTAGAGTGACACACAGAAGCGCCGTCTCCTCCCAGAGTGGTTTGAGAGGGTAATCTCAGACTGAGGTGTGTTTCTTCCTCCGGGCAATTTCTCCCTTGGTTGTTTTTTTCTCTTTCTTCCCACTTCCCCCTCACGGGGGAAGTGGTAACTAATGGCGGACGCCACTACTGCCCTAGTCCTGGAACAACCCCGACTGCTGCACGGACGGACTGCCCCCAGACTGAGGAACGGACCCCAGACACGTACCCGTCTTGACATTAACATACACAACGCCGAGTTTGTCATGATTCATGCGCAGTTAGTTCCACTCCCCTGTCCAGCCTCAATCCCTTCACCATCAAGAAGGTGATTGATGGGTGTGCAGGAGAAGTGGAACAAAGTGAAAAAACTTGCAGTGGAGACCTTCTCGTAAAAACCAAGAATTCGCTCAGGTCAAGGATTTGCTTAAACTGAGGAAGTTCCACTGTCACGATGTCCAAAAAACGATCCCGCACGCCATGAATTCCTGCAAGGGTGTTATCACCTGCAGGGATCTTGTGCGTATGGAGGAGGAAGAAATCGTACAGGAACTTGCTTAGCAAGATGTAATAGAGGCCAGATTCATCACAAGATTTCGGAAGGCATAAGGACGAAGACCGCAACAGTTGTTTTGACTTTTGGAAAGGTATCTCTCCCAACCAATGTGAAAGTTGGATATGAAATAGTAAATGTCAGACCATACATCCCGAACCCCCTTCGTTGTGCAAAGTGTCAACTCTATGGACACCACGAAAAGGCTTGTCGGGCTTCCAACATTGTGTGTGGCAAGTGCGCGACTGTAAGTCACTCTGCTGACAACTGTACATCCGAGACTGAGTGCTGCTTTCACTGCAAGGATGCTCACTCCACTTCCTCGAGGGCTTGTCCCAAGTGGAAGGAGGAGAAGGAGGTCTGCACAGTAAAAGCGACACAGTGCATTTCCTTCTACGATGCTAGGAAGAAGGTGAAGGAGTTGCAAGCAACTCCCAAGCCTAATATCTCCTATGCATCGGCGGTTGTGTCCCGTCCCGTGATGTGCACCGTTGAGACACAGACTGACCTTACATTCGCTCCTCATGCCCCACGCCCTACCTCTCAGTCTAAGCCTCCTGTACGTTCCAACTCTCTGACAGACATCCCTGTTGCCACTTCATACTCTTAGGCTGCCACTGCTCCTTCGCAGTCAGTGCGGCCAAAACAGAAACCTGACAAGTCAGATAAAATTAACTTGACCACCCTCACTAAACAGTCACGTCCTCATGTCCTTCCTGCTCCTAGTCCAGCGTGCGATTCTGGGAGCCTTGTTATCTGACGAGAATATGGAGATCTCCACGAGCAAGCACCGGGAAAGGTCCCCCGGTAGCCACTCGCCTGGTGGCGGGCGGCATAAAAAAACTAAGAGCACTGGCCACCCTCGTAAATCTTAAACCGTCGCTTTCACTGTTTTACAGTGGAATTGTAGAGGTGTCGGGAATAAGTTACCAAATATAGCAATCTTGCTGTCAATACACAGGCCAGACGTTATTTGCTTACAGGAGACGCGCCTGGAGGATCACCCTGATCCTCCACAGTTCAAACACTACCACTCGTATAGAAGATATGAAGGTCACGGAGTCGTCATATACACCCACAAATCACACCCACAAACGGAAGTGATTCTAAATTCTACTCTGGAAGCGGTCGCGTGCAGAGTAAAATTTAATAACACGTATCAGTCTATTTGCTCTCTGTACTGTACTCCACACGGCCCCATTGATAGTGATGCTTTAAATTCACTAGTTGAACATCTACCTGGGAATAAGTTAGTGTTGGGCGACTTTAACGCCCATCACTATCAATGGGGTAGCTTGAGGATTGATGGTCGTGGGGAGCAAGTAGCCGACCTAATATTACAGTCCAACATCTGTCTTCTGAACGATGGTAGAAGCGACTCGTGTAGATGATCGTACTGGTAACTTTTCGGCCATTGACTTATCTTTGGCCTCCTGGTATACATCAAGATTTCTCATGGGACCCTTACGACGACTCCTTGGGAAGTGATCATTTACCCATCTGTCTTTCTTATACACGCGACATCATTTCGGACACTCCACCTCCAAAATTTAACTATAAGAAAGCAGATTGGGGATCCTTCTCAAGGATCGCCAATTTAGATACATCTGGGAGACCATAGATGTTAAGGTCGAAAATATACCTACTTCCATATTACACGCAGCTGAGGCTGCTATTCCCAAGACTTCTACAGTTCAGGCGAAGCATAGAGGCACATTGGTGGACGCCGAATTGCCGACAAGCATTAAGAAAACGCAATAGGAGATACAGGATTTTTGATAGTCAGCCCACTGAGAAAAATTTTATTGCATACAAACAGGCACGGGCTGAGGCAAGGAGAATAATAAGAAGGGCCAAACGTGACTCCTGGCGGTCCTTTGTGTCCACGGTACTCGTACAACACCATTACGTAAAGTCTGGTCCACTATAAGAATATTAAATAATAAAGGCCCATACATACGTATCACCACCCTGCGGGTTAATAATAACATCTATGACGAGCCCGTGGACGTTGCTAACATCCTCGCCAGGAGTTTTTCTCATGTAAGTAGCTCAGCCAATTATGATCCGCGTTTTCAACATCATAAAAGCACGGCTGAGCTTCAGATATTAGACTTTTAACACATATGAAACCTTATATGGAAAGACGCTTCCCACCGCACTGTGACATCTGTGATGCGGTGTTATCTATCAGTCATATCATCCTGCGCTGTCGGCGATTTATTCGTGAACGTGCTTCACTTATAAATTACTGCGGCGCAGCAGACGTCCCCTTCACCCTTTCCACCATCCTGGGTGATGGGGACATTGTTATGACTGATAAATTGATGGCTTTCTTGAGAGAGACCGGACTGATCAGAGTGATGTGACTTTTTTACTGTGTGGTTATGGTTTTTATCAACGGTAAATATGTATATATTGTAATATTAATTAGGGTTGACAGTTGACATATTTTAAATAGTTCCTCCTCCCACCGATCTAATTCTAATATAGATGTCCCCTACATTAAGGCAAGTTCCTCGCCTGACAGTCACCAGCTGATGAGTGCGAGTGTGCAATATAGGAAGGTATTGGGCACTTGCAGTCGATGGTGGTCTGCTGGGCGAGGTTCTTCACTTTTTGTACAAATTATGTAAATACATTATACTATCTTGCCTAAGTTATTCTAATTAGGGCCGACAGCTGACGTATATGAAAATGTTCCTGACTCGTCTGGTTCCCTTTCATATATTGATGTCCCCTATATTAGGTTGTGCCTCGACTGACAGTCACCAGGTGATGAGTGCAGGTATGTCATGTAGAAAGGGCTGGGTTTACGATGGAAGAGTCGAGAAGTAGGATGTGACTGAAATGTACTGGTGTTATGATGAGGAGGGATAGATTGAGATGGTTTGGGGGTAGGAAGTGACTGGAGTGTATTGCTGCTGTGATGAGATGGGGTAGATTAAGATGGTTTGGGGGGTAGGAAGTGACTGGAGTGTATTGATGCTGTGATGAGGAGGGATAGATTGAGATGGTTTGGGGGGTAGGAAGTGACTGGAGTGTATTGATGCTGTGATGAGGAGGGATAGATTGAGATGGTTTGGGGGTAGGAAGTGACTGGAGTGTATTGATGCTGTGATGAGGAGGGGTAGATTGAGATGGTTTGGGAGGAAGGATGGGACTGGAGTGTATTGGTGCTGTGATGAGGAGGGGTAGATTGAGATGGCTTGGGAGGAAAGATGGGACTGGAGTGTATTGGTGCTGTGATGAGGAGGGGTAGATTGAGATGGTTTGGTTAGGTTAGGAGAGAACAACGAGAGTTAAGAATTGAGACAGATTGTGAGAAGAGGCAGTGAGAGGTGAAGTGAGATACAAGCAGTGTGAAACGGAAAGAGAAAAGGGAGATGTGAATCGAAAGGCCGGGAGACAGGGAAGTAGAGACAAAAGGGGAGACAGCTGAGAGGAAATGGGAATGGAGCAAACACAGAAACTGGGATAACAAGAGAAGAAAGTGGGAAAGGGAGCTACGGAACGGAATACTGAGAACGATAATGAGAAAAATTAGAAATGGAGGCAAGGTAACAGGGACGAGGAAAAAAGTGTGTTATTCTGGCAAAGGACGCAGGGAAAGAAGCAAGCACAAGACGAAAGCATTGAGGCTGAGTAAAACGAATGACATTCATGTAAAAAGGGAGGGAGAGAAACAGAAAAATGAGAGAAATTTGCGGAAAGTACAGATTAAGGGTGGGAAGAAAATAAGTTAATTTTTAGGGCAAGAAAGAGGCGGGGGATGTTAAGAAGGGACGACAAGGGAAGGGGCACGGAGGGAGGAAGGGAGGGAAAGACAGTGGGAAGAGCGGAATGGAAGAAGAGATTTCGGGTGACAGGGAGAGACGGAGAAAGGAGAGAGAAAAAGGAGCATGCAGTTATTACTGGGGAAAGAAAGCAGTGAAGGAAATGGATTTAGTACAAGTAAAGAAATACGGAGAGAGTAATGATGAAAAAAGGTAACACATGTAACAGATTTTAAAAGTAAGACAAAGTTGTGACACAGGGAGGGAAAAAGAAGAGTGATGTAAGGTGGGAGTGACAGAGGGGAAGAGGGACGACGGAAAGGAAAGAGAGAGGGAGGAAGCTAGGGACTGAGCAGATTGCTATAAAGAGGGGAAGGAGGGAAAGTGAAACTGAGGATGAGACAAAGGATCCAGAGAGAGAGATGGGGGGGGGAGTACACAGACAGGCACAGACAGATAGGTCGACAAATGTTCAGAAAGTGTGTGTGTGTGTGTGTGTGTGTGTGTGTGTGTGTGTGTGTGTGTGTGTGTGTGTGTGTGTGTGTGTGTGTGCGTGTGCTTCCGTCCCTGCGTCACTTCTATAACATTGTTCCATTATTTCACCTGAGTGTTTTCCTCTTCTCTGCTTCAGTTTCTCCTCTCACTCACTTTTTTAAATCAATATTTTTCCTGATTGTTCTTACCATTACAAGTCTCTCTCTTTCTTTCTCCCTCCCTCCCTCCCTCCCTCCCTCTCTCTCTCTCTCTCTCTCTAGGAATAAAGAGATTGTCCTCACAGTCTATATCTCCTTAATACGGCCACTTCCTCAGTTACTGTGGAATTTTGGTCGACATACATCGACCTAAAAAGAGTTCAGGAGACCAAGATATCAGGTTCGCCTGAGGGCTGTGGGACTTTTTTAGTACAAACTCGTTGACTACGAGGTCAGCTCATTAAAGTGTTTAAAATCTGAATGGGTTTCACAATCATTACATACAAAGTTGCTTACTCTTAACACGGACTCGGCACACAACCATGGTTGGAAGCTGCAAATGACAAAATTTACCGGCAGATTACGTGAAAACTTTTTCACGTGCAAGATCTGCTCCACATGGAACTGACTCAACATGGACGTTGTTAACACTGTAGTAGAGAAGTTTAAGGGATTCATCGGCAGGATACACTAGAATAAATGTGAACTGGATATGCATTCCCAGGCAAACATGAAATATCTCCACAGTATGGGCTGCATAGTCATTAAGATCCTAACTGTGTGTGTGTGTGTGTGTGTGTGTGTGCGTGTGTGCGTGTGTGTGTGTGTGTGTGTGTGTGTGTGTGTGTGTGTGTGTGTGTGTGTGTGTGTGTGTGTGTGTAAAAGAGGTGTCTACTACTGCAACATTTAATCACAACAGATTTATTCTCTCTCTCTCTCTCTCTCTCTCTCTCTCTCTCTGTATATAGTAAATCTTTTCCTAACTTGGTTTATATATACTGTACTATTCCTTTACTAGTTGTCCGGACTACACGTAATCAGAGAGATGCTTCAAGTACAGAAACCCGTACCTGGCTGTGAGCGAGAGTATGGAGGGTACCGGGTGGGGTTATGGGGTAGGAGAGAAAAGTGAGGGGGTTTGGTGGGAGTGTGGGACTATGAGGAAGGGAGGAGGAGGGGACACCTCTCCATCGAGCAGTGTTACAAACACCTTAGTCCACGGAAAAGGAAACGAACTTATTCCGAGCGTCTGTACGTGTGCATGAAAGTGTGTGTGTTCATATGCATGGATGTGTGTACAGTATGTATGTATGTATGTATGTATGTATGTATATATATGTTCGTATACAGTATATATGTATATATATGTCAATGTATATACATACATATAATTTTGCCTTAATGACCAGGGGCTCCGGCCTCAATGGTCGATAGGAAAAAAAAAAAAAAAAAACACTCAGGCTTTTGACCGGGCCGCGCACCCTAGCCTTATGCGTTCACAGAAAGTTCTTTATTGGGGGGACTTGGATAATTACTCTAAGGTTCATTCTCTGTCCTGCCGACACTGAGTTCTTTTGGGCTATTGGTAACTGCACTGTTCTTCACTTAGTCACTGTTCACTGTTCTTTTCCCCGATTTGTTCTCGACACAAGGGAGTCACTATTTACCTGTATCTTCTGGGTAATGTTCACTCCGTGACAAGGGCGTGAGGGTAGAGCCCTAGGGGGACCCGGCCTGCAGAGGGCAAGGGATTACCCGCAGGGGAGTCACTGCCCGGGTCACACTCGTCGGTGTGGTGCAGGGAGGCCCTCCTGTCTGGGGGCCTCGACCTGAGAGGTGGCCCTCGGGACTGGGGCTGAACAGCCTGAGTAGTCGGGCCTGTCGTCTCTGGCTCCGTGGAGTGAGGGAGCCGGGATCGCCTTCGTCGGGAGCCGGTGGGTCTGGCCTGAGTGTCCTGGGACTGTGGGCACCTAGGGGGAGAGGCGCCGACAGGGCTGGGCTGCGGCAGCTTCTCCTTCGGGACTCGGGCGGGAACAAGGATCTCCCAGGCGTGGGAGGTAGGTCCGATATCGGGCCTTGCCACCACTCTATAGTGTCACCTCCGGGGCTATATTCCCGGGTGGTGACGAAGGGCTCCCACAGGGAGGAAGAGGCTGGAGAAGGACTCACGTCACTCGTGTCCTCTCCGGTACGTCCTGAGGCCGGAGCCTTGGATCGCCTTACCCTGAGTACGTCGTTGGCTGTGGCCGTGAGCTTACCCGGCGTACAAGGAGCAACTGAAGGGCGTACAAGGCCGCTCCTTCCTCGCCACGTATAGAGACCGTCGGCGCGGTGTTGCTCCCGTAGTAGGGGACAAGCCGGAGTGAGGGGCACAGAGGCCACACTCTCTCCAGTACGTACTGAGGCTACCTTCAGGGGCTTCTCTACCCTGGTACGTGCCACAGCCAGAGCCGGATGCCTACCGTCTTACAGAGAGCAACTGAAGGGCGTACATGGCCGCTCCTTCCCCCCCACGTATAGAGACCGTCGGCGAGGTGTTGCTCCCGTAGTAGGGAAAAGCTACACGTACGATAGCAGGGGCTCTTTACCCCGGTACGTACTCTGGCCGTAGCCGGGAACTGATCTTTCCGACCAGAAGCAACTGAAGGGCGTACAAGGCCACTCCTTCCCCGCCACATATTGAGACTGTCGGTGAGGTGTTGCTCCTGTAGGGGAGAACAGCAGGAGAGGGATGCACTGGGGCAACTCTCTCTCTGGGGTGTACTAAGGCCGGAGCCTTGGGTCACCTTACCCTCGTAAACTTTATTAGGCCATATGTCGGGCTTGCAAGGATCATGTACTTGCACGCCCACCCAGATACCGCTGCTCCTGACGTCATCTCCACCTCTTACTCACACGGCCCCTTCCAGACCGAGGCCTGGATCAAGTGGGAGTAGAGGGGGAGAGGAGGAAGGCGGAGAAAGGAGGAGTAGGGAAGAAGACGAATGTGGGGCAGACGAATATGGAGCGAGGGACGATAGGAGAATGGGTCGCGAACGCCAGAAGTACCTGAAAGCAGCATATAGAACGCTACGACGTAGGCTGGGCGCACATTGAGAAGCAGGTGACACAGGCAACGCAGCACAGAGCAGGGCAGAAAACTGCATCTCACTATTTTAAATGTAAGCGCGCACGTGGGCACACAGGGCAGCACAGCTTAGGTGCAGACCTGTGTCAGCCTGCGCCACGTAGTCTTTGAAACGCAGTTTCCTGCACATGTGCAGCACAGCAATTCATTTTGACAGTATTCACGATGTCGTCTTCCGAGGAACGTATAGAGGCTGTCCGCCAACAAAGAGTGCTGTATGACATTACTCATCCTGAGCACATGAAGGGATCTTGTAAAGACAAGATATGGGCTGTGATTGCATGCACTCTACAATTTAAAGATGGTGAGTATATTGTTGTACGAAAAATAATATCATGATCTTGCATACGTATACGACTGAGATAAAGGCTTTCCTTTGATGTATGCCGTTGCATCTTGTGTGTGTGTGTGTGTGTGTGTGTGTGTGTGTGTGTGTGTGTAAGAGAGAGAGAGACAGAGACAGACAGACAGACAGACAGACAGATGGTACCACTGAAGCCTTATATGGCTATCAAGTCAAGTACTTACTTGCTGTCAAGTCGTAAATAAGTGATTGAAATTTCCCTTGTGTCGAGATGAGACTCGGGATAATAAGTTAATGTTATAACTGTGTAATTTGTTCTGAAGTAGTGTAAATACTTTGTAGCAGATTGTTAAAAATTAAAGTAAAAATTGTTTCTGTGTTTTGTAACCTTAGTGTGGAACTGTTAATTTTTGGGAAGTCAAGGAGGGAGTCTGGGGCAGAAAGGGGTATTTAATATCTTGTTGCCCTAACCTACGAGGTTACAGGTCCCTTCTGGGCTTGTCTCCACACTCTCCGGCTGCTACTGTCACACGCTACCAATACTCATTAGTGGCGGCCATTCACCGTACTTGGCGAGACTGAGTACGAAACATACCTCGGGTAAGTAGAGAGTGGAGGACACGACAATGGTGGCATCTTAATGGGATATTTAAGGCTTAATTAAACTTTGAGTTAAGCGGTTCCACACCTAGGTTCTTACACTCGTGTATGGAATTCAGTAGCGACTCTAGTTCTTACAGTGGTTCAGACAGAAATTTCCTTTGCTCATTACTTTGATTCAGACACAGACTCAGACGAAGTACTGTTCGAAATGGCTGATGCTGCAGCTGCAGCAGGGATCGCTACCCTGTCCGACTAACTATCGCAGGCTATTGCCGATAATGCTAAGGATGCTGTCTACCGCGTTACAGGGTTAAAGAGCTTTGCTGCAAGTAGAACTGCCACATTACCTGAATATCCTGGTGTCATCTTAGAAACAGACCTTAGCAAATGGCTTCAGGACATAGAGAGTAAGACTACGGGACCTAGGTGGACTATTGCCGGTCGCTTTGATGTGGTCCGGGAGTACACTCTCGGTGGGGTACATGACAGCATTGAGGACCTTATTATCAGGGTCAATGATGACTGGGACCAGTTTAAATCTATTCTCACAACGCTGCTGTCCCCAGAACAAACTCTCCAACCTACATTTCATGCGTTAAAACATGCGCAGCATTAAGTAATCCTGGCGAACGGTTGGTTGAATACTGGCTGCGATTGACTACAGTAGTATAGCTAAACGCATTGGAACTCTGCAGCCTCGGTACTATGACTGTTCCTTGTACCATGCTTTGGACAACTTTCTCGACGTATTCCCTGCCCAGTATAGAGCAACACTTGACCAGCAAGAGTGTACAGGCTCTGTCGATGCCCTTGATAAAGTTGTGAGTAAAGGCATTGAGTAGGCACAACGAAGTCACTCGTCGTTGGCAGATGTAAATGTAGCAAAAGAAAAGAGAAGGGATGTAGTTGCACATGTAACTGTAGAGTCAAAAGAGGCCAAGGTTCCAAAAGAAAAAACAGGCACTGGAAAATCCACGGGGGAACCAACTGTAATAGGTGCGGTGAGGCGGGCCATCGAGCACGTACCTGTCGCGCGCCTAACCCACTCTCGAGAGGCCAGGTTTTTGAGACTTCTGGAGGAGGAGGAGGCCACTGAATGAGACTTGTAGGTGCTCAAGGAAGCTTTTGAGACTTTTGCAGGAGGGGAAAAATACTGCTGTAGGTGTTCAAGGAGGCTTTTGAGACTTGTGAACGAGGGGAAGGAGGCTTCGAGGTGAGACTTCTGCAGGAGAGTAAGGAACCGAACCACTAACACAGCCGCTACACTCTGTCCCTGGAGGGAGTGACAGGGGCGTCCGTCCTCTCTTAGCCTCACTCGCGGTCCACACTGACTCCATTCACCACTGCGCTCCCTCGGCCCTCTCTCTAGACTCGGAGAATTGACGGCTAGGATGCTGGGTCGACATACATTTATAATCATTCTTTTGCCTTATCAACGTTCTCTGTCTCAACCAGAGTTTAGGACTGCTTACTTAATCCTTTGTCTTCATTTATATAACCACCAAACGTTTCACAATAAGGCAAGTTAATATTAAAAAGGAAAAACATAAAACTAACACATAAAGGTGGGTTTAGCTGAGCTTGAGAATAAATTGGTTTTGGGATAAATAATTACACTGAGAAAGACTGTCTGAGAAAGAGGTGGATCTGATTAGTATGGTAATAATGAGACAGCTTTGGGGTAGTCTATGGATAATTAAGATAGAAGATAAAGAATAACTAAGAGAATAAATAGGAACTTCGATAATTATATAGTAAATGGGGGTTTGTCTTAATATGGAAATAAATAAACAGGTTTGTGGGTTGGAGAAACAGAGGGCAGGACACACCAAACAAAACCTTGCTAGTTTTATCACGGGGTTCATCTCATCACTAAATAGCCTTAAACATGTCTCCCTAGCCTTTGTGTGTGTGTGCGTGTGTGTGTGTGTAGACAGGTAGGTAGGTAGGTAGGAAGACAGGCAGGCACGCAGGGACACACAGGTAAGTGGGTAGGTAATTAGGTAGGCAGACAGGCAGGCACACAGGCAGGTAAGCAGGTAGGCAAGTTAGTCCATCCTAAACCTAAACTGAATCTTTTAAATGTAATCTCTTCGAAAGGACTAAGAATTATGACCAAGGCGCCTGATACACTGTTGGTAACGAGTACTGTGCCATCTCAAGTCAGTCACGAGGCTATAAAAATATCACCCAATTCTCCTCTCAGCAACATACAGGGGAAGAGGCTTGATAACTGGGCACTGGTCGAGGGAGCTAGTGATTTGAGGTGCCAGTCATCGGTGTTGGTTAGTGATGTTACGGGAGCTAGTTTGGTGATGAAGCAGAACTGCCTCAAGAACACGAACACGATAACGAACACACACACACACACACACACACACACACACACACACACACACACACACAGAGTATAACCTCAGATGTGTCCTTTCCATATGCCTACAGACTTATGCCTCACCCTTAATAATGAGGAGGACCATTAGTCGAAGAGGTTGTGTATTTCAAGTGTACAATTTTCCTGCTTGGAATGATTATAACCACTGATGCTACCGGCTCTAAGTACAGGCTTGCGAGGATCCTAAGTGATTTGCCTGATAAGGGAAATTACAATGAGGAAAAGAATTAATGAAGGTAGGAGTGTGGAGGATATAAATGGGGGAAAGAATAAATGAAAGTAGGGAAAAGGAAAATATAAAAATAAAAATATAAACTGAGATGACATACGAGAAAAGTGATACCATGCCTTTTGCTGATAGGAAATTCCAGCACCTTATTACATGGACTGAGGTAGCGAAAGGGAACTGGTCAAAGTTTTCCATTTTCTACTTACAAAATGCTGCGGTAAAGGACGCGCGCACGCACACACTCACTCACCCACTCTCTCTCTCTCTCTCTCTCTCAAAAGAAAAAAAAAAGATGCACAATTAACTTATATGTCATGCCAGAACACAGAATGTATTGTATCACCGAAAAGTCAAGAACGGTAGATTTTACAGCCAATAAACTGGAAGGGAAGTCTCAAAGAAATCGTTTTATTGCCCAGACGAAACACCTACAGCTTTTGATTGTGCCTTGAGGACCCGAGACCAATTGAAGAGACCGAGGTGGACCAGAATACTAAGAAAGTGTATCGCCTTTAATATGAGAGACTTTGGAGACGAGAGAAGTAGGAGAAGGCTTGAGATGAGAGGATTACTATTTCAATAAGAGAGGCCTTTGGATAGGAGTGAAGCAAGACAAGGAAACTTCAGGTCAGAAAATTATCTATTTCAATACGAGAAACTGTGGAGGGGAGTGAAGTTAGAGAGGAAGGGTTGAGGTGAGAAAAGGGGGCGTGAGTTGCAGAGAAGGTTGGCATATGGAGGAGGAAAGGGTGACATGGAGGTGATTCATTTGTGGTCACCCCTGACGGGATTAAGGCATCTGGTGACAGACAGGTAGACAGTTAGATTGATTGTCTGACTGACTGATTGATTGATAAGTGAAGTTTGTATGGAAGACGTAAATTTGGACCAGCTTAAAGTGAGTGTACAGTAGAAATGGATGGTCGAAGTAGGTATACAGGACAAAAATCTACCAAGTGAAGGTGAAGGTAATACAGAAATGGGTGGCAGATGTATGTATGAAGGACGAGAAAATGGACCAGGAGATATATGTATGAAGGACGAAAATAATGGGCCAGGTTATTGTGAAAGACCTATAATTATCACAGTAAAAAAAACAAGGAATCAATAAGCTTCAAGTACTGAGATACAAGTCCTTCAAGTCTAGAGAGAAGCCATAAACCACACACAGAGGCCAATTAAGGAAACTCGCCAATGAACGAGCAAGATGATGACCATAACCATTTTCGTAATAACTTTCCTTGTATATCTTGCACGTAGGTAGGTTTGTACAACTTTAAGATGTGGAAACTGATTAGCTTGCGTGTAGATGTGTGTAGGGGGGGGGTGCGCGCGCAAGGAAAGGGGGGGAGGTCATGTAATCTACTGGTGTTTGCACTTTGCTCATAAAAACACACTACAGAACTAATATGTGATGTTACAGCAGACCAACGTACATATCACTACTATTTAACCATCAATATACTTTCAGCTGGAGATCCACGGTCGCTCAGTGAAAGCGTTTTTGTCTCGTGATCTGTTTTTAGGGTAACTCAAACCAAGGCGGCCATTTAAAGAGAATCCTGATATTAAGTATTTTCATGTGGAGTCAAAATTCTCTGCCAGCCTTGCGTCCTACTTTCCGTATTTCTCACTCTTGTCAAATGAGAGTATCGTTCCTTCTGATACCTTTCTCTTGTGTGTTTCATATTGCTATCACAAGAAACTAGTTCATGTGGCACCCTTCCATTCCCTCAACTGGCACATAGGTGTTGGAGGCTTTTTGCTCACGGACATACTTGCATATGTGATCACCCTGTCGGTTCATATTGCAGACTGACGGGATGAATCATTATAACACATTTACGTATCACTCTCACTACAGACACCCATCACCATTTGTGCTTCTGTGTTGCGTACCTAACCTTGTAAGACTTAAGGCTTCCCAATGTGAGAGACATTAACCTGGTCCATATACTGTAACTGAGCAAAAACAACATTCAATTAGACTTGCGTAATACTAGAGCTGTCCCGAACTGCGGAGGGTTAATATTGGATCTGGCGTCATTCTCACTACAGAAACCCATCACCATTTGTGCTTCACCAGTATGTTGCGTGCGGAGGCTTGTATGACTAGAGGCTTTACTATGTGTGAGGCATTTAGCCGGCCCATAAAACCCAGCAAAAACAATATTCGATTACCTTCCGTCAAAGGACTCGTAACACTGAGGCGGGAATCGGTCATATACTGATGCAAATCGTCCCGGGTGTGAAGTATGGGATAAAAATTAGATGGGGAAATACTAGTTTCATTTAGCTGGATTCTGGGTAAGCTTTCATAAGGAAGATAAACAGTAAAATTATGGTGTATTCGCTGCTGTATACAGAGATAGACCAAAAGCAGAATACAGAATCCCACTTGCAACATTCTGCCCCAAGACTTCTTCAGGAACAACACCAGTAGACAGTGCTTCACTATTTAAATTGACCTAAGCCTGAATGGTGACCAGAACACAAGTACACAATCCTGCACTACCAGTCAGGCTTGGGTCTGTTTAAGAAGTGTTGTCCAGTAATGATGTTCCTGAAGAAGCTTTGTGGGCGAAACGTTGACATAAACTGGTTCCTGTACTCTGCTTTCGGCCTTCCTTCGAGTATTAATATTGTTGCTGTCTTTGCTGCTTCCTGGACTTTGATGAATGGTCGTGGAGAAGGAAGACGTGTTTCTGAGCTCTCCTTTAGCTGCAGGGTTGCCTCACCGGCGTTAGCTTTTTCTTTTTTTCGCCACTAGGGCGTTTTTCAATAAAGTTAGGTTAGCTAGACCTCATTTTCCTCCCTGGCCTTAGTAGATATAGTAGGTGTCTATATCTAATTACTGAGATTGCCTTTGCTTACTCACCTCTGGAGTGTACCCCCCACTGATCGCTCTGGGGTGTGAGTCACACACAGGCGCGTCCTCCCGACAGTGGTTTGAACCACTGAATATTACACCTTATTTCCTCCATCACATCTGTGCAACAGGACCGGTTGTAAACCGTCGTCCTTATAAGGTACCGGTTAAGTATCACGAAACCCTTAGGCAACAGCTAAATGAACTAAGGGAGCAAAATATAATACGTCCTTCTAGATCACCATATTGTTCACCCTTGGTCCCGGTGTCCAAGAAGGATGGTGGACTAAGAATTTGTCTCGATTTTCGCCATTTGAATAAGCAGATTACATCAGACCCCTTCCCATTGCCAAACATTGCACAAATTCTTTCCCAGTTAGGAGAAAATACTGTATTCAGTAGCTTGGATTTGAGGCAAGGATACCATCAGATCCCTCTGGATGAGGCGTCACGACCGCTGACCGCATTTTCCTCACCAGACGGTCATTGGGAATATAATAGTCTACCGTTTGGCTTAAAAGATGCCCCTGCTGCGTTCCAAAGGATCGTTAACGAAGTCCTGATAGGACTGACAGGGCGTATCAGTCATACTTACCTGGATGACATAATTGTCTATGGTGAGGATTTTGATTCACATGTACAGAACCTAGATGAGGTCCTTGCCAGCCTTAAGGAAGCTCAACTTACTCTTAAGTTAGAGAAGTGCAGTTTTTTCAAAGATGAAGTGTCTTACCTCGGACACATAATTTCTGCTGAAGGCTTGCGGCCCCAACCGGATAAAGTCCGAGCCATAAGGGAAATTGCTGTTCCTAAGACACTGAAGGAACTCCAATCTTTCTTAGGGTTAGTTAATTATTACCGTAGATTCATAAGTGACTATGCTAAGATTGCTCTGCCTCTCACAAAATTGACTCGTGGAAAGAAGGAAGTGAAAAACAGTAAAACAAAAAATCGAGTGGAACGATGAGGCTGATCAAGCTTTTAGAAGTCTGAAAAGTAAGCTTACTGACGACATCGTACTCAAGTTTCCCTCCTTTGATAAACCATTCTATCTGACAACTGACGCGAGTGGTACTGCGATAGGTGGGGTATTACAACAGGAAGATGAGGATGAACACCTTAGACCGTTGACATATTTTAGTAGAGCATTAAATAAAGCTGAGCCTAATTATGCCACTATCGAGCAAGAAGCCTTAAGTATTGTGTCCGGATTGCGGATAAATCGGCCTCTTGTCTTGGGATACAAAGTGATTGTGCAGACGGATCACCGACCCCTCACGTGGCTCTTTAATGTGAAGGAGCCTTCTGGCAGAATAGCTAGATGGCAGATACAGGTTGCCGAATAGGACTTAGAGGTATCCTACCTGCCAGGACACCAGAACCGAGTGGCTGACGCCTTGTCACGTCTTCGCAGAGAGCAAGACGAAGATATAGAACTTATAGCTGTTACGAGGGGCGTGACCGATACAGACACTGTTAGCTGGAATCTTGACGAACTGCGGAAGCAGCAAGATGCGCATCCGGTTTGGGGATAATTGAAGCGGTATCTTCGCGGCATTGCGGAAATATTGAAATTGAAGCACGTCACTACGACTCCGTATCACCCTTCTGCGAATGGATTAGTAGAAAGAGTGAACGGAACTGTCATTCAAATCTTACGTACGATGATCGACGTAATGCAAACCATTGGCACCGAATGATACATTTGGCATGCATGGCTTATAATTCAGGGTATAATAGGTCGATCAGGGACTCGCCCTATTTCCTGTTGTACCTGAGAGACCCACAAGTACCCTATGAAACGATACATGAGACTCAACCTCATTACAATGTAGATGATGCGAAACATATGCTAGCAGCCATGGCCACTAAGGTATTTCAAAGATGTCAATTGTACTTGGACCGGGCTAGTACCGAGAATGAGAATTACAGGGCTAAAAAGGCTGTAGTAAAACCGATCAAGGCAGGAGACAGAGTGTACGTACGCACGATTCCTAAACGGGGAGTTGCTAAGAAGTTACAGCCTCTCTATGCAGGACCATACAGAGTCACGGAGCGTGTTAGTGATGTTGTAATTAAAGTACGACGTGTGAAGGATGGAGCTGTCTCCACCCTTCATGTTGATCGTGTGCGAGTAATCCCCGAATCTTGCCTTACCACTAAGGATAATAACAACGTACGTAGGGCATACCCAGTATATGAAACAGATGATGATGATGATGATGATGGTGATGGCGAGGACGGCTCAGATGATTTTACAGCCATTACGGTATCTAGCCGCGGTGCGACACAATCATCCAACACGCCAGTAAATCAAAGCTCTATGGGTGCTACCAACCCAGTTCAGCAGAGTGGGAATGAAAGTGATAATGAAAGTAGAAGTGAAAATGAGAGCGAGGATGGAGGCGAGATAGAAAACGGAGCGAGCAGTCACGAGGCGAGTGGAGAAGGGGAGTCCCCGAGTAAAGTGGTCGGCCCGGCGCCAGATCGTTTCTCCCCGGCTAGCAGCCTCAGCCCTGCGTCGGCCCCTAGATACAGCCTAAGATCACGCACAACAGTAGACGATTTACCTCTAGTTATGGATAGGCCAATAGAACACACTGACAGGAAGACAAGTAAAGAATAAGTTACTAGTCATGCTATTTTATTTTTGTTCCAGATTATGCTGCTTGCAGTCGTAGTATCAGGAAAGACTAGGCACATTGACCCCCACGTTGAGAAACCTGCTCCAACAGGCCTCATCTATTCTCCAGTCTCCAAACTTATATCAACAGGAAATCATTATGCTGTCCCTGTCTTGTTAATACAGGATGAGTTATACCGACCACTTACTGAGGCACAGGATCTGGTTGACTCTGTCCAGTGGAATATAGATCACATGGACAACTCATCCACCCTTGTGTCGTCATTAAGAGAAACTTTGAAATCATTTCAACATAAGTTTAGAATTAGATTTGATGACTTAAAGAACTCTGTTAATTATTTGTTGTCGGATAAACCACTGTCAGGTCGTAGAACTAGAGGCGCAATTGATCTTGTTGGCAATATTGCTAATGCTTTATTTGGGACTGCTACCCAGAATCAGGTGGACGAAATTCACACTAGATTGGGTCAAATTGAACAGATGTCCGAGAATGAGCCTCGAGTGTTAAATGTTCACTCCCAAATACTAAATACGACCATAAGAGACATGTCACATATGCATGCTGCAATTACTAAATTGCAGCGGGCAGCTAATATTTCACATGCTGTAATTCGGCTCTTCTCCATAAAAACTCTAGCGTTAGAAGGCGAAGCTCGCATATTTGAGGCTTTTCTTAATCTCCAGTTAGCTTTGTCGGATATCATTGCCGATCATGTGAGGATTAAGTTAGGCCTACAGAATATGATGCAAGCTCGTCTGAGTGTGGACATCGTTGCCAAATACCTTATTGCTGGAACTTTTAAATAATATTTCTTTAATGAGACCAGGACTGCTTTTCCCTGCTCGACCCGAATACCTTGCGTTATATAGGGATCTCGTTAAGGTAGTGCCTCGCAAGACTCCCTCTTCAGTGTGTTTCTACTTACTATGGTCCGGTTCAGGGTGACCCGGCAGATACTTTTGATGTCTTCCGGATCACTTCCTTGCCTTATAAAGTCCCTGACACAGATGTCTATGTACAGACTGTCCCCTCTGCCAAATTCATTGCACTGAGTGAAAATCGCTTACATTATATGCTTATGGACGATTTCACTCAGTGCCGCACTCATCAGCAGTTGCTGGTGTGCGAGCCGCAGAGTCCAGTGCTGAGGTCAAGTACTAGCACATGTGAGAGTGCTACATTCCTCAACAAGGACTTTGCGCCTCAGCTTTGTAGGAAAAGAGTCATTAAAAACTTTGTTCCTGTATTTGTTAAGAATAACGATAAGTGGTGCTTTTCTATTAATAAGCCTATGCAATTTACTCTTAATTGTGCTGTTAATGAGATAAGTAAGACAATACAGATTGTTAAAGGTATAGGACATTTGGTCCTGGGTGACGGTTGCAGTGCTCATAGTGAAACACTCACACTTCCAGCTTATGCCACCCTCACCAAGGATACTAAACTGTCTCTACGTCTCCATACATTGCATTTTAATATGTCTCTCTCTCATGTTGAACTAGATGCCATACAAGCAATCCCTGAGATTTTTCCCCAGAATGACTCCTTCATACCTGTGTACCTAGATGAGTTGTTACACTTCCAATCTAAACTCCTTCTTCTCAAACCCCTACCTAAACCAACTCAGCCAGCTGCCTTAGCTATTTATGTTTATGCTCTGTCAGGTGTTATTGCCATGTTCCTTGCTTCTTATTTAGCGTATAAGTGTTGGATTAACAGGCGCTGCTGTCGCTGCCTTGGACCGTCATTCGAGCGTTCCCGATCTTGGATCGACCTCTCTTTCTTCTCGCCACCTGGGGATGCATACCCCGGGAACTCCCTTGATGTCCCTGCGGAGTACATGGCGAGAACGACGAAAATGATGATTTTGACGAGGACAACGAACGAATGGTCCTTCACTTCCTCAATGACAACAGAGACAGAATCTTCCCCCATGGCACAGCAGACTTCTCCAGACTAACGAACAACCTTCTCACTAGACGAATCACAGTAGACGAACTTAAGACAGTAGTCACAAATACGAAGAACACGGCCCCAGGACTGACAGGCATCAACAAACAAGTTATCATGGAATGCTCACACTCCATGATAGAAAGACTCATCGACATTTTCAACGCCTCCCTGTCCGCGGGATACTTCCCTGACAAACTTAAAGAAGCCGTAATAGTAATGATACCTAAGCCAGGAAAGACTGACACGACACCCGAGAACTATAGACCAATCTCACTGCTCGAAGTACCAGGAAAACTGCTTGAAAGGATCATCAACAGAAGACTCCGACTTTACCTAGAGACAAACAGACTTCATAACCCCAGACAGTACGGCTTCAGACCACAAAAAGACACAAACAAAGCCATAGCCCTGACTTACGAGACTATCGCCCAGACCCTGTCGAGACGGGAACAGTGCTGTCTCGTCCTCAGAGACGTAAGCAAGGCCTTTGACAAGGTCTGGCATGAAGGACTCAAATACAAACTATTACAACTAGAACTCCCTACCATCCTCGAGAAGTTTTTATGCGACTTTGTGACTGACCGCACCGCGAGAATTAGACACAAGGACCAGTTAGGCGACGTTATACAGCTCGACAGTGGGGTGGCACAAGGGAGCGTCCTCTCCCCCACCCTATACATTCTTTACACAAGAGACACCCCCCCCCCACCACCAGACAGCCGAGACAAAAAGTATGCTGACGATGTGACTCAAGTAGTGACTTACCAAGGACGGTCCAAACTCATGATGGCCAGCAAAGTAGCCAGAGAAATCACCAGAATCAGTGTTTATGAGAAACGATGGAAGATCAGGACTAACCAACAGAAATTTAAAATAATTCCATTAGCACAAAAATACATGGAAGAAATCATTGTGGATGGTGAGCTACTAAACACAAGCAATGAGGGAAGCCTGTTAGGCCTCACAATAACTCAGGCCGGGATCACAAAACATGTAAGGGAACGAATATGCAAGGGGAAGGCAGCACTGTCCACCCTCTACCGTTTTAAAACGCTAAATAGCAAAATAAAAAGCCACTTCGTTAAAGCCTACATTCTCCCTTTGCTAGAATACCCTCCTGTGCCACTGGACACTATATCAAACACCCAAAAACTAAAACTACAAAGAGTATTAAACAAAGCTCTGAGATTTGTCGAAAACGACCATCACCCCTTCAACTATATCACAGAACAATTACACAGCATGCACAAAATAGCTGCACTAAACATCCGGATGCACAAGAGGGCAGGAAAAATCTGGCAAAAACTAGAAGAAACCAGAGACCCAAATTACGAGGACATCACCAACAAAGAATACGGGAGGATGCATAATTGGTTCCCCAGCTCCCTCTTAAACAGAAATAGATCCCCACCAAACCCAATTTATACGTCCCTCTAACGACAACCCCTCTCATTATATATCTATCTATCTATTGCCAGACGCCTCAAACGGCAGCAACGAAGCGAAAGACCACGTTACCCTATATCCCATACACCTGCCGACCTTGAACTGACCGCACCAGACCACCACTACTGTCAGGAGACAGTTGCACTGCACACTCATTCCCTGCCCACTCCTGAGTGAATGCACGCCGTCGTCCGTTGTGCTAGCTCCTGAAACCAAAATGTAAGGAGCTGTCACATCTGATGGCGGGGTCGTGAACGTGGAGTGGGTTGGGAATAGACATTGCCCATGCACAGCCTATGCCTCGTGCACCCTGCTGAGTGCCATGGGAAGGAAAGATAATTTCTATCCTTCCCCCCCCATTTTCTCTAATACTAAAACTCCTCCTTTCCATGACTATAGAGCCTGTGAAATAGAGAGCAGCAACCCACCAAGACAGCAGAACCCACCAATGCCACAGAGACAGGCACCACCCTTAGTAGCGCCGGGGGTACAAACTATGGCTCTTCACCTTCATCGATATATCTACCCTTGTCTGCACATACACAGAGTGACCGCTGTATAGGACCAACAGGAAGACAGCATACACAAAAAATAAAAACTAAGCCACAGCAATGGGGACGGCCCCCAATCTTCATACCTCCGACTGTCTTTCATATTTCCCCACTTAATCTCTTCCAATCTCTCCCTCTTCTTTCCCTCCACTTTTCTATGACGAAGTGAAGTGCGGCCACTCGCAGCCCACCTCTCGCCGAGGCAACACCTCCACCGCTATTCCCGGCGGGACCAGCTCTCCACAGCAGCCGTTTCAGCTGAAGGACGGGTCTGTCCTCTCCACCTACGGGAGTGCCCTGGTCAGCCCACCAGGAGGTTGAGGCTCGTCCGCCCTTTCCATGGCCGACCACCCTCCCTCCGCCACTACCTTGACCGGGGTTGTGCCCTTGTGTCCACCTGGACTGGGCCTTCCCTCTACGCTTCCACCTGCTGCTGTGGAGAGCTGGAGCGAGTGAATGGGGGTTGAGGGCAGGGTTCGGAACGCTTCTATCAGAGCTTCGGCGCCCTCACCATCGGCACCGTTTAGTCTACCATGCTCTCGTCCCTCTCTGCCCTCTGTAAACATTGAGCAGCCGGCCGCCAACCACCGCCGCGTCGTTTGGGGATTTCCACCTGAGCATGCCGGCGCCCCTCCCAGAAGAGGCCTCCGATCTTCCTAGCCAGTGGCCGACTAGGAAGATCGGAGGCCTCTTCTGGGAGATGTGCACGGTGTGAGAGCTTGAGGCAGAATGACATGACATGACATCGACATGGGCACCGCCGCACATGTTTGTTTGTTTGTTGAAGATTTCCCCTTCGTTTAAGTGGAAGGGGCCGGGCCATATGTTAGCCCAGTCAGTGATTTAAGCAGAGACAAGTAAGTGATGAAGACTGCAGGAGCAGTCTCTTGACTTTAAAAACTATATGCACATATATACACACATGTATATATATATGCATATGCACACATGCTCGCACGCACACTCGCACAGACACACACACACATACATACCCTGCATATCAGTGGATATGCACGTTAGGTGGGAGGAGGTGCAGAGCGCACCACCTCAGTCAGTGCTGAGAGTGGGGCCGTGGCTCCAACGTAGGCTGCAGCATTACGTAAAGAGTTTATGGATCTGGCTGCTTCGTGAGTTCTGGGAGTGACTGGGTTAGGAAGAGGTCGTTTCCACGATCTTCCTAGCCAGTGGCCGACTTTGTCCATCGGAGGCTAAACCCCGCTCCTCGATTCCAGCACTCCTTCGCCAGGAAGGTCTCAGTGGGGTGGCAGCTCTGGCCTTACCAGACTCAGCCATCTATTACACTGATGGCTCTGTTTCCCCCAATGGCGCAGCTGGAGCAGCCTTTGTCACTGGGCAAATAGTGGAAGCTTGGCGACTCTCCTCAGGTGTATCCGCTTTCCAGGCGGAACTTGCGGCCATCCTGGGTGCTTTGCGCCATGCTCACCACCATCGTCGCAACCGAGTCATAATCCACACAGACTCTCTTTCCTCGATTCAGAGATTACGATCTTTCTCGCTGCATGACAACGTCTTCCTCCTAACAGCGATCCATACATTCGCATCACTTCTTGTCCATAGGGGCGCAACGATTAACCTGCACTGGCTCCCGGGACATGTGGGAATCAGTGGCAACGAGCGTGCTGATCACGCTGCGCGCTCAGCTTGTGATCTTCCAGACATCACATTTCCACTACGACCTAGTCCCTCGCACCTCATCCGCACTCTCACTGCCACCATAGGAAGACTATCCCTAGAGGACCATCAGCTCTGGGTCACGGAGGGCTCTTGCTCTGCAAAATGGTATGCTACTGCCACGTTGTATTCCCTCCTGCTGCCCCCCCCAGGTCTACCTAATTTTATTGTAGTCCGACTTCGAAGATTGCGTCTTGGGTTTCTCTGCTACAAGCAAATTAGGGGTATGGAGCCAGACCCGTGTGAACATTGCTTGGCCAGCTGTGAGGAGCCCCTTTTGCATTATCTTCTGGACTGCCCAGCCACCACCAGGCTCAGGTCTGAGCTCGACTCGGCCCTTGTCCGAACTGGTGATGTCTTTAGGGACGCTGCTGGCATTGTTGCCCATGCTCCATTAAATATATTACTTACTACGGTAAGGGATTACCCTCCACCTCGATAAAGCAAGCTCGCGCAAGTAGTGCGCACCTCTGACGGGCTCTCTGTTTGCCCGTGTCCCAGGAAACTGGACGAATATCTCACAAACAAAAAAACAAGTGGCCGACACCTCACTGCGCTCTGATTGGATGGCGCCGGATCTGCTTCCTGATTGGAGGGCACGCGATCCAGCAGAATACGACAGTTTTCCAACTGTCTCAGAGGCAAATTAAATAGGAAAGCAGTACTGCAGTGTCAAATCCAACTCTCCCCTTACCAATTCACGCCGATGTTGAACATCCAAGCCCGTGGATCATTCCTCACCCCTGTTCTCTAGCTGAGACAGACTCAGAATTCCCAAGATAGACTTTGGTCCTTTTAGGCTCGCCCAGTATTCTCTTCCCGGCAGCCGCAGCGGTAATATGTCTCCCGCTCGCTCCAGCTCTGCATAGACTCGGCGCTCATAGTGAAACGTGGATAGCGCAAGCTAATACTTTCACTGCTGCTTTTCCCAGCACCTTACCGATTACGACTTTCCCATCATTCTGCAAGTCTGTCAGCCCGCTCACCTTGGCTGAAAATCTTTTTTACTACGTAAGACTACCTTTATTTCTTAGATTTTACTTTGGTCCTGTTAGGCTCGCCCAGTAGAGGCTCTGGTGCGGTACGAAGCCGAACCCCGAGGCCAGTGGCACGAGGGGACCCCGTTCTGGGGTGGTTATAGGAAGCACTGGAATGGGTATTTTCTTTAATAGGGTTAGGGATCAGGGGTACTCCTTTGACCTTGCAAGTGGTCACTCCCTTTAGAGGGGGGGAGTATAGGTTACAAGCCCCAGATCACAGGTAGACTGGACCAACTAGGCGGCCTGTTAGTGGTCTCTCAGGATTTTTTCCCCAAGTTGAAAAATGGTAAACTTAAAATCAAACACAGTAATCCCCAAGAAAATCAAGTTAAACTGAAATTGCTTGAAATAGTTGCTCCTCACAACATAAAAATAACAGGACTCCATGATTCAAGAGAATTCATCATCGCAACTACAGCCACAGAAGATGACACTAATAAGCTCCTGTCTCATCCTCTGAAAACATCTTTACAGGACAATGGCTTCACCCCAATCCTCCCTCCCGACCTAAAAGCTAAAAGGAGCATTATATGCACCAAAGTAGATGACATCATCTACTGCCACAGTGAAGAGGAGATTGAACATGAAATCATTAAAGAAAACTCTTGGGCCAAAATCACCAAAATAACCAAATTTGGCAACAGAAACACTATGAAAATAGAATTTGACGATATCAAGATGGCAGAAAAAGCAATAGAAGGGCTGAAATTGTTCCATCTGTACATCAGCAAAAATCAGATCCAGGCTGAGAAATATATACATATCATAATGTGTATGAAGTGCTATGAAATGGACACACATAACATCAACGAATGTCCTAAACCCAAAGATTTTAAAATCTGTTCTGAATGCTCCAGTCTTGATCACACTTGAAAAAAATGCAACTCCAACTTCAACTGCGAAGGAGACCACCGCAGTATGGCTATGAAATGCCCTAAAAGAAAAGAAATATTAAAGAAAGCAATAACATACTGAATCCAGATTTATGACTCAACCAACTAAGAATCACCTGTGAAAAACTAGAAACCTTCCAACATCTTATTCGGCCAGCTAACACCGAAGAAGAAAGACTTCTCCTTCGCCTAGGGGATCAGCACACAAAGGCTTCCCAACCCTCTCAGTCCAGACCCCAAAGACATAGACAATGAAAATCATTCAACATAACGTCCTTAATTGGCATGGTCGAAGTCTAGGTCTTAGCAATACCTACCGTAATTTAGATCCAGATATCATTCTTATAAATAGCCACGGCACTACCTCACCAAATTCACTCCGTATCCCTGGGTATAAAACACATAGCAAAAACTTTCTCAATCGCCCTATGGACGGCACAGCCATTGCACTGAAAAACAATTTACAATACAAAATCATAGACAATTTTATCTCAGATCTGATTGCAGTAGAGTTACAAACACACACTGGAAAAATCATTATTGCTACAGTATACCTCCCCCCTAGCCGCCCTTACCTCCCAACCCCCGATTTTATTAACTTATTCAGAAGAACCATCCCTGTATACCTCATTGGTGATCTTAACGCTAAACACCGCCTCCTGGGCAACAGAAACTCAAACGTCGTAGGAAGACAACTTCCAAGACTCATCCAAGACACCACAGTAAGACACATTGGTCCCAACTTTCCTACATTCCTCTCACACAACTCTACCTCCACCCCAGACATAGCTCTTTGCAACCTAACAGCTTATCACAACACCCATTTCTCTCCCGGCCCTCTCACCACTAGTGATCACATCCCCATAATCGCCACTATCTCCACTGCCCCAATAACCGTCCCATTCCACCTCGACCTAACGGCCAACTGGAATGACTTTAAACAAGATATAACCACAACATTTACTAACTTTCATATCCCCGGTGATGGAACACTAGAGGAAATCGATCAATCTCTTGAAAGATGGTACTCCAACATAAATATTGCAATCAACAACAACATCCCTACAACAACACATAGAACAATCACTACTCCTAAACACAACAGAGACACACAGATCCTCATCAATCAATACAATGCATTAAGAACTCACTCCCAAACACATGGTTGGACACGAGATCCATTTAGACTATACAAACTACTTCAAACTCAACTACACACATCCCTTCTAACAGAACACAACACACATTGGGCAAACACTATTGCAAACACCGCCAATCGAAGTGGAGGAGCCTCTTCCACCTTCACCACCGCCTGCCGCCATCGCTCTCTCTTCTCCCCCTCCACCTAAGGAGAAGAGGAAGAAACAAAAGAAGAATGGGGGAAAGACCAAGAGCGACCCCTCCTCCGTTGCTCGCCGAATCGAGGCCCTCCTTCCACCACTCTCAGGGACTCGTGATCTCGATGCCCGCACGGATGCGGACCTAGAAGAGCTACTCTTCTGCCTCACGGATCCGATCAACGACGACGATACACTGCCTCTCGTCTACCAGACTCTGTATTGGCCTGGCCAGTCGTCACTATGCCCGAGATCTCCAGCGACTCTGCTCGTGCCTGCGACCCGTTGAGGGGGGCACCAAACAGCAGATCTGTGCCGTCAGGAGCCACCACCATCCAGGGAACCGTGAATTGGTTCAACGTGAGATCGTGCTACGGTTTCATCAAACGCCGGGACACTGGCGCTGATGTTTTCGTGCACGCATCTGGGATCGTTGCACCAAATCCACGGCATTTCCAGCGCTCACTTGCCGAGGGAGAGACGGTGGAGTTTTGTGTTGTCCAGGCTTCCAAGGGTCCCGAGGCTAAGGACGTCACTGGGCCGGGTGGTGTTGCTGTGCAGGGCTCTGCCCATGCACGGCGGCGTCACCCTGCCCAGAGACGCCGGCCAAAGGGTCATGGAAGTGCAAGCAACACAAACACACTCGTTGCGATGTGTATCGCGACGGCTGAGGCTTTTAGTGGGGGTAGCAAGGCGGTTCTGGCTGTTCTCCTTCCTCAGATCTTTGAGGAGAACGGCCTTCCACGCCTTGCTATTCCCCGAAGCTTCACCCGCGATCCTCGTCTCCCCCCTCGTCAGGAGCGTCAGGCCCGACGACAGCAGCCACCACCACCTGGCACGACACCGCGAAAACGGCTGTGTTTGGCTGCCCCTCTCAGCCGGACGACTGGCGCCACCACCTTGGAACCTTCGATCGCCGACCCGGAACCGTTACAGGCCATGGATTGTGAGCATGGGGAGACTGTTGTGGAGGTCCACCTCCCTTCGTCAGGAGCTGAGGAGGAGCGTGTCTCGTCCCCCGTCCCTTTAGAACACCTGGATGTCGTGGAACCCTCCTCCTTGCCCTCTCCATCTGCTCCTGACGAAGTGGAGGAGCCTCTTCCACCTTCACCACCGCCTGCCGCCATCGCTCTCTCTTCTTCTCCCCCTCCACCTAAGGAGAAGAGGAAAAAGCAAAAGAAGAAAGGGGGAAAGATCAAGAGCGACCCCTCCTCCGTTGCTCGCCGGATCGAGGCCCTCCTTCCATCACTATCAGGGGGACGTTGAGGGCCCTCCTTCCTCGGTGCCTCCATCTGCTGCTGGGAGTTTGGTGGATCTTCCTGTGCGTGCTGCATCTGCATCTCCTGTTGCCTTACGTTCTTCTTCCCCATCTCTTCCACCTAGCAAGAAGAAACGGAAGGGCAAGGGCAAGCGTAGGAGCAAGGGCGACCTTCCATCTGTTGCCCAGCGTATTGCTGACGCCCTTCCGCCCATCGATGCCTCGACGGCCGCCCACCTGGCCTCCGCTACCGACTCTGATCTTCAGGAGATGCTCCTTGATCTCTTCACCCCTGCTGATCCTGATGATCCTTCAGCTCCGATATTCCGCCAGCTGTATGTCGACCTTAGGGAGGCATACCTTGATCAATCCATCTCTGCTGACCTGGAATCTCGTTTGTTTGCTTCCCTGGCTCACGATCCGCCTCGTTCTGCTGTACTGGAGTATATTGTCACTCGTTTGCTCTCTTAAGAGCCGCCTGTTTATTTACTTTATTTCTTTTTTTCTTTTTTCTTTTTCACGCTCTTTCCGTGACGGGCTCTAGTTTGCCCGTGTCCTCACCTAGTGGGGCGAATATTCCAAAAAAAAAAAAAAAAAACTATCAGGGACTCGTGATCTCGATGCTCGCACGGATGCGGACCTAGAAGAGCTACTCGATTGCCTCATGGATCCGATCAACGACTCTGATACACTGCCTCTCGTATATCAGAAGCTGTATCAGATGATCCGTGAGGCATACATTTCCAACTCCCTCTCTCCATCTGAGGAAGCCGTCATCCGTGAGGGCATCGAGATAGATCCACCAAGTGCTGCTCTCATCAACTACATCGCCACCAGACTGCTGTCCTAACTGCTCAGCCACGCCTGATCCTGTCCTGCCTTGCTGCTTCGACATGTTGCTGTCACCGCTATGCTCTCTTTGGAGAGCTTTTTTTCGCTTTTCTGCGACGGGCTCTTTGTTTGCCCGTGTCCTCACTACGTGAGGCGAATATTTCAACAACAACAACAACAACGACTCTGTATCAGAAGATCCGTGAGGCAAACATCTCCAACTCCTTCTCTCCATCTGAGGAAGCCGCCATCCGTGAGGGCATCGGGTTTGATCCACCACGTGCTGCCCTGGTCAACTATATAGCCACCAGACTGCTCTCTTAACTGCTGAGCCACGCCTGATCCTGTCCTGCCTTGCTGCTTCGGCTTGCAGTTATTGTCACCGCTATGCTCTCTTTTGAGAGCTTTGTTTTTGCCATTCCTCTGATGGGCTCTCTGTTTGCCCGTGTCCTCACCTTATTGTGAGGCAAATATCACAACAACAACAAAAAAGCTGCCCTCGTCAACTATATCGCCACCAGACTGCTCTCGTAACTGCTGAGCCACGCCTGATCTTGTCCTGCCTTGCTGCTTCGTCTTGCAGTTTTTGTCACCACTATGCTCTCGTTTGAGAGCTACTTTATGCCACTTCTCTGACGGGCTCTATGTTTGCCCGTGTCCTCACCATGTTGTGAGGTAAATATCACAACAACAACCGCCAATCTTTATAATGATCCCTCCACATTTTGGCGTCAAATAAAAATCCTCTCAGGAACTTCAACCCCCGACCCTCATTACGTATTAGATCATCTGGGAAACAGACAACACTCAACCTTTGAAAAAGAAAGAACACATAGGCGACACTGGGAGTCCATCTTTCAAGAGATCGAAGAAGAACAAAACAACAACAGACACGACAATACGGTAAAAGAATTCCTTACCAACAACGTAGATAGATTAACACCGTACCACTCAGCTCACCCCGATAGATTAGACTCAGACACAATATTTACCACTCCTATGACGGCAGACGAAATTACCTCTATTATTAAGAACTTAAAAAAGACTTGCCCGGGAGAAAGTGGATATAATAAAACTATACTATCCAATCTCCCCAACATAGCCATTGAAAATTTAAAAAACATATTTCATGCAACCATCTCTGCAGGATATTTCCCCGACAAATTTAAAGAAGCCATTATAAAACTAATCCCAAAAAAGAACAAGAACCCACATCTCGTAGAGAATTACAGACCCATCTCTCTTTTAGAAGTCCCTGGAAAGGTACTAGAGAGAATAATTAATAAAAGGCTCAGATTACACCTTGAATCTGAGAATCTATATAATAAGAATCAATACGGTTTTCGACTACTAAGGGACACCACTCAGGCAATTGCAATAGCATCAGAACATATAGCAATAAGTAAATCTAACAAAGGACAATGCCACATCATCCTTAGAGATGTAACAAAAGCCTTTGACAAGGTGTGGCATTTAGGACTTAAATATAAATTACTTAATCTAAACCTCCCAACTATAACTGAAAAAATTCTCTGTGATTTTCTTGATGAATATGAATCTAAATGGAGAATACAAACTAACATAAATAAATTTTCCATCATTCAACTTGCCAACACCAAAAAAGAACCTTTAATAATTAATGAAGAAATAACAGACTTCAAAGAAGAGGGTAAAATACTTGGTTTTAAACTTAACTCAAGAGGCTATCATCCTAGTGTACAGGATAGAAAACAAAAAGCTACTGGAGCATTATCCCGCTTACTCAGATTCAAGAACATGCCTATAAAAGTCAAATCCCACCTTGTCAAAGCACTGATCCTCCCCATACTAGAATATCCCCCCATTCCCACACACACCTTCAGCTATACCCAACTTAAAAAACTACTAATCTTACAAAACAAAGCCCTCAGATTTGCAACTAATCAGCAGTACCCTTACACACTTAACACGGAACAAATACACGCCATAACCAAAACCAAACCATTAAACATACGATTACATAACCAAGCCAAAAAAAAGTTTGGAGTAAAATCGAGGAAATTAACCCCGAAACATACAACGCACTAACTTACAACATCAATGAGGAGAATCTCTCTTTTCATAAATGGTTCCCTAGTAGTTTAAAAACCATAATAAACAACCATGACCCTATACCAATTTACTAAACTCAACCAAAACCGATAAGTGACGCACTGATTTGTATCCAAACTACTCAATCTCACAATACAAAAAACCCCACCTAATTACGACATAAACCCAAACAACCCAACCAAACCTTCAAAAAGCTAGCTAGCTCAATTCAAACATACACAACATATGAACGCACACGCACGCACACCCATGCACACGCACACATCCACACGCACATACGCTCACACACGCACACACACAAACATACACAGTCAAAACCACTATATGTACTTACCAAACTAACACAATATACAAAACAAAGCACTTACCTAACTAACTCAATAAACAAAATAAAAACAGTTACCTAACTAATACTATAAACAAAACAAAAACACGGTGGCCAGCCCACCAACTGTCTACTCCCTCTTCCTTCCTCTTTCTTACTATCCCTTCCCCTGTTCTCTCTTCTTTCCTCCACCTTCCTAAAAAAAAAAAAAAAAAAAAAAAATGCGGCGGTGCCCCTCAGTATCGCTCTTGCAAGAGAGGGGTGTACATGTAAGTCGGTTAGATCCGTGGCGCCCAACTGTCTACCTGGACGCATCATTGTCCCATACCAGGGATGTTCTAAGTACGATAATTATCGTATTTGTACTATAATTTGGGATGCCTGTACGATGTACGATATTACATTAAAAAAATACGATAATTTTTTGTCTATTTCAGCTTCCCTAGATTTTTTTTTTATATATACTGCAGGTTAACAACACTCACTATTCCCGCCACACGGTTCATTGTGCCCACACCCCAGTAACCCACGCTTCTCATGAGTCACTCACGAAATTCCTTTCCCCTCCCAGTCCCATGGGAGGTCAGGGCCAAGCCCGGCCGACCCCATAAATGTCAAGGACTTAGAAGTTCAAACTTTACTTGGTGCTTGGTAGTGGTCTGGTTCAATGCCCTGGCCAAGCTGTAGTGCTGCTGTACCCACTACCCACTCTGCAACTTTGTATAGGACTTCAGTAAAGTCGTAAGTACAGTTGATATGCTGGTATACATAAAGCTTTGCAGGATATTCTTAATTTCTTACCGGGAAACGTGAGTGTAAGGAAGGCAAAAGTAATGTACCGTCTTAATTACTAGTTTGTATTCACCTAATTGTGATTCTCCTGGATTGACTCAGTCAAGCTCATGATGCCCCGTCTACATTTACCATTTCATCATACTTTTTTTACACACCATCTCGTCTGGTAACTTGTTTTAATTGAAAATTTACCTGTACGATAATTTTAGGGTAATATACGATAATTTTCATGCTACGGTACGATATATTGGGTCTCTGGGCAGAACATCCCTGTCCCATACACAAGGACCAGGTTCAGTTTCAGTTACCGCATGTCAGAGGGGGAAGGCAGACGTGTGATACCCAACTCCGCGGTGCCTGGCTGCATGGCCACAACATACCAGTGCCACATCAGCCTTGTTATGACAAGTGAGGAATTTACAGTGTGATCTCGCATCTAAGGAGTTCACATCTAACGACACCATTGGACCTCTACCCATATTCGTATCTAACGTGGAAGTTTCCGTCTAACGAAAAAAAATCCCGGGCGAGCGGTTCAAATCTGTCGCCACCTTGGTCTAGTGCGTGGACGGGAAAGATGTTAGCTTTGCTACAGAAACTAAACCAGGAGCTCAGTGAAACCTATGCAAAGAAAGTGAATGAGAGAAGATAAACAGTTACCGGTATCACCGAATATTTAAACAAACGCCATGAGCTTGGGGAAGTTGTGGCAAATCTCGATCGAAATGATGGATAAGAGTGTGAGTGATGATGGAAATGAAGGATAAGACTGTATGGAAATGAAGGATAAGACTGTGAGTGATGTCGATGAAAACATAGGGAATCTTCATGGTGACATTCATGATGACTTTTCTGGATTTGTTGGGAAGGAAAAGAATGCAGACAAAAAGATAACAAAACTCGGGGAGGCATCGCGAGAGGCAATGGAGAGCGAGAGGTGGGAGGAGGGTGGTTGTGCTGGTGGCGTAGGTGAGAAGGAGCGGCCCAGTAGCCTTCCTTCCCGCCTCGGATACCACCTTAAGCACCTCATTTATCACTCACAGGTGAGTTATCGATATTATTTCTTCTTTATTTTATATTTTATGTCACTATGTATGATTATATGACAAATTAACGACAATAACTTACATGAGTGAAAATAGGGTCAAAATAGGGGTTAGATCCAGTTTTTACCTATTATAATTTTCCCCATATGTTTATGTATCGGCATCTAATGAAGTCGCATGTAACGAGTGGTTTTTGGTACCTATTACACGTTAGATGCGAGATCTTATTATTCAGGGAGTTTCCAAACGCTGCTCTCTCTCATTAGGGCTGCTCCAACATCCACTGCCCTACCTTGTATCTCTTCTATAACCCCATCCATATATAGACTGAACAACCATGAGGACATGACACATCCCTATTTCAGTCCAACATTCAAATAGAAAAATTCACTCGGTTCACTATCCACACGCACCGCATCCTTAGCACCCTCATAAATACCCTTCACGGCCTTCAGCAACTTCCCATTTTCTCCATATATTCTTAATACTTTCCACAATCCTTGTCAGTCCAGTTGTTGTTGTTGTTGTTGTGATATTTGCCTCACAACGTGGTGAGGACACGGGCAAACATAGAGCCCGTCAGGGATGTAGCAAAAAGTTGCTCTCAAAACGAGAGCATAGCGGTGACAAGACTGCAAGACGAGGCAGCAAAGGCAGGACAAGATCAAGCGTGGATCGGCAGTTACGAGAGCAGTCTGGTGGCTATATAGTTGACCAGGGCAGCACGTGGTGGGTCGAACCCGATGCCCTCACGGATGGTGGCTTCCTCAGATGGAGAGAAGGAGTTGGAGATGTATGCCTCACGGATCTTCTGATACAGAGTCTGGTAGACGAGAGGCAGTGTATCGTCGTCGTTGATCGGATCCGTGAGGCAGAAGAGTAGCTCTTCTAGGTCCGCATCCGTGCGGGCATCGAGATCACAAGTGCCTGAGAGTGGTGGAAGGAGGGCCTCGATCCGGCGAGCAACGGTGGAAGGGTCGCTCTTGGTTTTTCCCCCTTTCTTCTTTGGTTCCTTCTTCTTCTCCTTAGGTGGAGAAGGAGAAGAAGAGCGAGCGATGGCGGCAGACGGTGGTGAAGGTGGAAGAGGCTCCTCCACTTCGTCAGGAGCAGATGGAGAAGGCAAGGAGGAGGGCTCTACTACGTCCAGATGTACTGAAGGGACGGGAGACGAGACACGCTCCCTCTCAGCTCCTGACGAAGGGAGGTGAACCTCCACAACAGTCTCCCCATGCTCGATGTCCATGGCCTGTGACGGTTCCGGGTCGATGATCGTAGTTTCGATGGTGGTGGCGCCAGTCGTCCGGTTGAGAGGGGCATCCAAACAGCCGTTTTCACGGTGTCGTGCGAGATGGTGGTGGCTGCTGTCGCCGGGCCTGACGCTCCTGACGAGGGGGGAGACGAGGATCGCGGGTGAAGCTTCGGGGAATGGCAAGGCGTGGAAGGCCGTTCTCCTCAAAGATTTGAGGAAGGAGAACAGCCAGATCCGTCTTGCTACCCCCACTGAAAGCTTCAGCCGTCGCGATACACATCGCAACGAGTGTGTTTGTGTTGCCAGAACTTCCAAGATCCCTTGGCTGGCGTCTCTGGGCAGGGGGACGCCGCCGTGCACGGGCAGAGCCCTGCACAGCAACACCACCCGGCCCAGTGACGTCCTTAGCCTCGGGACCCATGGAAGCCTGTACAACACGAAACTCCACCGTCTCTCCCTCGCCAAGTGAGCGCTGGAAATGCCGTGGATTTGGTGCAACGATCTCAGAAACGTGTACGAAAACATCAGCGCCAGTGTCGCGGCGCTTGATGAAACCGTAACACGATCTCACGTTGAACCAATTCACGGTTCCCTGGATGGTAGTGGCTCCTGGCGGCACGGATCTGCTGTTGGATGTCCCTCAACGGGTCGCAGGCACGAGCAGAGTCGCTGGAAGTCTCACGGAGCTCGGGCATAGTGACGACTGGCCAGGCCAAGCTATGCGAGAGGAGTCGTTGTCTGTCCACCCTGTCATATGCTTTCTTCAAATCCACGAAGGCCGTATACAATTTCTTTCCCTTCTCTAGAAATTTTTCCACTAAAGACCTAAGAATATCTGATCTACACAACCTCTTTCCTTCCTAAAACCTCCCTGTTCTTATATCCCTAACTCTGTCAATATCTTACCACATACTTTTCTTGTTACGCTAAGACAAATGCCCTGTGATTACCACACACTTCTTTTTCCCCTTTTCCCTGATCACAGAAGAATGTAGTAACGGAGCAGAATCAGAAATAAACCGGTAAGAAAGAGGTGTTGGTAAGCTTCATGACCGTACCAGAATACCGCCCCCAGACTGCCTGCCAGCCTGCTCACGCTAAAGGTTTGGGAGGAAGGATGGGACTGGAGTGTATTGGTGCTGTGATGAAGAGAGGTAGATTGAGATGGTTTGAGAGGAAGGATGGGGCTGGAGTGTATTGGTGTTGTGATGAGGAGTAGACTGAGATGGTTTGGGAGGAAGGATGGGGGCTGGAGTATATTAGTGCTGTGATGAAGAGAGGTAGATTGAGATGGTTTGGGAGGAAGGATGGGGCTGGAGTGTACTGGTGTTGTGATGAGGAGCGGTAGTTTGAGATGGTTTGGGAGGAAGGATGGGGGCTGGAGTGTACTGGTGCTGTGATGAAGAGAGGTAGATTGAGATGGTTTGAGAGGAAGGATGGGGCTGGAGTGTACTGGTGTTGTGATGAGGAGCGGTAGATTGAGATGGTTTGGGCATGTGGAGAGGCTGGAGGATGACAGCTGGGTGCGGAAAGTGAAAAGTGTAAAGGACGGGGTCAGGCAGACCGAAAAAGACCTGGGACGAGGTCATAGAGGCTGCCAGAGATCGAGCAACGTGAAGAGCGTGGGTGACCAAGGCCGACACATGCAAGCATACTGGAGCCTTTATAAACGATACGGTATGAACGATACAATAAGTAATATCTCATGGAATTGATGGATTTAACCTAATTATACGTATAACTTGTGTGTTTTCATCTGACGGGACTGGGTAAACCACCACACCTTTAATACTAAGTGGTGGTTGCAGGATATACGATGAGTAGTGGTTATGAGGGACGGGTGACTGTCCTTGATTACTATAGTCTATTTGATTGACATGTGCACTTGAGATGTATGGGGCAAGTAGTGTGTTTTTGTTTCGCGCCTGCAGATTGGCCGCAGATGATGTCACCGAAGTAAATGCATTCATGTATTGTAGTGCAACATGCGGACGTAGGTGTACACCTTGGGGGGGGTGGATATTATAGTGCAACATGCGGACGTGGATGTACACCTTGGGTAGATAGTATAGTGAAACATGCGGACGTAGGTGTACCCCTTGTGGATATTATAGTGCAACATGCGGACGTAGATGTACACCGTGGTTGGATGCAGTGCAACTTCGGACGTGGGTGTAGGCCGTGGGTAGATATTTTGATTCAAACATCACTCATCGTTTTATAAAACTTTATAATCAAATTTAATTTTCTTTGACAACAGCAAATACGAATGTATGTGAGCGAGGTGGACGGGGAGACCAAGAATGAGATGGAGGGATTGAGTAGCGAGAATGGAGAGTGAGAGACTAACTAGGAGTGTATGTGAATGTGGTGGAGGGGGAGACCAGGGATGAGATTGTAAATATTTGCCCCACAACAGAGGTGGGGACACGGGCAAACATGAGAGCCCGTCAGAGAAATAGGCAGGAAAACTAAGCTCCCGAATGAGAGCAGAACACGGGCGACAGTGGCGGACGAGGAAGAGCGGTGATGGCAGGAGAAAGATCGTAAGGCAGCTGCTGAATAAAGGGTGTAAGGGGCAACTAGCGCGAGGACATTGATTCATCATCGACAGTCTTCTCCCAGCACTTGTAGCAGTAACATCTCTTCCCCAGTCCCCTGGTAGTCAAACTTGGAATCACATCTTCCAAGACTTTCGCGCTGCTATCTAGGCGAACTTGCAGTTAACTTCAGTCATATGCCTAACCCTATCAATGAGTATTCTACCATATATTTTACCAGTCACACTAAGAAGGCAAATACCCCTATGGTTACCACATACTTCTCTCTCCCCTTTTCCTTTGTATAAAGGAACAATTATACCTGATTTCCAGTCCTCTGGAACCCTTCCCTCTTCCCAAGCCAATCTACACAACTTGCATATCCATTCCACAACAATCTCACCCCCATACCTCAGCATTTCACCACACACTTCATCAATCCCTGGGGCCTTTCCCATCTTGATCTTCTTCATTGCTTCCACTACTTCCGCCCTACTGATCTCTTCCTCCCTCCTCTCCTCTCTCCTCCCAGCCATTCCCCAACCACTTATACTCGCACTGTTGTCACCCTCTACATTCAACAAATCCTCAAAGTGCTCCTTTCATCTCCTCACTGTAGTGGAAGGGTTAATGTAATGTGTGTGTGTGGGGGGGGGGAGAGAGAGAAAGAGAGAGGTGGGGGAGTTGATAAAATGATGTGGAAAAATACTACGTGTCTTGTAATCACTCACCTGCATTGCCAAAATTCTGGTGTGCATCTCCCCCTGCCTTCGACCTTCATTTTTCTAACGCTGTGTGTCCAGGTACAGCATGGTCTTGACGTTGGCTTGCTTGTTTGACTATCTTGCGTTTGTGTTCAGCCTTTGGTTCCTTCTCTCTGAAAAATGAAATAGTGTTAGTATACTGTATTGCTAGCACTTACTGTTAGGAATTTGGCGGAGAGGAACAGGCAGAGAACATCAGGAAAATGGTAATGAAAATAAAAAAGATAAGAAAACTGTATAAATAAATGAGGGAAACCTGTCATAGAGGTATCCAGGAAAAATGGCCTTGGGTTCATTCTTCCTTGCATAAAAAAAAATACACAGAAATAATACAGACTCCTTCAACACTTCGTCTTAATTTAGTCCTTAATCTTAAAACTATGAGACCAAAGGAGAATTAAAGACCTCAGTTTTTCACGGTCACTAATGTAAGACTAGCAGGGATCAGATTTATTAGCCTGCATGCCACATTTTGAGTTCCTAATTAAGATATCATACAGGTAAAATCAACACATCGGTCTATCTATCTATCTATATACCTAGGCTGCTTCCCCCAAGGAAAGGGAGGTAGCCGAGACAGGACGACACACTCCCCATTTACTCATCCATCAGTACAGGTGCATAATATCAGTGATGGTTTTATGTGAAAATTCTTTACTTATTCAACATCATGACACATTCTTATTATCATTATTATTATTATTATTATTATTTAACTGGTACAACCTGATGATTATAATTGGCTCAGGTGTGGGTTGTCAACAGTCTCCTCTACTCGTGCCAGCGTCTAGAGATTTCTCCTAAGATGGGTGAAGCTCTACTGAAGGGAAGAGGCTGTGTGTGTGTGTGTGTGTGTGTGTGTGTGTGTGTGTGTGTGTGTGTGTGTGTGTGTGTGTGTGTGTGTGTGTGTGTGTGTGTGTGTGTGTGTGTGTGTGGAGGTGTGGCTGTGTATGGAGGTGTGGCTGCGTGTCTCTGTAGGATATTACACAAACCATCTCCATAACGTGATGTCTAAATATGTATATCAACATTTCGTAAAGCCTCTTATTTCCTAAGTACAAAATCACCCACTGTCTATCAATAAAGATAATATATACTTACATATATTCACACCATATTACTTCTACCAATGACATACACACACTCTGACACATAAACATAACCAATACTTTACAATATTTCCACTTTCACAAACATCACACTCCCTACACACCCATCCCATTCCCAGATGTACTTTGCCAGCATGTGGTAGTTAATTCTGCCTTTCACTCTCCCTCATATTTCTCCGCTTTCATATGCATCATCCCTCCTACTGACACCCATCTCCCACTGGCACCTCGTCAGCATGGTAGTTAATTCTGGCTATCACTCTCCCTCCGACTGTAAGGTCCGACCTTACACTGAACGTAGCATAGATTAATAAAGATATATATTCAAACAAAAACTCCAGGATTATGTTAAGCTGAGAGAAGACCTTACGGAGCAACAGAAAAAAAAATCAATTGACTCGCTACTATGGATGTATTTATATCTTGGTGCTCTTTCTTATATCTAAAACTAATCTCTGGAGGGGTGACCACAAACAAACTGCCTCCATGTTACCCTATCATGCATCATCAGGCTGCCTCTCTTTCAACTCACACCAGCATCGTTCATATACCTCTCCACCGCATCCCTCCATCTCATTATTCTCGGTCTCCCACTGCTCGTCTCTCCACCTCACTCACATACACTCTCTTATACTCCTTTCACTCTAACTTGTCCTAATATTACTGTCTCTGTCTTCAGTTCTGAGCTGTAGCAATACGAATACCAGAATATGACGCATAAAATAAATAAATAAATAACAAGCATCATGGTAAGAACGTACGTAGAACCGTAGTACTGTATTATATTTTCCTGCCACTGAGCTACATGAAATAAGCTACAAAGGGACGAAAACCTGGGCCAAGTTAAGGTGGAAGAACTATAGGTAATCTCTCAGTCTTCATTCCACATGGCCAAACCATCTCAAGGTTCCTCTTCCAACACCCTCCAGCGCATCCACATCAACACCACAGCGCATCTTTACTTTTTCAGATTAATACAGACGATTTGGCGCAGCAGAGAGAACTCGTAGCTATCAAAGAACGAATGAACAGTATCCTCGCTTACCCTTCTGTACCTCAAGAAGACGGGGAAGCTGTTTACACACTATAATTCTATCACTGAGTTAATATACACACAGCACCTGCGTCCTCCCCCTTTCTCGGTTAGAGGGTGACTGATGGGATTCGGAGCTTCAAGGGTTCACAGAGTTCCAGTTCGAGACAGAAGACTCATTTCAATCATGCTCGGTAACATTTGCTTTACTGTATATTTCATTTTAACTATACTCTTTTCACTTATGTGTTATATACTTAAACATTATCATTATCTTTACATTAACCACTTCACTCTGAGAACGTCTCTTTGCCTCTGTTCATATTACTGTCAGACGATTTTAATTATCTAGAGTAAAACCTGTCGAAAATGATCGCTTATAGCATCATCATCCATTAACCTCTACGTAAGATGCGCCTTTTTAATTATATCTGCCACCGAGTCTCAAGATATTAATATATATAAAATGCCCGCCGGCGGACCATCCACCCCGCCACCCCCCACCGCACCACCGGGCCACCACCACCCCACAACCCCAGGAAGGGACAACGGGGGAGCTAATGACCCAGGGCAAGAGGGTCACCCAACCACCACTGACCTGTGCCCCTCTCCCCGCAACTGCCCCGACACCAGGTGAGCCTGGATCGGAGACAACCTCACCGGCGGGCTAACCATCGACAGCGGATGTTACATGGCTCCCAGCACCAAGGCCAAGGCGCCGGAGGCGGAGGTCCACCACTTGTTTCGTAACATCGTTGTTCGTCACTTGGGGTCCCATCAATTGTACACCGACGGCTCCAAGTCGAGTGAATGTGTGGGTGCAAGTGTGTGGTCGACTGAATGTGCCCTCAGGTATCGGTTGCCGACTCATACATCTGTGTTTACCTCAGAACTTTTTGCTATTGACAAAGCCATAGACTATGCTCTCAATTCTAGGCAGGACTCATTTGTCATATTTTCAGATTCAAAATCAGCCCTTCAGGTAATTGCATCTTGTACTACGGACTCTCACGAGATCCAGGGCCGCATCGTTAATAAGTTGCATTCATGCAACAAGTCATTCACGCTGATCTGGGTGCCTGGTCATTGTCGTATCTACGGTAATGAGCAGGCTGATTTACTTGCAAAGTCGGCTGTAGAGCTCGAGGAGACCTGGGACGTTCCTCGTGATCTACGGTCGAGTCTCTCTCTCGGAAAGAAATCAATAAATCTTCTGTGGCAAGGACAGTGGACCAGACTAAATATTCCAACCTGTAAGCCATACCTGGGCGACTGGGACACCGCCAACCGTCCCAGTCGCCTGCAAGAAAAAGTGCTGGCACGGTTACGGCTTAATGCCACCGTTTTAACACATATGAAACCTTATATGGAAAGACGCTTCCCACCGCACTGTGACATCTGTGATGCGGTGTTATCTATCAGTCATATCATCCTGCGCTGTCGGCGATTTATTCGTGAACGTGCTTCACTTATAAATTACTGCGGCGCAGCAGACGTCCCCTTCACCCTTTCCACCACCCTGGGTGATGGGGACATTGTTATGACTGATAAATTGATGGCTTTCCTGAGAGAGACCGGACTGATCAGAGTGATGTGACTTTTTTACTGTGTGGTTATGGTTTTTATCAACGGTAAATATGTATATATTGTAATATTAATTAGGATTGACAGTTGACATATTTTAAATGGTTCCTCCTCCCACTGATCTATTTCTAATATAGATGTCCCCTACATTAAGCCAAGTTCCTCGCCTGACAGTCACCAGCTGATGAGTGCAAGTGTGCAATATAGGAAGGTATTGGGCACTTCCAGTCGATGGTGGTCTGCTGGGCGAGGTTCTTCATTTTTTGTACAAATTATGTAAATACATTATTCTATCTTGCTTAAGTTATTCTAATTAGGGCCGACAGCTGACGTATATGGAAATGTTCCTGACTCGTCTGGTTCCCTTTCATATATTGATGTCCCCTATATTAGGCTGTGCCTCGACTGACAGTCACCAGGTGATGAGTGCAGGTATGTAATGTAGAAAGGCATTACATATCTGTAGTCGATGGTGTTCTGTTAGTCGAGGTATTTTTACCATTAGTGTAAGTCTAGCTATTTGTCTCTGTAGGATTTAGTATAGGTTAGCGATTTGTCTGTTAGGTGATTAGTTTTAGGGTCCTTAGATTAGTTTGTCTTTATAATAAGGTATAAAAAATATAAAACCAAGAAAAAAGTTAAAAAAATAAAAAAACAAAAAAATAAATATATTTATAATTATTATATATATATATATGTACGTTTGCATGAAAGTGTCTGTATGTATGCATGGAAGTGTGTGTGTGTGTGTGTGTGTGTATATATATATATATATATATATATATATACATACATATATATATATATATATATATGTATGTATATATATATATATATATATATATATATATATATATAGATATATATATATATATATATATATATATATATATATATATATATCCGGCCTTAATAACCAGGGGCTTCGGCCCCAATGGTTGATAGGCCAGAAAAAAAAAAATTGTCCAAAAATATATCGCTAAGGAAGTAATTGGTTGACTGGCGGGAGGTGCCTGTGTGTTACCATGGCAACCTCTCACACCACCAGTTACATACACACATTTTCCCACCAGCAAGTTCCATTAGAGAGTATTGTGTGTGTGTGTGTGTGTGTGTGTGTGTGTGTGTGTGTGTGTACAGTCATGCGTGTGCCTGCACATCTCACCGCAATGCTCCGCCAACACCCACAACACTTTTCTCCTTAATTTCTTACAACAGAGAACTCTTACATTCCTGGATCTTTTCAAAAACTTGGTTCGACGTCGTTCTTACATATTATGAAGGAAAAAAAGGTAACTGTTGATATAAATGTTCGTACAAAAACATTATATATAAACTGCGGGAGATATATTCTTTTCACTTTCACTTGGCCCAGATTTTCGTTCTTTTGCAGCTGATTTCACGTAGTTCAGTGGCAGAAAGTACAATGCTATGGCTCTACAACCTTGCCTCAGCACATCTTCGTGACCAGCATCTTCTTCCAGTGTTCATCTATTGCTACAACTCAGCATTCAGGACGGAAATAGGGGAGTTTTAGGCCAAGTTAGAGTAAAAAGAGTATAGTGGACAATATTCATAGTCTTGCCTTGGTTAGAGTGTGGCTTGGTTAGAGTGTGTTACACACACACACACACACACACACACTCCTTTCCCCACCATCAAGTCCTACCTTAGAATACTTGTGTGTGTGTGTGTGTGTGTGTGTGTGTGTGTGTGTGTGTGTGTGTGTGTGTAATTATATCAGTGTGACGTGTGCGTGTGTGTAGTCATGTGAGTATATTTCACTTACATGTGTAGGTGTGTTAGTATAAACAGTATTATCAGTATGACGTGTGTGCCTGTGTGTATGTGACGTATATGTGTAGGTGTGTATGTGCGTGTGTTTGACGTATAGACCTATGTGTTGGTGTCTATGCGTGTGTATGTACTGTACGTGTATGCTTCGTGATATGTGTGCGTGTATGTATGCATATATGTATGTAGTGTGTGCACATTTGTGATATATGTATGTAGATGTGTGTGTGTGTGTGTGTGTGTGTGTGTGTGTGTGTGTGTGTGTATGTACAAAGTGTTTGCGTGTGTGTATGTAGTGTGTGAAGCCTATGTGTATGAAGTGTGTGCGTGTGTATGAAGTGTGTGCGTGTGTGTATGTAGAGTGTGCGTGTGTATGTACTGTACGTGTATGCTTCGTGATGTGTGAACATAAGAACATAAGAAGAGAGGATAACTGCAGTAGGCCGGTTGGCCCATGCTAGGCAGCTCCTAGAAGAGTAACTGAACTACTAGAATGAGATAAGGATAGCAAAGAAGAAGGCTCTCCCCCGCCCTCCAAACCCTCCAGCCGAAGCCGGCAGGAAAAAGTCAGAAAGAACACCACGCCGTATAGAAAAACTGGCGTGGACATTTTACAGGAAAGTGTGAAAGGAGAATAGAGACTATCATAGTGTAACCTGAAAAGGAAAAATTATGAATTAGTATTGGTTATAAGATTTTTTTTTTTCTATATCCACCCCTTATTTGTCATATGCTTGTCTAGCCTATGCTTGAAACTCTCAATGGAAGAGGCAGCAACTACTTTACTAGGTAACTTATTCCATTCGTCTACTACTCTATTACCAAACCAATTTCTACCTATTTCCTTACTGAAACGTCCACTTAAACACCTCAATTAAGTCTCCCCTTACTCTACGCCTGTCTAGCGAATGCAGACTTAGTCTTTTCAGTCTGTCTTCATATGACAGGTTCCGGACGTCATGTTTCGTTTTTGTCATTCTTCTCTGTACATCTTCTAACGAATTAATATCCATTCTATAGTAAGGACACCAAAATTGTACTGCGTAGTCTAAATGTGGCCTTACTAATGCTAGATAAAGTTTCAGTATTACTTTAGATGATCTATTGCTCACGCTTCTCGAAATAAATCCTAGGACGCTATTGTTGTCGGGTCACAGGTCAAAGCACAACTGAGGGAGAGAGAGAGAGAGAGAGTGAGAGAGACTGACAGAGAGAGAGACACGTTTCAGTTGCATCACTACTCCCCTTCATGTTTTGCAGCTTACTATAAAGTTTAGTGTCAAGTGCAATTTTCATGTGCTTCATAAATGGGTTCTTTAAAGGAAAACAGAGTTTGCATCAAATTTAGTTTCAAGCTCGGCAAAACAGCCTCTGAAACACAAAGATGCTTATCCTTTTGGTGACGAAGCCATAGGAAGGACACACTGCTTCGAGTGATTAACTCATTTCAAGGCCAGCACAATATGTGTCGAAGACAATCCACGTTTAGGACGTCCAACAATGTTAGTAACAGACAAAACTGTGGTGTAAGCGAGTGAACTCATTCGTGCCAATCACTGTCAAAACGTTCCTGACATCGCAACGGGTGAACTCATTCGTGACAATCAAGGCCAAAACATTCACAACATTGCGAGTGAAAATGCACAGAGTGGCTGCAAAAATCTGTGCCACTGGTTGCTGCATCATGACAATACACCTACACACACAACCGTATGCATTCAGCAGTTTCTTCCCACCAATATGGCAGAGCTTCCCCATCCCTTGTACTCCTCAGATCTGCCCCCCTACCCCCCTGTGATTCCCCCTTTACCCTCCCCCCAAAAAAAAAAAAAAAAAAAAAATTGTCATAAACGGCCAGCATTTTGTGAAAGTGGAAGACATTCAAGTTGAATTGCAGAGGGTACTGAACACCATCATGAAAGAAGAATTCAAGAAGTGCTTCCAGAAGTTGCAGTAGCACTGGAAACGGTACACAGCCACAGAAGGGGCGTACAGTAAACTCTCTCATACCTGGCGTAAAGCTACCAAGGGGGTGCAGATAGCCAACGTACTGATGGATAGTAATATAATACTCTCCCCAACTCTCCCAAGGGAGTTTAATCCCTATAAAACCCTGTAGCTGTGGTGAATAACTATTCAAATATAGAAAAACACCCATGAATCTGTACAAAGTATGATAAAATGTCATTGAACTGGTGAAAAAGCTGATGCCAGTCAAAGGGACAGGAACCAGCCAGTAAGCATTACAGTGCCACCAAACATCTTGTACATAAAACACACATACACACCCTTATCTTAACATAAAAGAATTTGTGACCATCTTTAGCTTGTATTGACATAAGAGATAATGTAACACAGAAATGTGTTTAGTAGTCAATTGAGCTGTATTTTGGATGGCTGTATAAATGTGAAGGTGTGATAAGCACCAGCCACCCAGCGCCTGTTTACAGCCACGAGTAAAAGTTAACCAATAATTTTCTTCCAGCACTGAGCAGTCTTTCATATTTCTTATTCCTCTCCATGCAACAAAATATTCTGTATTCTTAAATAATCTTAGGTAATTCATATTGCTATGACAAAAACAGTTTATGTAACCCCCAGCCATAAACCCGGCTGAATGTGACATCGAAACTTTGCTCATAGCTGCACATAAGCACCTGGTCTGGTGGCCCTCAGCAAAATATATGTTGCCATATGCTCATGTTCTTCCCAGTAACAAAGCCTGTTTGACTGACTTTTCAAACTGAAGAGTTAAATATATCCTTCTTTTTCCCTTGTACAAACTTAGGTCCTTTCATACATGAAGAGTATTGAATGTCTTTCATTCAATCAATCAATCAATCTATATAGACAGACAGATAGATAGATAGATAGAGAGAGAGAGAAAGGGCAAGAAAGAGAGAGATAGGTGTATACAGTATATATATATATACTGTATACACCAGGAAACAATTTACAATGCTGGGTGGTATCCATATAACCAAAATATGGCACGTGGTGGTTTACTGGGTAATTGAGATACTCCAATAGGATTGAGCCTGTGTAGGCTTATATCCAAGGGATGGTTGAGGTTTATTTCTCACGGAATGTCACTCAGGCTTAAGGAATGAGTGAGACTGATCACTCTCATCTTAAATGATAGGACCAACTTGCCTAGCCCTGGGCTCCTACGGACCTCAAGGGGCGGCAAAGTATTGGATGATGGATGGAGATATATATATATATATATATATATATATATATATATGTATATACACATACAGTAACCTCTCAAATAATGCGAGGGTTAGGTTCCTGGAGAGGTCGTGCTAGTTAAAAACATGCTATTTAAACATAATTTTCCCATAAGAAACAGTGGTAATATTGGGGGTTACGTTCCTGGACTATGGGAAAGTCTACCCATTTGGGGAGTTATGCTACTCTAAACTTAAAAGCAACAATATTAATTTGAAAGAAAATCCATGTAAAAAACAAAAACAGTATACTTGGGGAGAAATAAACAACATTTGAGCCCTAGTTGGGCCAAAGCGTTGTTTACATCTCCCCAAATACATATACTGTTTTCGTTTTTACGTGGATTTTATTTCAATTCTGCTTCATTCACGGCATTGTGAAACTTCCTCAACATTATTAATGCATTAGTAGGTCATAAAAACACTACAATAAAAGCAACATTTTCATTACAGTAAGTAGGTCACAAACAATAACAACACAGCCTCACTTCATCTATGCATCACTCGTCGTCTGCTGCTGCCCCTCCTCACCCCGCTCCCCCACCTACCGCCGCTCCCCACCCTAAATTTGTTGTCCCTCCCCGATCTTCTGTCCCTCCTCGCTCTGCTGTCCTTCCTTTTCCTCTGACTCCCGTGCTACTGGTGATGAAGATAACTCCCTTAAGTTTTCCGTCTTCTTCATAAAGAACTGCTCTATCTTGGTCTGAGTGGTTTTCTTCTTTCTGTTCTGCAGCATCAAGTTGTAACAATTTAGATGTGCCATCACGTTCCTGGCCAAATTTTGTCTGAAAATTAGCCATATTGCTCAGAATGGGGCCAAACATCGTTTTCGAATATTATAGTTCGAATAAAACCAGTTTAAGCAGCAGGCAAATAAAAAATTGTATTTATGCATAAACTGCCACACACGGTCTATCAGCTTGGGACTGTCCAAGGCACGCCCGGCTAATTTGAAACCATCATGTACGTGTAAAGTCGCGTTAAATTGAGAAACCCTTGTTAGTTAAACATACCTCCTTAAATATTTCCTCGTGTTAAAACAAAAACGCTTTTTTTAAACTCGCGTTAGTTGAGAGGTTATTGTACATATATATATATATATATATATATATATAAAATGTATCTATCTATCTATTGCCAGATGCCATAACAACGTATGGGGTGGCCATTTAATCTTTGAGTGATTGGTTTTATAGGGAAGGGCACTAACCCTCCACCAACCCACTTGTTGACATGTAGGGAGCACATATGGGTTGGTTATATGGTTACCACCCAGCACTGTAAATGGTTTCTTGGCTTACAGGAAAAAATTTGGCTTGTCACTCAATGTAAAGCCAACTGTAAAGGAAAGAAGAGCAATAAGAAGTGACAGGAAAGATGGGAGATATAGGAAGAGAGGAGGGCAGGCTCAGAAAAAGAATGATAAAGGCTAAGGAAGAAGTAGGCAGCACTACATCAAGTGAGTGGATGATGGTCACCACCACCTACCACCAATAATTTACTTAGTAAAGCCATGATCTTGTAGGTTTACTTTATCTTAGGTAATATGTCTTAGATAGTTTCCCTGTATAGTACAATACTTAGGTCTGAATGGCATCTCAAGGGTTGCCCATGAAGGGGAGTGCCGCCCATATGTAATTTTTCCCCATTAGTTTAGGTATTCATAGTACGTGAATTCCTAGTATGTGATGTCCTCTGCCGCCCATATAGGCGCATACTAGGGGGATGTCTATCACTCCGCATCTTTCACAAATCTTCACTCTCTGTACTCAATGTACATTCCTCAGAAGTCCCATCTCCACTGCTCTCACTCTTGACTTTTCATTTTCATGCCACACCAGTCTCACACCCATATGTTAAAGCTGGCACTAACACTACTTCACCTAAGCCTCGCACAGCTGCAACACTCAAGCCTCTGTTTCTTCTCAAGGCCTTCATAGCACCAGCTACTTTCCTTCCTTGTGTCATGTTCAAGAAAAAAGCATGTCAAAACTACAAAAATTAAGACAAGGATAGCCAAATAAATGCTTTATCTGAAGCTCAAAGTTTTCAAAAGTTCAAAGTCTGTGAACACAAGCACTTTGAGTTTTAAAGGCTGCACTGTAACTGCGACTGAGTCACCCAGCATTCGGGAAGCGACCTGGTAGGCCTGTGTCATACACTCCCTGGAACAGATAATAACTACACATTAAATGCAAAAATGTGTCTTGTGGGTCAAGAGTTGTCCAGTAGGTCCACATGGTTTTTCCTATTTACCATATGATATATCCGATACATCCGGAATCCTCAAAGTGTTCATTAAATCCAGTATCCAGTCCAGTGGGGTTTACTATACTTAACACTGTACACGCATTGTTCAAATGACACCTAGATGCAGAGTTAGGCAGAGCAAGGCAGGTTAGCAAAGCATACAGAAAGAGGATATTCAGACCTACCCAAGCATGAGGAGAGAGACGTGTAAGGTATGATGACACATACAGTAAAAAAAAAAATAATTAAAAAAAAAGGGGGGAAGGGAATAAAGTAACCAGTGAGTAGCAAGAGAATAAATCCCATGTGGTTTGTGGCATAAAGCTCATGTGGTGTAGTGGCATAAGACGTGATATTGCACTAATTTACAACACCCCCTCTGCCCGATTCATTCTCCATCTTTCTTTGAGATTTCCTGTAATGTCCAACTTCCTTTCAAGAAACAGGACATTCCTGGTGCACTTGGCTGGTGGAGGTGTCACTGAGACACGTCAACAGAAGGCAGGAGACCAGCACAAGATGAAGGACAGAGATGATAAAACACACAACAAATTCCATCTACACAGCTCTCACGTGGCTTTACAGTGGTGGAAGGACAGAGTGGAGTGGCAGCATGGAAAGGGGGGGGGGGGGGTGACAGACACACTGTCATCCATTCAGGGACAAGAGACATAAGGAAATGGGTAAGAAATGCATTGGAGAGGAGGGATATACATAATACTGAACATGAGAAGAAAAAGAAGAAAACTAAATATAGGGACATATGCACAGGAAATCATAAAGATAATTTCCAAATCTGGCAACATCAAAAGCAGTGTTTTGGTGATGACGCTTTTACAGCAGTGTTTGGGCGATGGGATTCCCACCAAATGGCTCAGATTTTGAATTTTGAGCTACGTGCGGATTTAAAAAAAAAAAGGCCCTCATTTGCTCTGAAAGATAATCATGCATGCTGGGTTTTGCAGTGACGGATTTGAGAGTTTACGGTACTTCAAAGGTGACAATATGGACCAGGACGTATGGTAAGCCCTTTATTTTTTCCATTCCAATTCTTGAAACTTTTTTATGGCACCTCTTATCTTTAGAAGGTTGTATTTAATGCAACCAATAAAACTGACTCCTAGCTACATTACGTGCAATACAAGCAATTAATTAGCCAAAACAAAGAGGCAAATAACCTGCAACTTGGTTACGGTCGTATCTTTGGAAAATTAAACTGATTCGCTGCAGTAACTAAATATTCATCTAGCCAATATAATTCAGACATTATTATTATTATTTTTTTTCACCTCAACACACTATACAGACAATATTGTTCATTAGCTAACTTTTATGGCTTTCTCAGCAAGGCTGCATTTATACTAGGTAGCTGCATCAGCAATGAGACCAGTTGTGAATGTGGCCCAGTTGACAGCATCCACACCTACTCTCTTTTTCCCTTCCTCTTTCTGGAAGCTTCGGGAGATCCTGAAATACAAATGGAGAGCACTGTAAAATTATTTACCACTGAATTACCAATAATACTTCTTTCTTGTTCTAGTAAGCTTTTTCTAAGTACCCTAACAAACCTGCTCACAAAATCTAAACATTACAGTAGTGATATCTCATGAATCTGCTCACAGCAGCAAGATACTGTATATAACAGTATGCATTACCCTCCAGATGCTATAACAAAGATGGTTTCTTTCCAAATTCTACTAAACAGCAGTATGAATCACTGAATCAGTGAGTAAGCAATGCTGAAAAACAGAATAATAATTAATATATGGGAGAGTAGTGAGGCAGATACAGGTACTCCCAAGTCAGATTACAGTCAAACCAAGGCAGACAAAGACAAAGAGATAGCCATTAATTCAGCTTCATAAAGAAACTTCTTTTCAAAGTGAATGGACAGATGATCATACCAAGGACTGCTGGCTATCTTACATTACCAACCAGCAGGCTATCACAAATGTTGTCATGTGGTCAAGGTGTTTGAGGTAAATGTGTCTGATCTGGCCTGGTCCTGCTGCTTTGAGTTTTTTAGTATTTATTATAACTTTCTTTACTTGTTGCACAGTAAATGAGGTGTGTGCATGTTTCCTTCCCCCCCCCCCCTGCTGTACTGAGATGTGGTATTTTTGTGGCTTACGCACAACAGTTTATTAGGCTGTCTGCTTGTTTGTTCATGCCAAGAATAGTATGGTTCTACAATTGTTCAGTTCAGCCTCAGGAGTTGGGAGAGGTGAGTTTTTTCATTTGCGGATGTTTGTTATTGTCTTCCAAAATTTGCTGCTGTTCAATCTGTGATCTTGAGTATCTAAAAAAAAAATTCCAGTTGCTCGGTTTACAAGTTCTGGTCAGTGAATTAACAATGTTGTTTAAAATGTATAATGTTCACTTTCTGTGTGTGTGTGTGTGTGTGTGTGTTGCTTTTTTCCCTGATGAATTGTATGATTTGGCCTCCTTTGATTGTACAAGTTATGATAATAGATTGGTGGCTGGATATGTGGTTGTGAACTGTTCTCCAGGTTGCTTAAATGGTTAATGGAGAGATGCACAATATGAGAGGAGAAAGCTTCATTTTGTTACTGTGGGGAACATGCAGGTATGTGGTGGTTGATTACGTTGTTGAAAGGGTCTAACTGACTTAAACAGCAATGCCTGCCTTCCCCCCTCCCTCTCTTTTTTATCTTTTTATGCATTAGTTATTGTATTGGTCACACATATTTTTGAAACCTTTGGCAAACCAGTACCATTGCCTTAAAAAGATAGAACTAAATAATACAGAAATGGCAAACTGAGTGGTGCCAAGATGTTACCAAAGGCTACTTGTTCTACTTGTTCTAGATGCAAAAATGTACAGATTGAACAACCACGGAGACATGACACATCCCTGTTTCAACCCAACTTTCAAAGAGAAAAATTCACTTAGTTCACCATCCACACGCACTGCAGCCTTCGCACCCTCATACATACTCTTCACAGCATTCAACAACTTCCCATCTACTCCATATATTCTTTACACTATCCACAATCCTTGTCTATCCACCCTGTCATATGCTTTCTCCAAATCCATGAAAGCCGCATACAACTTCTTTCCCTTCTCTAGAAACTTTTCCGCTAAAGATCTAAGAATGAATATCTGATCTACACAACCTCTTCCTTTCCCAAAGCCTCCCTGTTCTTCTCCAACTAATTTCTCTGTTCTTTCTCTAACTCTGTCAATAAGTATCCTACCATACACTTTTCCTATTATACTAAGAAGACAAATGCCCCTATGATTACCACGCACTTCTTTTTCCTCTTTTCCTTTGTACAAGGGAATAATTATACCTGACTTCCAATCCTCCGGGACTCTACCTTCCCCCCAGGCCAATCTGCACATCTTCCACATCCATTCTACTACTATCTCTCCCCCATGCTTCAGCATTTCACCACACACTCCATCAATTCCTGGGGCTTTCCCCAATTTAACTTTCTTCATTGCTTCCACAACTTCTATCCTATTAATTTCTTCCTGTCTTCTCACCTCCCTCCTTCTCCCAGCCATTCCCCAGCCACTTATACTCGCATTACTTCCAACCTCTATGTTCAACAATTCCTTAAAGTGTTCTCTCCATCTGCTCACTTTTTCTCCCTTCTCCACTAGTAATCTACCATTTTTATCTTTCACTCCCCTGCTAACTTCACTTCCACCCTGTCTTACTCTTTTCACCTCTTTCCAGAACATTTTCTTACAGTCCCTCCACTTTACACTCAAATTCCTTCCAAATTCCTCATCCACTCTCTTCTTACTCTCTCTTACTAATCTTTTCACCTCTCTCTTTCTTTCTACATATAACTCTCTCTTCCGCCTCTCAACTTCTTCCACGCCCCTATTTCTCATCCATTCATTGTATGCTTTCTTCTTTTGTGCCACAGCCTGTCTCACCTCTTCAGTCCACCACGCTGTTCCTTGCACCACCCTCCGTCTTCTCTTCCTTCCACACACCACATCACATGCTGCACATACTTCTTCTGTAAATATGCTACACACACCTTCCACGTCTCCCATCTGCTCCAATTCATATTTGCCCAATCGTTCCTCCACTTCTCTCTTATACTCTGCCTTTTTCTCATCCTCTTGTAACTTTCCACACTCCTTGCAACTACTCCTTCCTCTCGTCTTTCCCTTCTTCTATTCCTCCATCTTACTTGAATTCTAATTCTGGCCACCACCAAGCAGTGGTCAGAAAGTCCACTCTCCCAACCTTTATGTGCTCTTGCACCCATTACACATCTTCGCATCCTTTCATCCACACACACATAATCAATCAATGCCTTCCTTTCATTCAGTTCACCACCCACCCTTCTCATCACTCGCCATGTATACCTGTGGATCATTTTATGCCTGAAGAGGGTATTGGCTATCACCAACCCCCTCCCAGCACAAATGTCCACTAACCCACTCCCATTCTCATCTATCTCAGCAGGCACACCCCACTCATCAACTATTCCATCCACCTTCACCATTCATATCACCAATCAAAAACACTCTCTCATTCCTTCCAAACTTTTCCATGCACACTTCTACATTTGTCCAGAACTCTTCTCTCACTCTTCTAGCACGATCTTGCATTGGCGCATACACACACGCAATCGCCCACATTTGTATTCCAACTTTCAACTTTACCCACACAATCCTTGACCCAACTGATCCATACTGTCTTATGTTCTTCTTCAATCTTTTACTTACAACTATACATACTCCTTCCTTTGCCCTCTCATTCTCACCTACTCCTGCACATATACCCCATCCATACTCCCATTCTCTCACACTTTCTCTTCCCCATTTTGTTTCAGTTATACCACATACATCCACTTTCGCACCCTCAAGCACCTGAACAATCTCTCTCTCTTTCAACTCATCATTCGCTCCCCTTACATTCCACGTTCTGATAACCAAGTCCTTTGTCCGGTCCTTGGTCGTCATCGTTTGGTCAGTCCTTGTCCGAGGCTTATTGTTTGTTTTTTTAGTTAGCTGTTTTCCGGGGAGGGGCACTAACCCTCCGCCAACCCTTTTAGTCGCCTTTTACGACAAGCAGGGATACTGGGGGAGTATTCTTGAAAAAAACCCTACCCCCAGGGGTATTGCGTAGTGGGGTATCGTATAGCGGGGTATCCCTGTATTTAGGTTACCTAGTAAATGTCTCTGAGATTCAGCCTTTGCCCTGTAAACCTCTCTTCTAGCCCTATGTTTGGCAGCCAAGTACTGTATTCCTCTCTGCTACCATCCTTTCTCCACTCCCGGAAAAGCCTTCTTTTCTCCTTAACTGCAGCTTCTACACTCTCATCCCACCACCATGTTACTTTATATCCTGCAGGGCCCCTTGTCCATCAACACACTGAATCATTAATTCTCAAGAGGTGCTTCTTGAGGACTCTGTACTGTTCTTTTAACACCTCTGTCAGCATCTCCCTGTTCAGCCACCAATCAACTCATTTCGCTATACAAGACATCCCTTACTACTTGGTTTTTCAACTTCCATATTTTCCTCCTAGATGCATAGGTCCTCTTTTTCACCAACCACTCCTTAAGCACCATGTCACGTATCAAAAACTTGTGTTGCAGCACACACTCCTCGCTCCCTATAACTTTAACATCCCTCTCACTAACCTCCTATCAGCCCTCCTGACCACGAAATAGATTATCTGGCTGCTATTTCTTCTAGACTCATAATTATGTGTGAAAATTTTTTACATACAAGAGCCCCTCCACCTGGAAGATTCCCCATGGAAGTTGTTACCAACACTACAGTAGAGCAGTTTAAAAGAAACCTCCACAGGATTTTACTCACACTAGAATGAAAGAAAATTGGATGTACATACACAAGTAAATACAAAGATACACAGTATTTCTAAGGAATGGACTGCAAGGTCTTGTATAAAGATGATAACCTCTCTGTCTCTCTGTCTGTCTCTCTCTCTAAATGCAAGCATATTTAGCCATACTGAAATACAGGTGGAAAAAAGTGAAACTGCAATGGATGAAAATGGAAGAGCACAAGAACTGGAAGTGATATAAAGAGTCAATGAAAAGAATAATCTGAAAATCTGATGAATGGGAATGACTACATCAGAGCAGTACTAAACATGACTAGTTTTGGTGATGCAGACAGAAAGTATGTGTTGCCTAAAATAACACACTGTAAGAAGTGAAGATGGGTGTGAAATGGTAGAAAAAATTGAATGCCACCAGGTGTTGAAGTGTATATAGAGATAATTTAACTGTAATGGAAAACTGAAATAATGCATATGTTGAAAATATGCCAGACAGCTTGAATGAGAGGAACTGTACAAGTGGAAGATTTTTTTTTTTTTTCTAAATGCAAGCAAGAAGAAACCAAAGGCCAGAAGCCTGCAAACTGTTCCCTCCAAGAAATAACAAAACCAAAACAACAGAAAGCCAAATTCAAGATCCGTTTATTTTGAGATACCTGGACACACTGCATTTGAAGGACTGGCGATCACAGGCAGTAGGAAATACAGACAGAGGGAGACAGTTCAAGAGATGACCTGTTCAATACATGAAGAACTGGGAGTAACAGTTAACTCTTGCATTAAAGAGTTAGGCAGAAAAGGGATGACAGTTTCTTGCTAAGTGGGTGCTATGCACCTGCCATAGTGGTGAGGGAGGCAAGCAACTGTTTAGAGGAGCGGTGACACTTGAAGTAGTGGCAGAAAAGAGATGAAGATGCAACAGTGCAGAGAAGGGACACAGGTTGAAGGGAGCCAGTAAAAAGGGGAGAGTTAATGAGATGAAAAGCCTTAGACTCCACCTTGCTGAGAAGAGCTGTATGTGGGGAGCCTTTCTAAAAGTGAGAGTTGTATTATACACAGGGGTGAATAAAACACGTGTATATAGTCAACGCCTGTGCAGGGGTAATAAAGAAGACATGGAATTGGCTCAGCACACCTAATCTCTTGGAAGCAATTTTTACAAGAGAGGTAATATGATCTCTCCACAATAAATCCCAAGAAAACTAAACCCCAAGTATGTTTAAAGACGATGTAGGATTGAATTGGGTATTGTAAAAAATTAAAGGATACTCCTGTGGAAGATTTTGTCTGGTTTATAGGTGTAAGAACTGAGTTTTTGATGCATTAAAACAAGGTTACTTTTACCCCAATGAGAGATATGAGCCAAGTCAGACATTAAGTGCCATAGCCTCATCCCTTGTTTGCTGAAGGAAGTGCTGAGATGGATGCTGCGGGAAGTGAATGGAGAGGTGAAGGGTGGAGTCATCAATGTATGAGTGGACTGGGTCAGGTGTACAGCTTAGAAGGTCACTGATGAATAAAAGGAAGAGAGTTCGTGATAGGACAAAGCCCTGAGGAACACTACTACTACAGCTGCTACAGAACGACCAGAAAGGAAGCAAGAGAAAAAGGCACAGATAGATGGAAACCGTAAGAGGGCAGTTTGGAAGTTAAAGATTTATGCCTGACTCAATCAAAAGCCTTTGAGCTGTCAAGTGCAATGGTAAAGCTTTCATCAAAGTCCTGAAAGGAGGATGGCCAGGAGTCTGAAAGGTAGGTAAGATCGCCAATGGAGTGTTCCTGGTGGAACCCATACTGACTATTAGAAAGATTGTTGTGATAGGAAAAATGCGTTAAAATTTTTTTTGTTAAGAACAGACTCGAAAACTTTTGAAACACATGATGTTGAAGCTATTGGGTAATAGTTATATAGATGGGAAGGGGAACCCTTCTTTGGGACAGGCTGAATGAGAGCAAACCTCCAGCGCGAAGGAAAGGTACAAGTTGTGTATGGGGCAGATGAGGGCATCTATCATTCACTCATCCAATAGTGGTAACCTGGTGACTAATCCTAAAAGTACACGATAATATATGCTACTATCTTTACTCCATCTATGCAGGGGAGGAGGAGGAGGAACTGAGTAAGATGTAGAAGGGATGAAAATAAACTGTATGACACCAAAACTTACCCCAAACAAGCTGGTGGATTTTTGGACACAAATACACAAGGAAGAGGCTTGGCAGCAATAAAAACGACATCAAAGCTGATCTTAGTTTGAAGTCCAGTACTTCAAACACAGGATATACCCACATTCCCGCAGTGTATGCAATGTAGCACATCCTGAAATGGAATATAACATAGTGAAAATATTACAACTCTGAAACATCAGATCAATCACTCCTTTCTCACAATGCACATGGCTCAAGTATTAATCCTATAACTTAATTGACTCTGAATAATTCTGCACACAGCCTGTATGATCTTTTCAGTTTTCTGATTTATGAGCTTATACAGTACATTCATGCTCAACTTGCCAACTAATACCAGACTGGAAGATGCACGATACTGAGAAAAATATTAATTTATACTGTTGTGGGCTTTTCATGTTAATAAAATCCTAAAAATCTTACTTAATAAACTCTGAATAAACCATAATAGGGTGTAACTACCACATCTCATAATAACCCTTGTTGGCTAATTACAACAGTCAAAATATTTAGGGGTATACAACAGTCAAAACATTTATGAGTATGAGACCAACTAATGCTTCTGACTGTCTTATATGATTAAAAACCTCCAGTCACCTAAGTGAGATATGTGGGAATATTCATAGTATACAGAGAGAGGCAGGGTGCCCAAGAAAGTCAATGGATATGAAACTGGGAATATGTGTACTGTATATTGGAACTGGACTGGGTTATTAAACCAACCTAGGCATTTTTTGATCAGTCTGGCCCATATTCTAAAGCAGTACAAGACAGTGAGGAGTGAGAGTGAAAGAGTTAGCAGGAAGTAAGCAACTGAAAATGTGTATGGATAGTGAGTGAGTAATAGAGTGAGTGGGAAGTGAGTGAATGCAGGAATACTCCAATATCTGGCACCCCAATAACTGAACATTCACTACATCAAACAAAAGAAATTGGGGAGCATTCCCACAATCCTAACGGCCGTCAATTCACTAGTCTGAACACTCTGCCACTTCCTAGGTTTGAAACGCACATGTCTGAGCACGCAGCTCCCCCTGTCCTTTCTCCATCCCCTCACTTCTCCCCATCTCCAACTCCCCCAACCAGCTGGGCAGAAATGGTCGTCCGCCTCGTCACCAAACGGTCAAAATTGCCTGGCTAGCCTCTCAAGCTGCACGCTGCTAAAAGACCCTAACCCACCACCTGAGCAAAAATGGCTGTCCGCATCCCTATCGAAAGGTCAAAGTTGCCTGGCCGACTCTCAGCGCTGCCAGGCACGTCTCCCTCCCTGTCCTTTCGCCATCCCTCACCCACACTAGCGCACTGCCTGCCTGGCAGGCTGGCCTGCGCTCATCCACACTCGCTGTGTCTGTTGTCCAGAATGCATCTCAGCACCGCATCTCCCACCACCTTACCTGCCTGCATTACTTTCCTGCATATGTGATGTTGATGTCTCATTTTTTGGCAATAGTATTGTTTATGAAGATAATACCATTACCTACAGTGATCTAGCCAATCAGAGCAAAGACAACATTTGCACGAGAGGTCGCATGGAATTCAGTGCTGGTGAGGCACATCCTACCACCTTCCTACCACACTACACTATGGAAAAGACCAGCTTCTCATGAAAAACACCTGGAAAAGCAAAACATAGAACACTAGACCAATTCTTTTGACTGCAAAAGGATGCCGTAAGTGACAGTGAAACAGACCTTGCATAGCGTATGTAACTGAGAATGTTGGCAAATTTGCCTCTGACAACAAGAACTCAGAGAAAATGGCGAATTGTTGATTTTGTCACCGATTCTCGAATCATATCTGATGAAATAACTGAGGATGCTTATGGTGTAGAAAACAGCCTTGCCAGTTCTACTGAAACTTCAGACCCTACACCTGCTCAACAGACATCTGGGAAGCAAAAAGACCAGAAACACTGGCACAAATTCCTGACCATTTGGTGCTACAATCATCCTTAGCTCCTGTGCAATGCAAAAGATGTGCAATATCTTATCGAGTGTGTCAGGAACATGTTTAATATCTTTACTGGCAATGGCTGTAAAATGCAGAAGACAAAGAGAACCACCCTTCATGAGAAACGATCAGGAAGGTTTCGCTTTGTTATTTTTGTAGTCTTCTTTCTTAAGCTTATGTTTTCAGAGGAAAACTCTAGTTGACAATATTGACTGTAATGTAGGCTGCAGATGACTGTCAATTAATTAGGCTTAAATGAAGGAAAAAGAGTGGTTCTCTTCTCTGTTCCTGATCCATGACGCATGTAATGGTTGTTTGTTGCTTGCTATAGAACTTCAATAAATCACAATGAGTGAAAGTTCACCCTTTTTAATTCATTAATTTGTTTTTCTTCTCTTGTCCAGGGCCCAACTGCCATCTTCATGCAGAATGTAAAATAAATGAATGGAAACAATATACCCAAGCCTGTGAGAAGTCAATCAGGAAATCGGAAAAATCTGCTACTGCTGCCCTTCGAAATGTTTACATGATGGCTTTGAACAACCTGAGCAATTCGACAATGTCTGCATGAAATGAATTTTGTATTTGCAGGCAGGTTTTATTTTTTTTTATTCCCTTATGTAATGACAAGTCCATATCAGATTTTAAGTTTCTCTATGTAACGTGTGCCCTAGCAGATATTCTAAAACACATGTTCATTCAATGTAAATCTTTTCAGTCATCAAGATTAGTATATTCCAATGTAATGCCATTGCTGCAAGTATCCATAGATTCTATACAGCAGTTACAGTCTTTACCAGGGCCTAATGTGTCAGAATTCCAAGAAATGGTGCCTCCTGAACCTGTCAACTTGGATCTTGATTCATCCTTTGATTACTGTGGACATTTGGTCGAAGATGTTTAGTAAACTTAGAACTGAAGCATCTCTGGCTTGTTCCAAATTCTGTAATGCTCTGCTGGACAACCTTAAGTCAAGGTTTTCTGATCATGCTGATGCAGAAGTTAAGAATGCTCTTAGAAATTTGTTTGATCATTAAAAGTACTATAGTGAAGCAAAAGATTTGTGAAGCTTGTTCATTCAAACCTGGAGACTGTCATGAAGGAATATGATGAAACTAGCTTTTTAGGTGATGATAGACAGGCTGACTATGTATTAGAATTCCAAAGCTTAGGAAATCTGCTCAAGAAACAATCTGCAGAGATTAAAAAGTCATCAGAGTCCATCAGTAATTTTGCTGTTAAGACTGAGACTTACCATTGGTCACCAAGCTTGCTTACTTATTACTGACCCTCCCAGTGAGTTCTGTAAACTGTGAGCAAACATTCAGTCGGCAGAACCTGATAAAAACTCACCTTAGGAATAGGCTGAACACCGAAACACTGGAAAGTCTTATGATGATTTCTATGGACGTCCTCTCAATCTCAGAATTTAACTTTGGGCATGCTTTTAAAGCACGGGCACAACCCAAAGACTGCAGGTTGATAAAAATCTAAGTTTTCTAGAATTTTCAAATAAGACAGCCTAATCAATGCCAATCGGTGAAGATAAACTGTATTAATCATTATTTACTTGCATATTTCTTAAAAATCTCATACAGTAAAACCTCAATATAATGGACTTCAACAGACCGGAATTTGCTTTTATCGGACTCGAGGAGCTACCTGACTAAATTCCTGTATATCAGAAAAAGTCCGATAAAGCCAGAAGCAGTCCAGACTGCCTGACCACTTCAGCTATGTTCACCACAATAAGATAAATAAAAGACATGTTTATCAGTGTACAGTACACTATCATTATATATATTATACCATTTGATTAATGTAGTGAAATTATAACACAGTACAGTACCACAATGGTAGTCAAAACAGTTTAAAAACTGTTCATGTGATCCGGACTAATGTCTGACACACCGGAAAAAGTCCGGCTTAGCAGGGGGAAGTCCAGATGTCACTTTTATCGGAATTTTGCATTTTTCAGAATGGTTTGGGCCCCAATTAGTCCGTTATAGTGAGATCTTACTGTATTTTGTTATTCTGGAAGGTAATTTTAAAAATTTTATACAGTATACACTCGATTTAACGAAAACCAATGTAGAGGAAAAAAAATTTCCATAGTTTTCCCTCCCCCATCTAAAGGAAAATTTCTGTAAAACTGAGTATAATTCCTTAAAGAAAATTTTGTCCCGAAAACCATCAATTTAACGGAAAAATTTCTGTAAACTGAGTGTGTCCCCAGGTCGGTGGTGTGCAGTGCTGTCACACATCCCCGCCAACCTGCCTGGGTAGTGGTAATGGCGGGGACTCAGTGACATCACGCGGCCCATACAGCGTTCACGTGATCACCCAATTGTTAGCAATAACTCCACGAGTGTGCGGCTTTGCCTTGGTATTGCGGCCTTATTTATTTATTTATTTTATTTTTTCAGTGAACTAACGCTTTTATGAACCATGCCTAAGATTCAGGAAAAGGAGAGGGTGAGGCATTCTCTTCCCCGGAAACTGGAAATAATGGAGATGATGAAGAGCGGAGTTAGCCCAGGGGCGGTAATGAAAGAGTATGGGGTAAAGAAAACCCAAGTGTTTGACCTACGCAAACACAGGACGAAATAAAAAAACTGAAATTGCAACCAGAGGTGGGTGCTAGTGGTAGTGAAAAATAAAAAATGTTGTAAGGGCACTCTCTGGGGGGGGGGGGGGGAAACGAAGTTTGAAAAATTTGATGCGATGTGCAGCTGGAACAAGCAGGAAAGAGCCCAGGGCTTGCCTGTACATGGGCCTGAGATAAGGAATGCTGCACTGAGGTTTGAAGAGATACTCAGAATTGAGGACTTTGTGGCTAATGATGAGTAGATAAGTAGATTCTCTAGGCGACATGACATTCTATCTATCTATCTATCTATAGCCCAATGCCCTAATCCCGCAAAGGGTGGCTGCAGACAAAACACCTTCAAGTCGCTATATCACCCACCATTTGACCACCCTCCCCCCATGACATTACACACAGAAAAACTGTGGGTGAGAGGTGCAGTGCTGACTTGAAAGTGCTCAGCCTTTCATTGAAGACCTAAAGAAGATAAGAGAGACAGGCCTTCAGGACTGGCATATTTATAATGCAGACAAAACAGAGCTTTTTTGGAAAGCCCTGCCTAACACCACACATGCCGAGAAAAACCAGTTCAGCGTGCCAGGCCATAAGCAGAGCAAATCACGAGTGTCTGTGCTGTTGTACGCAAATGCCAATGCTTTGCACCGACTGAGGCCAATGGTGGTGGGCAATGTGAAGCAACCACATGTAATAAGGCCCATCATGAATAGTTTGCATGTGGACTATGATGACTATGCCAAGGCTTCATTCACAAGCAGGATAAACAAGTACTGGTTTTTCTAATACTTTCTGCCCACAGTCAAGGGGTACCAGACAAGGGAGCACAGTATGTGGCTAGGTAGGGTTGGAGCTCTGTTGCTGCTGGACCAGGCCCCACCCCATCCCTCAGAGAAGTGCTGACCACCCAAGATTGGAAAATCAAGACCATGTTCCTTCCTGCTAACACAACTTCCATCCTGTAGCCCATGGACCAGGGGATCATTAACACCTTCAAGCAACATTACAGGAGACTGATGCTGGACAACATTCTGGTGGTAGAAATGGAGCCAGGGGAAGGAAACGAAACCAAAAAGCAGCACAGTGTTGAGGCATGGAAGAAATATAGCACATAACATGCATGACACTGTGCTGAAATTCAGGAAGGCATGGGACCTTGTGGCCACCAGGACACTAATTCATGTGTGGCATGCGATACTCAGCCAGAGGGAGCACAAACAGCAGCAACAGGACAAGACAGCAGATTTTGAGGGCTTCATTGCAGAGAAGTGCAGGGAGGCCTTTCACCAAACAGGTGAGGCCAAAATGGGCATGGAGGACATCCATGAATGGATGGATATGGATGCTAGTGACCCTGGCTACCAAATCCTGTCCAAAGAGGAAATTGTGGCAGAAGTGACTGTAGATGAGGCAACAGTTGAAGAGGAAGTCCAGGAGTCTACCAGCAAGGTCAGACTACCTCATGCCAGTGATAGTGTTGACACACATCTGGATTTCCTCATCAATGGGAGGGGGTTGGTGATAGCCAATACCCTCTTCAGGCACAAAATGATTCACAGGTATACATGGCGAGTGATGAGAAGGGTGGGTGGTGAACTGAATGAAAGGAAGGCAATGATTGATTATGTGTGTGTGGATAAAAGGATGCGATGATGTGTAATGGATGCAAGAGCATATAAAGGTTGGGGGAGTGGACTTTCTGACCACCACTTGGTGGTGATCAGAATCAAGGTCCAAGCAAAATGGAGAAATAGAAGAAGGGAAGGACGGGAGGAAGGAGTAGATGTAAGGAGAATGGAAAGGTTACAAGAGGATGAGAAAAAGGCAGAATAGAAGAGAGAAGTGGAGGAACGATTAGGTAAATATGAATTAGAGCAGATGGGGGATGTGTAAGGTGTGTGCAAGATATTCACAGAGGAAATATGTGCAGCATGTGAGGTGGTGTGTGGGGTGAAGAGAAGACGAAAGGGGTACAAGGAACAGAATGTTTTTTTTTTTTTTTTTTTTTTTTTTTTTTTTTTTTTAAATAAATAACAGAACGGAGGAAGGAAAAACAGATGAATAAAAAAAATAATCCATACACCAGATTACTGGTGTCCTCTGTTCATAAAATATCTGTAACAGTTAGACTTGAACAGCTGTGGGTAGAAATTTGGAGGGAAACAACTCTGGGGAAGCGAGTTCCAGAGAGATGCAGTTCGGGGAATGAAAGAATTCTGATAGGCAGAAGTTCTATAATATGGCTGAGTGACATTCCAGTCATGAGCGCTACCAGATGCCCGTGTAGCATGAGGGAAGGCATGGAGAGGTGGCATCATGGACGCAACTTCGTCTGAGCATTTGCCAAAAAAATATCTGTAAAATAATGCAAGGGAGGCAACATTCCTTCTTACTTGTAGGGGAGGTAGTTTATTTGTAATGACAGGGTTGTTAATGATTCTAACAGTTTTGTTCTGAATATTGTCTAGTTGTTTTAATGCAACCTCTCCACATCCATTCCACAAGGGTGACCAATATTCAAGTTGAAAGCGCACATGACTCTTATAAATTATAGCTAACTGCTCATCAGTGAAAAAGTTACGGACTCTGTACAATAATCCAAGTTTCTTTGAGGCGGTTTTAGCAAGTGATCTGACATGAGAGGTCCAGCTGAGGGCACTGTTAAGTGAGACACCATGAATTTCAATACTTTTGGAGATGGGAATATTAGTAGCACTGAAGGTAATGTACGAATCTGGCAATATCTGTCTATTAGTAAACTGTATATATTTAGTTTTACTTGCATTAAAAGAGACAAGGTTGTTCTGTCCCCATTCACTGATCGTAGACAGATCTCGATTTATGGAGATGGCTGTACTGAGTTGAGAGGCAGAGATATTACACTTAGTAAGTGGGTGTCTTAGTGTGAATGAACTATGTAGTGTTGAGTCATCTGCATATGAGTGAATGGGACTGTGGGTGACAGATAAGAGATCATTAATATGAACCAGAAATAGGGTTGGCGCCAGAACTGATCCCTGCGCCACACCAGCATTAACTGAGTGGAAATTGGAAGTGGTGAGACAGGCTGTGGCACAATAGAAGAAAGCATATAATGAATGGATGAGAAATAGGGGCATGGAAGAAGTTGAGAGACAGAAGAAAGAGTTATATGTAGAGAGGAAGTGAGAGGTGAAAAGATTAGTAAGAGAGAGTAAGAAGAGAGTGGAACAGGAATTTGGAAGTAATTTGATTATCAAGTGAAGGGAATGTAAGAAAATGTTCTGGAAAGTGGTGAAGAGAGTCAGATAGGGTGGCAACGAACTTAGTGGATGAGTGAAAGAAAAAAATGGTAGATTACTAGTTGAGATGGAGAAAAAGTGAGCAGATGGAGAGAACACTTTAATGAATTGTTGAACATAGAGAATAAAAGTAATGTGGGTATAAGTGGTGGGGAATGGCTGGGAGAAGGAGGGAGGTGAGAAGACAGGAAGAAATCAGTAGGATGGAAGTTGTGGAAACAATGAAGAAAGCCAAAATGGGGAAAGCCCCAGGAATTCATGGTGTGTGGTGAAATGCTGAAGCATGGGGGAGAGATAGTAGTAGAACGGATGTTGAAGATGTGCAGATTGGCCTGGGAGGAAGGTAAAGTCCCGGAGGATTGGAAGTCAGATATAATTATTCCCTTGTACAAAGGAAAAAGGGAAAAAGAAGTGTGTGGTAATCATAGGGGCATTTGTCTTTTCAGTGTAATAGGCAAAGTATACGGTAGGATACTTATTGACAGAGTTAGGGAAATGACAGAGGAGAAGAACAGGGAGGCTTTGGGAAGGGAAGAGGTTGTGTTGATCAGATATTCATTCTTAGATCTTTAGTGGAAAACTGTCTAGAGAAGGGAAAGAAGTTGTATGCGACCTTCATGGATTTGGAGAAAGCATATGACAGAGTGGATAGACAAGGATTGTGGAAAGTATTAAGAATATATGGAGTAGATGGGAAGTTGTTGAATGCTGTGAAGAGTACGTATGAGGGTGCCATGTTGCAGTGTGTGTGGATAGTGAACTGAGTGAGTTTTTCTGTTTGAAGGTTGGGTTGAAACAGGGATGTGTCATGTCTCCATGGTTGTTCAATCTGTATGTGGATGGGGTTATAAAAGAGATACTGTACAAGGTAGGTCAGTGGATGTTGGAGTGGTCCTAATGAGTGAGGGCAGTGTTTGGAAACTCTCTGTACTGTTGTTTGCTGATGATACTGCGTTGTTAAGTGAAGACGAAGGGGAGCTGCAAGGCTTGGTGGATGAGTTTGGGAGAGTGTGTGAAACTCGGAATTTAAAGGTGAATGCAGAAAAGAGTAAAGTTATGGTCTTTGAGAGAAGTGAAGTCAGTGTATGTACAGTGGGGTTCGATGAGGAGGAAATGGAAAATGTGAGTACGTTTAAGTACTTGGGTAATGTGATGAGTAAGATGGAATTTTGGAGGGTGAAGTGCTTGAATGGGTACAACAAGGAAGAAACATTGCTGGTTCCTTGAAAGCAGTAATAAGAAACAGGAAAGCGAGCATGGACGTGAAAAAGTTACTGCATGACAGTACTGTGTTGTGATACCAACTCTAATGTATGGAAGTGAAGCTTGGACCTTGTTGGAGGGACACAAGTCAAGAGTGAGAGCAGTAGAAATGAGTTATTTGAGAGGAGCATGTGGAGTCATATGGAGAGACAGACTGACAAATGAGGATGTGAAGGAGTGTTGTGGTGTGGATGTGGATGTGATAGCAAGTTTTAGGAGAAACACTGAGGTGGTTTGGCCATGTTGAGAGGATGGAGAGCAAGAGACTGATGAGAAGAGTGTACGTGAGTGAGGTGGAGGGGGGGAGAGGGAGGAGGAGGCTAAGGATGAGATGACGGGATGGAGTGGGGGGTGTGAGCTGGGAGCAGGGCAGTGAAATGGCAGGGGACAGGGCAACATGGAGGTGATTTGTTTGTGGCCACCCCTTACGGGATTAAGGCGTCTGCCAATAGATAGATAGACTGATCATCATCATCATCATAATGAGTGTGCAGAGGAGTTTTGTTATTTGAGGAATATGTTATGTGCTGGAGATGGGGCTGAAGTAAAGAATGGTTGAAGGAAATTCAGGGAACTGTTGCCTCTTCTAACAATGAAAGGACTATTCCTCCATCCTAATGGATCTCTGTATGCAGAATGTGCCTCGAGTGTAATGTTGTATGATAGTGACATCTGGACAGTAAAGAATGAAGATACTCACAGGCTCAAACGAACAGAAATGACAATGATCAGATGGCTGTGTAGTGCATCCTTTAATGCGAGGCCTGGAGGGCTATAATTACGATTCAGGAGTTTAAAGGAAGGACGAGATCTGAATGTACTGGTGTTGTGATGATGAAGGGCAGATCGGAAGGTGACAAGTGTGAACGTCGGGGGAAAGGTTGCAACAGGCAGACTAAAAAAGGCCTGGGACAAGGCCATAGAGTGTGGCCTCACCGATAAGATGTGGAACAGGGAGGGTGCCAGAGACCGAGCAGTGTGGACAGTCACTATTTATGTGTTGGGACCATTATAAACGATACTGTACGATATAAATAATAATAATCATCATCATCATCATCATGACGACAACAACAACAAAGACAGCTCTGACAATGGCGACAAAGACAACAATGATGACAACAGCAACTATGATAATGATGATGACTTAAAGCAGCATGCAGAGCCTCTGTTTAGTGATTGAAGAGTTGAGGGGAAGGAAGGGACCTGAATGTATTTGTGTTGTGACAAGGAGGGGTAGACTGAGATGGTTTGGACACGTTAAGAGGATGGTGGATGACAACTGGGTGCGGAAGAGGAGAAGTGTGAACATCAGAGGTAGGGTTGCAAAAGGCAGACCAAACGACCTACGATGTGGTCATAAAGTGTGACCTCAGGGATAAGACACAAAACATGATGAGACTTACATCTCAAACAAGATCTGTTTCCTGCTGTGTTGTTCATTACTAAGTTGTCAGGGATCAGACTAACATAGTACCGGTACTATAATGTAAATCTCAACAGAGATATACTAATAGTTTACCAAAGCACAAAACTACACAAAAATTACCATACCATGATAAGTAGCAGGTGTAGGCCACTAAGATGGGCACATAAGACTTGATGCCAGTGGTAATATGGTGTTGGATTAGGATAAGCTCAGCCAGACTTCCTACAGCAGGTAGCGTATGCATGATGTGGTTCAACCAGCCGGGGAACCAGACATCCATGGAGGATGGAAAGATAAGCTCTCGATCCACCAAATAAAGACTCCAGAATATGAGTGGTACAAACTGCAAGAAAAAGACAAAATTATTTCGTAATTCTGTGAACAAGTAGTGTTTCCTGATAAAAACAGAGTATATCAAAACTATATATTAAACTTCAAATCATCATCATCATCATCACCATTATCATCATTTTCATCATGATAACCTTATTTCCCATTAAAAAAAAAAAAAAAAAAAAAAAAAAAAGAGAGAGAGAGAGAGAGAGAGAGAGAGAGGAGTAGGATCCTGGCACCAGAAAGGGAAAGACATAAAAATAGGAGAGCTATTCAGAAGTTCTGTAAGTTACTGACTGAAACAAGTTAATAACAGTCTTTGCATGTGTTTTCAAAGACAGTCAAGCTGTTGGAAACTCAACAGTGTATGACTGAAGTTCTATGGCAAGTGAAAATACAGTAAATATTCCTTAACCTTACAACAGCACTAGTCAGACATCATTGGCTGATGGTTTTTACTCACATTTAACAAAAACAGAGTTGTTGGTAGGCTCCAGGTTCCTAAAATACTGTACTGTACTTCTTTTTAAAAATTTGTCACCGTCAAAGCGCTGTGCAACTGACATTCGAGTAAATTACCATGTAACCACTATCAATATTAACCTGACACCTTTTTCCACTTGTTTCACATACACACACATACTGCATCACTATTTATGATTTCGATATTCCTACAAGATTGCAACAGTGCAGACTTAGATAAGTGTGCACTATCATAGGCATATAATAAATAAACAGTAAATTAGCCATTCTGTGGGTCAGGTATGTACACACACAAGAAATATGGAGTTACTGCACCATACCAAATGCAATGGAAGTCTTTAAATGGCAATCAGCTTATCTCCTGCTAGTGAAAGTCAGGCAGCGGTAAATGCTAATAGTAATCCCTGTAAGACCTGGATGCCCAAGTCACGGACACCCTAAGTCCCGGACATTTTGGGGGGGGGACGTTTTCAACCCTACTTTGAATTTGCTGCACAGTGATGAACAGCTGTGTTCTGGGGCATACTTCCTCCGACGTCCACTAGAGCGCCCCTGCATCGTCCCCATTCCCCGCCTATCTACCGTCGTGACTGCACGCTCGTTGTTATGGCTGCCCATGTGCTCACTTTTGTGGTGGTGCCCTACCTGCTGCAGGCCTGTTGTTCCACTGCTGCCTCTTACTCGTGTGTGTGACGATGGCCTCACCACCCAACAAGAGGAAACGAGTAGTTCCGACTCTGGAGAAGAGGGAGATATTGGACAAGGTGGGTGTGGGACGGTTGACTTCCCGCATCCTCCGAGAATTCAACCTGGCCCACTCTACCTTGTTCGATATCAAGAAATCCCAGGACAAACTCAACCAGTACACAGCAGACTTCGCACTGAAGACCAAACGCAATGTGCAAAGGAAGATTATGTACCTTCTCAGGTTTGCAGAAGTCGACTGTTCCACGCTGATTTGGCATCGTCAACAACGTGCTGCTGGTGTGCTGGTGCATGGTACGGAGCTGAAGGCTGCTGCTGAGAAGTTTGCAAGGTTACATGACACCTCAGACTTCAAGGCATCCAAAATATGGCTCTTCGCTTTCAAGTTACGACATGCACTTACCAACCATAAGGCCCATGGCGAAGCTTTCGATGCCAACAAGGAGGGAGTAGAAGAGTTTCAGCAGATGGTGAAGGGCATGATCGGCAGGGAGGGCCTCACTCTCGGTCACGTCTACAACGCTGACAAAACTGGACTATTCTATCGCTCACTGCCCACGAACACCCTAGCAGAGGAGATGGAGAGGCGTGTACCTGAACGCAAGCTCTCCAAGCAGCGGATATCTGCTTTGTGTTGTGCCAATGCTAATGGCATGCACTGGCTGAAGCCTGTTATTGTTGGCCATGCAAAGTAGCCTCGGTGCCTTCGTGGGTTGAAGGATGTCCTGTCTGTTGTTTGGTACCATTCTCTGAAGGCTCGGTTCACAGCCAAGAAATTCAAAGACTAGTTTCACCAGCACTTCATCAAGGAGGTCATCCATTATCAGACGAACACACTGGGAATCCCATGCAACCAGGTAAAGGCTCTCCTTCTGGACGATGCACCTGCACATCCATCCGACAAGGAGTTGGTGGCTGAGAATAGCTGCATTAGGTGCTTGTTTTTGCCACCTAATACTACTGCTCTCATCCAACCAACGGACCATGGAGTGATGGTGGCTACCAGGAGGCTGTACCGTCGGAAGTTCCTAGACAAGGTGATGGTTGTTCTCGAGGTCAAGGACGAGTGCAGGGAGGGAAGGGACATGTGAGGCCAGCGGACTGTGGAAAACATTTGCCGTTACAACCTCAAGTCAATCATCTACAACTGGGCCAATGCATGGAGGGAAGGCCCTGTCAAGACTCTGGAAAGTGGTTGGTCAAGTCTGCTTCTCGGAGCCGATGTGGTGCACAACTTTCTAGGTTTTGACGTGGATGACTTCCATGTGCATCTTTGTGCGGCTCATGATGAGGTCGATGTGGACGAAGTGCATGAGTAGTTGCATAACGACGAGAGCGATACTGGTTATCAGATCATTTCTGATATCGAGATCGTTTCTTCAGCTGCAGGTACTAGTACCCAGCTGGAACATTCTGACGAGGACAGCAAGGATGATAGGGACTCTTCTCAGCGTGCCACTACTCCAGCCATCCCCAAGCTGAACATACTCCATGAGCACGTAGAGTTCATTCTGGACTACCCTAAACACCCGGACTGCGACCGGGAGGTGAGGCCCCTGGGACTTGTGGAGGAAGTGCGTGCTTTTTGGCAGCACATCGTCAATCACCAGAATCGCCATTCCTTACGTCAATCAACCATTGACACCTTCTTCAGGCCCATGACCCCCTCCGTGCCCAGCTCTGGCTCCACACCACTGCCTCACCAAGACATGCCTTCCACCTCCGAGCCGCAGCCCAGCACATCGGCCAGGTGGAGTCTCCACTGGACGTGAGTTTGCGGCTATCTTTAGAGTCATCTGCAGTGGGTAGCCCATCACCACATCCCAGCAACGTGCCCCTCGGCCACCTGCAACACCTACTCTCTGACTCTGACAGTGAATAAACAGCAAAAACTCGCCACCAGAGTAATTTACAGTGTTATGCAGTGTTAAGAACAGAATGTGCAGTGTTAAGAAACTAGAATTTAGAGTGCAAACGATTAAGTGCAGAGTGCAACACTGGCGTATTTCCAGTGCAGCGCAAGTAAGAAAAGAATGTGCAGTGTTAAGAAATTAGAATTCAGAGTGCAAAGGATTAAATGCAGAGTGCAACACTGGTGAGTTTCAAGTGCAGTGCAAGTAAGAACAGATTGTGAAGTGTTAAGAAATTAGAATTCTGAATGCAAAGGACTAAGTGCAGCGTAACAATGGATTACTGTTTGTGTTTCAAGTGCACCTTCACCACTGTCAGAGCCTGAAAGGAGGCGGGTTAATCTTCGCGATGGCCACGGATGTGTCGTAAGTACTTGTACACTGTACACTGCTAAATATTTTCCTTCCTCACTTCTAATTTCTCATTCTCTGATTCCTTTTCATTTATTTCATGGTTTCTGTCCCTTATTTCTGTGCATAAGGTCTTCAATAGGTGCTATGCATGTCCGGTAGGGAGTTATTCAGGTGGCTTTCAAAGTTAGGCTGGGTTGGGGTCCATAAGTACCTGTCCAGAGGCATTTTTCCCATGTCCCGGACAAGACCAAACCCCGGACATGCCTTTGGCTCTATTATGTTGGATCTTGGAGGGATTACTGTATAATTATTCCCCTGTACAAAAGGAAAAGGGGAAAAAGAAGTATGTAGTAATCATAGGGGCATTTGTCTTCTTAGTGTAATAGGAAAAGTTTATGGTATGATACTTATTGACAGAGTTAGGTAAATAACAGAGGAATTAGTTGGAGAAGAACAAGGAGGTTTTGGGAAGGGAAGCGGTTGTGCAGATCTGATATTCATTCTTAGATCTTTAGTGGAAAAGGTTCTAGAGAAGGGAAAGCAGTATGCAGCCTTCATGGATTTGGAGAAAGCATATGACAGGGTGTATAGACAAGGACTGTGGAAAGTACCAAGAATATATGGAGTTGCTGAAGGCCGTGAAGAGTATGTATGAGGGTGCTAAGGCTGCAGTGCGTGTGGATGGTGAACTGAGTGAATATTTCTCTTTGAAAGTTGGGTTGAAACAGGGATGTGTCATGTCTCCATGGTTGTTCAATCAGCATAAGGATGGGGTTATATAACAGATACAAGGTAGGACAGTGGATGTTGGGGCTACCCTAGTGAGAGAGGGCAGTGTTTGGAAACTCCCTGTACTGTTGTTTGCAGATGATACTGTGTTCTTAAGTGAAGACGAAGGAGAGCTGAAAGGCTTGGTGGATGAGTTTGGGAGAGTGTGTAAGAAGCAGAATCTAAAGGTGAATGTAGGGAAGAGGAAAGTTATGGTCTTTGACAAAAGTGAAGTCAGTGAATGTACAGTGGGGTTGGATGACGAGGAAATGGAAAAAGTGCCTGGGTAGTGTAATGAGTAAGGATGGAAGTTTAGAGGATGAAGTGCTTGAAAGGGTACAACAAGGAAGAAAGGGTGCTGGTTCCTTGACAGCAGTGATAAGAAACAAGGAAGTGAACGTGATGTGAAAAAGTTACTCCTGTACATGGCAGTATTGTGATACCAACTCTAAAGTATGGAAGTGAAGCTTGGACCTTGTTGGAGGGACAGAAGTCAAGAATGTGTGCAGTGGAAATGAGTTATCTGACAGGAGCATGTGGTGTCACATGGAGAGACAGAGTGACAAATGAGGAAGTGAAGGAGCGTTGTTGTGTGAATGTGGATGTGATAGGAAGCGTTAGGAGAAACACACCGAGGTAGTTTGGCCGTGTGGAGAGGATGGAGAGCGAGAGACTGACAAGCAGAATGTCTGTGATGAGGTGGAGGGGAAGGAGAGGGAGGAGGAGGCCGAGGATGAGACGGAGGAATGGAGTGGAGAGGTATATGAGAGAGGGAGGTGTGAGCTGGGAGAAGGGAAGTGAAATGGCGAGGGACAGGGCGATATGGAGGCGATTTGTTTGTGGCCACCCCATACGGGATTAAGGCGTCCAGCAATAGGTGGAACAGATAGACAGAGTAACAGTACAAGCAACTTCTGTATCTTTCATGATAACAAAACATCATGGCACCAACTGAAATCAGTGCCCCCTCCCCAGCCCCCCCCACCTTTTTTTTCCTATCTATCTATCTATATACTTAGGCTGCTTCCCCCAAGGAAAGGGAGGTAACCAAGACAGGACGACACACTCCCCATTTACTCATCCATTCAAACACATTCATTCGCATCTTAGCCCCAAAGGGGAGAATGGACAGATCCTCACCACACCACACTGCACAAGGGTCAACTGCGCAATGCAATCAGTGATTTACAATTGTTCCGTCCATCATCCATAAACAGGGGATAGGATAGGGGCTGAGGGGCATTTGTATAACTGGGCTGCAAAGCTGCCTAGTTATGTTGGGTAGGAGAGAGACAGAGCTTAAAGGCATCCCTCTCCAGCAAAACGAAAGACGTGAAGAAAGGAAGTTTATATTACTGTTCACAGTGTAAAAGAGTCTGCTTAAAGAGAGAGAGAGAGACAGAGAGAGAGAATCAGTGGTGATGAGAAGAAAATATGAATAAACTTGAGGGTGGAAAGAGATACAGAAAGCCTCAATGGTGATGGATGGACACAGCTAGTGAATCTGTACACACTGAGGTCATGAGGTTGACGGGGAAAAGAGAGGAGGGGAGGCGGGAATGGATACAAATGGCTGAAGAAGTGTGTTAGGAGATACACATGACAAAGGTTGCACATATTCTTTAACTTGGCAACCAAAAGAAAGGTATCTATCTAACAGACATTATGAAAAATATTTCTGTATGGTCTGTCTGTCCTGTGAAGTGTACTAATATTCTGTAGGCTTGAATGAAAAGTGGATGGATATAAAGCCAATTTCACTTGGTACGCTGCTGACAGTATTAGTGAGCAAGAGTGTTTGAAGATATTGAACTACTATGACAATACTGTACAGCATATGGACTTCTTGGCACTCTTAGCCAAACTTACCCATCCAAGGGGGAAAACCAACGTTGTGAAGATGGTATCAAGTAGCTTCTGGTGAGAACGCCTGTGGCTAGAGGCAGCATTCCAGTTAACCAAATCCACCAATGTACACAGTCCAAAGAACATACAGTGAAGAACCTGCAAAATATATTATTATATACAGTATGATGAGGGAACTGAAGTAAATATTTTTTTAAGTGGAAAGTGGAAAGGCAGTATTGTGAAGACATCAATGTGACTTTGAAGTGGAAAGTGGACTGATATACTTTTAGACACCAGTATGTCACATGTAAACACAGAGATGAAGATGAAAACTGACAAAATGTCTGCTTAAAAAAAATTCGCTTTTGCAGGATACAGTATGTCAAAATCATGTACTGTAATGACTGCAAACTACACTGCGAAACACAAGCTACACTTTCAAGAATACCTCTAGCACTATATAACTCTTAACTTTTAAAGTGAATGACAATGTTCCCCCCCCCCAAAAACATGTTAGCTACCACCACTTTCACTAGTGGCACTGACAAGGAACTTATATGTGGCAGCACTGTGCACCCTGGGAGAAGCAGCTGCAATGTCCACCTGTGGGTCAACCTGCTCATACTTTCCTACACCTTGCCATGGTAAGGACCCTGGTCCGACCGAAATGAGGCACTGTCTGTCACATGGGGGTGCTGGATCCCTGTACGGTTTATGTACAGCACTGTACTGTACTGGACAGCCCTACAGATGCAGTTGCTTACTTGTAGTTGACAAGTTGTTCAGCCAGATAGATCAAGGTTAAAGCAGCAGTAAGTGCTTTGCTGCATAGTGATGAATCTAGCCCAATGGCATGAGTTGACAGTGCAGTGCTGTATATGTCAACCATAAAAAACAAGAAAATTGTTCTTCAGAGGGATCTGAGAATATGCCACATAAGAAGAAATAGAATTAGTGGTGCATGTTTCAGAAAAATGGAAGACATTAAGCTGCCATGATTGGTGATGACGCTGATGTACAGTACGTAATGATACATTGATACAGTAGAAGTCAGATTTTTCGGCATCTATGGGACCAGGCTAGTGCCGAAAAATCAAAATTGCCGAATTATCGAAAACCCTACCCACTCAGTACCTTATATGTTTCGGTGAACACTATCATCACTACTCATATCATTACAAATGTGTTTGGAGAGAGTACTGTATACTGTTTGATACTGTACAATACTGTAATGAATACAGTACTATACATGAATATGAAAAATAAAGAAATTAGTGAACATACTGTATATAAATGTAATGGTACAGTAGGCCTACAAGTTCACATGCACTTACCTAAACTTATAGTAGGTTCCTTAATTACATATGTACAATAGAAGGGGTTCATTGGAGTCTGCTACTGCTGGAAGAAGTCCCCAGCAGTAGAAGGTCCTGCAACAGGCTCTAAGGACTCATGGAGAATTTCAAGACTGACAAAAAAAATCGGAAAATCTGCTGAATGATCAGAGATTTTCGTAAATGGGACTATTTCTCAAAACTGCCGAAATATCAGATTTGCCGGGGAATTGGATGCCGAAGAATTGGACTTTTACTGTACTGCCTTCACACACAGCACAAGAAAATAGTATGGTACAGTAAACTGTAAGTACTGTCATTGTAACAAGCTTAGCTACTTGCAAATAAATCATCATATTATTCTTTTAAATAACAATGGAACTACTGATACATAAATGGAGGGTGAAGTAAGTAAGTTGATAATTTTGGCGTACTCTGCATATTTGGTTTACAGATTTACGGGATGGTGATTCCACTTATCAGATTACTTGGCAAACCTGTTACGTTTGCAAAAGCCAGAGCACCAGTCATGATGAATAAATGAAGTTCCATCGTACATCTGTTTAGTGACAATACTGTTAAGTACCATACATCAGGGTAATATAGGTGGGAGGGGAGCAGGTTTTTCTTAATTTACTGGTTGCTGTCACTAGAAATTACACATCTCTGTGGTAAGAAAGACATACAGTAAAACCTCGATATCATGGACTTCAACATACCGGAATTCACTTTTATCAGAATTGAGGAGCTACTGGACTAAATTCCTATACTATCAGAAAAAGTCTGATAAAGCCAGAAGCAGTCTGGACTGTCTAACCACTTCTGCTATGTTCATCAAAATAAGGTACAGTAATACCTTCATATATGATACCCCTAGATGTGATACCCCGGCTTAACGATGGGGGTAGAAATACTATCATACCCCGCCTAACGATGGACAAACCCTGGTTTAATGATTTTGATGGTATCTTATACTAAAACTGTGTGTTTCTTAGGTTAGATGTGGATGTGGTGGAGAAGATTAGGAGAAATACACTGAGGTGGTTTGGACGTGTGGAGAGAATGGAGAATGAAAGACTGACTAAGAGGGTGTATGTAGGTGAGGTGGAGGGAGGGAGAGGGAGAGGTAGACCGAGGATGAGGTGGAGGGATGAGGCTGAGAGGTATATGAGGGAGGGGAGAGAGAGTTGGGGAGAGGGTAGTCAAATGGTGGGTGACAGAGCGACTTGAAGGTGTTTTGTCTGCAGCCACCCTTTGCAGGATTACAGCATCAAGCTATAGATAGATAGATAGATAGATAGATAGACAGTGAATGGGTTAGCGCCCCTGCCATAAAACAACTGACGCAAAGCCAAATGACCACCCCATACGGGATTATGGTATCTGGCTATAGGTAGATAGAAGAATACTGGAAAAAAAAAAAAAAAATGGATGTAAGTGCTCTTTAAGCATTGAAAGCAGACTATTCCAGTAAGTCTTGTAGTATCATAAGTTATATACTGTACTGATAATCTGTAAACACAGTAAAAAATACTATCTATCTATCTATCTAACTATAGCTCAACGCCCTAATCCCGCAAAAGGTGGCCGCAGACAAAACGCCTCCAAGTCGCTCTGTCACCCACCATTTGACTACCCTCCCCCCAACTCACTCCCCCCTCCCTCATATACCTCTCAACTCCATCCCTCCACCTCATCCTTGGTCTACCTCTCCCTCTCCCTCCCTCCACCTCACCTACATACACCCTCTTACTCAGTCTTTCATTCTCCATTCTCTTCACATGTCCAAACCACCTCAGTGTATTTCTCCTAATCTTCTCAACCACATCCACATCCACCCCACAACGTTCCTTCACTTCTTCATTCGTCAACCTGTCCCTCCACATCACTCCACATGCTCCTCTCAAGTAACTCATTTCCACTGCTCTCACTCTTGACTTGTTCCCCTCTTGCAAGGTCCATGCCTCGCTTCCATACGTCAGGGTAGGGATCACAATACTATCATGCAGGGACTTCTTAACTTCCATATTCACCTCCCTATTTCTCATCACTGCTTTCAGTGTACCAACGACCTTCCTTCCCTGCTGTACCCTTTCACGCACTTCATCCCCCAAAGTTCCATCCTTACTCATCACACTACCCAAGTACTTGAATGCACTCACATTCTCCATATCCTCACCATCCAACCTACTCTATGACTTCATTCCTCTCAAACACCATAACTTTACTTTTGTTTATATTAACTTTCAGATTCCTCCTCCTACACACTGTCCCAAATTCATTCACCAAACCTTGCAACTCCCATTCATCATCACTCAACAGTACTGTATCATCAGCAAACAGCAACACCGGAATCTTCCAAATCTCACCCTCATTCATTAGAGCCACCTCCACATCCACTGCCCTACCCTGCACCTCCTTTACAACCCCATCCATGTATATATTAAACAGCCATGGAGACATCACACAACCCTGTTTCAGTCCCACATTGAGATCAAAGATCTCACTCAGCTCACCATCCACTCGCACCGTAGCCCTAGCTCCCTCGTACATACTCTTCACAGCACTCAACAATTTCCCCTCCACTCCATATATTCTTAATACCTTCCACATACCTTGCCTATCTATTCTGTCATAAGCTTTCTCCAAGTCCATGAAGGCAGCATACACTTTCCTTCCCTTCTCTAGATACTTCTCCACTAAACATCTTAGAACAATTATCTGATCTACACACCCTTTTCCCTTCCTAAATCCCCCTTGTTCTTCTCCAACTAGCTCCTCTGTCATATGCCTAACCCTATCAATGAGTATTCTACCATATATTTTACCAGTCACACTAAGAAGGCAAATAACACTATGGTTACCACATACTTCTCTCTCCCCTTTTCCTTTGTATAAAGGAACAATTATACCTGATTTCCAGTCCTCTGGAACCCTTCCCTCTTCCCAAGCCAATCTACACAACTTCCATATCTACTCCACAACAATCTCACCCTCATACCTAAGCATTTCACCACACACTCCATCAATCCCTGGGGCCTTTCCCAGCTTAATCTTCTTCATCGCTTCCACTACTTCCGCCCTACTGATCTCTTCCTCCCTCCTCTCATCTCTTCTTCTCCCACCCATTCCCCAACCACTTATACTCGCACTGCTCTCACTCTCTACATTCAACAAATCCTCAAAGAGCTCCTTCCATCTCCTCAGTTTCTCTCTCTTCTCCACCAACAATCTATTATTCCTATCTTTCACTCCCCTACTATTTCCCCTTTCACAATGCCTTACTTTCTTCACCTCCTTCCAAAACAATTTCTTACTCTCCCTCCATTTCACACTCAGATTCCTCCCAAACTCTTCATCCACTTCCTTCTTACTCTCCTTCACCAGTCTCTTAACCTCCCTTCTCCTGCTCAAATATACCTCTCTCTTCCCTCTCTCATCTTCTCCCGTACCTTTACTAGCTAACCATTCACTATATGCCTTCTTCTTTTGTTCCACAGCTCGTTTCACCTCATCATTCCACCATGCTGTCACTTGCACACCCTTGCATCTCCTCCTCACTCCACAAACCGCCTCACACGCTGCGCCTATCTCTTCCATGAATATCTTACATACGTCTTCCACCCCTTCCATCTGCTCTAGCTCATACCTTCCCAATCTTTCTTCCACTATGCTCTTATACTCTGTCATTTTCTCACTATCTTGCAATTTCTCCACTCTTCTCACAGAAGTTGCTTCCTCCTGTCTTCCCCTTCGTCTCCTCAACCACTTTCTTTGCAGCTCTACCTTGGCCATCACTAAGTGGTAACAAGGAATATGGAAGAGAGCATGAAAATAAAAATGTCATTGCATGACAACATTATGACCCTCACAGGAGGATATAAAGGACAAAAATTTAAAAGTGAGAGGAGAGGAAATGAGTTACCTGTGATGAGTGTGACAGAAAACAAATAAGAAAGTTCGGGAGTGATGTGGTGTTGATGTCGAACTGCTGGAGAGGCCACGGGCAGGCTACCCTATAATGATCTGATAATGTGGAGCAAATGAAGAGCAAGAGATTCACCAGGAAAGTGTATGTGATTGAGGTAGAAAGAACGATGAGGAGAGGGAAACCAAGGATAAGGTAAAAGGACAGAGCGGAGATGTATTTACAATAAAAGAGTGGAGAGAGACAAAGTGGGCTGTCCAATGGTGGCAACATGGAGGTAATGAATCATTGCCACCTCCTCCAAAAATTAAGGAGCCTGATTTATCTATCCATCTATCTATAGCCAAATACCATAATCCTGTAAGGGGTAGCCATCTGTCTTTGAGTTAGATGTTTTACTGGGTAGGGCACTAACCCTCCTCCAACACACTTGTTGACTGGTAGAGGACTCGTATGGTTGGTCATATGGTTACCATCAAACGTAGTAAATTGCGTCCTGGCTTACAGAAAACCATTTGGCTTGTGTCACTCAATGTAAAGTTACCTGAAAGGGAAAGAAGAGTAATAAAAAGTGACTGGAAAGACGGAGGAAACAGGAAGAGAGGAGGGCAGACAAAGAAAAAGAATGATAAAGGTGAAGAACGAAGTAAGCAGCACTACATCAGCTAAGTGGATGATGGTTTGCCACCACCTACCACCAGGTGCATGATCACAGATAAGTAAATAAATTACCAGTACTCCTCTGTTTACAATTTTGTTACAACTATGAGCACACAAATTACTTTGTAAGATATAAGACATATAAAAGGTTGATTCATAGTTGGTTTATGGAACTAAGCAATACAAACAGCTATAATTACAGTACATGATACTAGAGTATGTCTTACCAGGTTCAAATAGGTCAAATACTTGGTCCGCCCTCCAACAACTTCAAAAACCAGCTTGTAATTTTGTGAGTCACGGGGTGGCTTTATAAACCAGTGGTCATAGTAGATCCCAAACCCAAAAAGCAGAAAGATTACTGCATGAAACACTTTAATATATGAATTCATAATGGAGGTTCTGCAGTACAGTACTGTACTCTATGCAAAAATAAATGGATTTTACTGTACAGTATATGACAGAAAAAACTTTTAAAAATTCACGATACTATTTAGCCTTTCGTCTTTAGCACAGGCTCCCGAAGTGTGATGCTATGATTTATCAGAGGGTCAAGTACAGTTCCTTGATAGCTACCAACTGATAATGCTTATCTCACATCCAATGATAAAGAACCTGCATTATCAAGTACAGTGTACTAAGTTACACTTCCCAAAAGAGTGCAGTACAGGTACTTAGCTATTTAGAAGTACTAAATTGTGAACCACTACAGCTATTCTGATACCTGTTAATAACACTTACTGGCCTATGACTGCCACTCCAGGAGAAACCTGAACTTGAAGATATTAGAATAAGAGAAAACTCTGATGGAAAATCAGCAGACAGGGTATTCCACAACATAAACTTCTCCAATGTATCATACACCAATCCTTGAATCACATCCAGTTTGCAAGAGCCTTAGGTACCGTACCCTTCAAACTGCAGTGACAATTCACAGTTTTTTGCTACAAATATTCTATGCTTTTTACACATCACAGGCCTACTTGTATCAGCTGAGATCAAATTTAGTATATTCTGCTGTCAGCTTTCTTGTAACTATATTTAGTGGAGGTGTTTTTCCCATGGCCAAAAAGCTACTTTTCACACCAATAAGTTTGGGGGCCCTCTATGGAATACCTTTGAGCTGCTAATGACACCATATAGACAATACAAGTACCGTAGTGATGGAAGGAATCATCCCAGACTCAGAGTTAAGGAATGGGTGCATTATTATATCAGGTTCAACTGAAGGAGATGACACACTGTGTTGCTCTATGGCATCTCAAAGTTGCTATACCCAACCCAGAGGAAATTTTATTTGGGGGGAATGGGAGGGGAAGGCAATGATGGGCTAAGGAAGCAAGATTATATCACTGGTAAAAGACCCAGATGATATGAAGACGATGTCTGTCCCAATAACCGAGGTACAGGATAGGGGACTGCGTGTTTAAGTCAAGTTAAGGACACCAGTGCTTTGACATTCATTTTCTGCATCATAAAACAGGTGAATTTATACATGTGGATGATTCTGTATATTTACCAATAACTGCCTATTGTGGAAATATGGATGTCTATCTATCTATCTATCTATTGCCAGACGCCTCAATCCCGTTTGGGGTGGCCACAGACAAATCGCCTCCAAGTTGCCCTGTCCCCCGCCATTTCACTGCCCTGCTCCCAACTCACACCCCCCTCTCTCATATACCTCTCCACCCCATCCCTCCAGCTCATCCTTGGCCTCCCCCTCCCTCTTCCCCCCTCCACCTCACTCACATACACTCTCTTCATCAGTCTTTCACCCTCCATCCTCTCCACATGGCCAAACCACCTCGGTGTGTTCCTCATAACGCTTCCTATCACATCCACATCAACACCACAACGCTCCTTTATATCCTCATTTGTCAGCCTCTCTCTCCATGTGACTCCACAGGCTCCTCTTAAATAACTCATTTCCACTGCTCTCACTCTTGACTTGTGTCCTTCCTACAATGTCCAAGCTTCACTTCCATACGTTAGAGCTGGTATCACAATACTGTCATGAAGTAGCTTTTTCACTTCCATGCTCACTTCCCTGTTTCTTATCACTGCTTTCAAAGAACCAGCAACCTTTCTTCCCTGCTGTACCCTTTCAAGCACTTCACCCTCCAAACCTCCATCCTTACTCATCACACTACCCAAGTACTTAAACGTACTCACATTTTCCAATTCCTCACCATCCAACCTCGCTGTACATACACTGACTTCACCTCTCTCAAAGACCATCACTTTACTCTTCCCCACATTCACACACTCCCAAACTCATACACCAAGCCTTGCGGCTCCCCTTCGTCTTCACTAAACAACACAGTATCATCTGCAAACAACAGTGCAGGGAGTTTCCAAACACTATCCTCTCTCACCAGGGCCACTCCAACATCCACTACCCTACCTTGTACCTCTTTTATTACCCCATCCATGAACAGATTGAACAACCATGGAGACATGACACATACCCTGTTTCAACCCAACCTCCAAAGAGAAAAATTCACTTAGTTCACTATCCACACGCACTGCAGCCTTCGCACCATCGTACATACTCTTCACAGCATTCAACAACTTTCCATCTACTCCATATACTCTTAATACTTTCCACAATCCTTGTCTATCCACCCTGTCCTATGCTTTTTCCAAATCCATGAAAGCCGCATACAACTTCTTTCCCTTCTCTAGAAACTTTTCCACTAAAGATCTAAGAATGAATATCTGATCTACACAACCTCTTCCCTTCCTAAAGCCTCCCTGTTCTTCTCCAACTAATTCCTCTGTTCTTTCTCTAACTCTGTCAATAAGTATCCTACCATACACTTTTCCTATTAAACTAAGAAGACAAATGCCCCTATGATTACCACACACTTCTTTTTCCCCTTTTCCTTTGTACAAGGGAATAATTATACCTGACTTCCAATCCTCCGGGACTCTACCTTCCTCCCAGGCCAATCTGCACATCTTCCACATTCATTCTACTACTATCTCTCCCCCATGCTTCAGCATTTCACCACACACACCATCAATTCCTGGGGTTTTCCAAAATTTAACTTTTTTCATTGCTTCCACAACTTCTATCCTATTGATTTCTTCCTGTCTTCTCACCTCCCTCCTCCTCCCAGCCATTCCCCAGCCACTTATGCTCGCATTACTTCCATCCTGTGTGTTAACGATTCCTTAAAGCGTTCTCTCCATCTGCTCACTTTTTCTCCCTTTTCCACTAGTAATCTACCATTTTTACCTTTCACTCCCCTGCTAACCTCACTTCCACCCTGTCTTACTCTTTTCACCTCTTTCCAGAACATCTTCTTACAGTCCCTCCACTTTACACTCAAATTCCTTCCAAATTCCTCATCCACTCTCTTCTTACTCTCTCTTACTAATCTTTTCACCTCTCTCTTTCTTTCTATATATATATATATATATATATATATATATATATATATATACCGTATACAATACACTCAATCCTCGAGTACCGCGGGCAATAGGGACTGGACAAGGACCGTGGTACCCAAATCCGCGTCACTCAGACAATATGTTTGTGTGTATAATGGTACAACGTGTTCTGGTGACTTTTCATAACTCACTTTTACCACTTTTTACAACCTAACCCCACATAAATTTACCCTTACTTGCACCCACCATCAGGTAAAACAATGAGATGTAACTATTGTTATTTGAAATATCAGTGGCATTAAAAATAGCATTAACAAAAGCAGAAGTCGGGCTGGGTACCCTTTAATTGATACGTAGCTCCATGGTATTTTCCTCCCTCCCCTCAACCCCATTGTTGTTGTCAAAGTTTCGCCATCTCTTGTATCATGTGGCCTTCATGAGGGACCTTAGGCCATATGGTTAGATGAAAATTCATGGGTTTGACGGCTTTAGGGGACGAAACAAAACAAAAATGTGTGCTAACCAGAAAAAAATTACATTCATCCTTGTGTTCTCTTGAGTTAGCGTTCCGTTTCACATTCTTCATTTGATATCGTGCTTCCCTACACTTTTCAGACAGACTAAGCATATGGCTAAACTGCTCAGTCAGTCCGAAATGTGTTGGGAAAAGCGATATCGAACAAAGAATGTGAAACGGAATGCTAACTCACAAGAACACATGGATGAAAGAGTACTTTTTTTTTTTTTTTTTGGTTTGCAAACATTTTCGTTCCATTTCATCCTCTAAAACTGCCAGACCCATAAATTTTAGTCTAACCATACGGCCTAATGTCTCTTCCGAAGGCCACCTGATACGAGAAGGCGAAACTTTGATAACATTATCGGTGGGGGGTGGGGAATGAATGCTGGGAAGCTACGTATCAACATACGGTTACCTAGCCCGACTTTTTTGTTAATGCTATTTCTAATAACATTGGTGATCTTAATTACAATGATTATATCACTGTTTTACCTGATGGTGCATATAAGTGGGGGTAATTTACGTGGGGTAATGTGGTAAGGAGGAGTAAAAATGACAAATTCTCTGACGCTCCACATAATGCCCTATAGGCCTAAGCTTCTCAGTCAGCTTCAGGACAAATATAAACTTTCAGTGCTACAAGGTTCGCATCACTTCCTTCGCACGATCTTTATCTTCTCCTGGTCCTTCCAAATCGTTATGATGGTGCTTTCACGTACTCCACACTTTTTTGCCATTTCGGTAAACGTACGCTTTACTTAAAGTAGTAGAAGGACCTTACCAGTTCAATTCATATTCCTCCAGTTTGTTTTCGGTGTTTTTCTGACTATTTTCAGGGTGATAAATTACAACTTCCTGCAGTAAAACTTCCCACATTTTATCATCACGTTCCTTAAGCCGTAACTATGATTGTCTTGACATACTCAAAGGTGGTTTTCGTTTCCCAATTTCCCAACTGGATGCTAGGTTAGATTAGGTTAAATTATTAGGTATAGTTAGGCTAGGTTAGGTCAATTGTAGTTAAACATTTAGGACAGGCCCTTTCACTGTAACCTTGACGAGTCAAACGAGTTGACACAGTGTAACACAGCTAAAAACAACGGGGAAACAGATTTAGCATCAAACGATTATTTACCTCCCATAAGTAATCCGAAAAATACAAGACTATCAGGAAGAAGATCGAAGAATGTGGAACTGAATGCGAACTTGTGAGAGAACATGGATGGAAGTAATTTTTTTTTCTGGTTAGCAAACATTTTCATTCAGTTTTGTCCCCTAAAACTGCGAAACTTATATGACTGTCAGTGAGATGCGAGAAAGGATTTTATAGCCGTATGCCTAGTCGGTCCGAAACGTGTTGGGAAGCACGAATTTGAATGAAAATGTGGAACTGAACACTAACTTACGAGAACCCATGGATGAGTTTTTTTTTTTTTTAATTAGGAAACATTTTTGTTCCATTTCGTCCCCTAAAACCGTGAAACCCAGTATGAGTGTGGGGTAGAATTAGGCGAGGCACGAGAAAGGACATAACCGTATGCTCAGTTAGTTGGAAATGTGTTGGGAAGCACTAAATCGAACGAAGAATGTAGAACTGAATGCTAATTTACAAGAACACGTGGATAAAAGAGTAACTTTTTGTCTAGCAAACATTTTCATTCCATTTCGTGCCTTAAAACTGCAAAACCCATTATGAGTGGGTAAGGACTAGGTGAGGCATGAGAAAGAACTGATAACCATATGCCCAGTTGGTCCGAAATGTGTTGGGCAGCATGAAATCGAATGAAAAATGTGGAACTGAACCCTAACTCACGAGAACACATGGATTTTTTTTTTTTCCCTGATTAGCATACATTTTCGTTCCATTTTGTCCCCTGAAATTGCGAAACCCATAAATTTTGTCTAACCTTTGTTGAAGAACTGGACAGAAAAAGGTGACAGTGCATTGATAGATGAATACTGCACACCCATTGTACTTGGGGAAGGTTATAGTAGACATTTCAGAAAAGCAGCGATCAGTGAAAAGCAGTAGTAGGAGGATAGAGCTGCAACAATGTGAAGAGAAAGAGGTTGTGGGGAGTCAGTAAGGTATCTTAATGATTTACTTGTTACCAATTGATTTGATAATCTGAGGTAGGCCACATTTTGCCCTTAGGCTGCTTGATGGATGCCCTGGCCTTAACCCTTTATATAATTGTAATGAATGCTTTCTTGGCCTTCTGTGAACTCTTTTTTAGATTTTTCACATTTTTACCTTGTAGAGTGACTAGGTACTCTTTACAGTACACAGGTCCCTTTTCTAGGATTTTGAATAGCTTCTGGGACATGGTGTGTAGTAGGTAGTATAGTTATGTGTAGAAGAAGAGCTGCATCTATATGTTTAAGTGAACTTCTTTGTTACTTCCTTGATGGTTTGTTTTTGGACTTTTCACATTAACTCCATCACCCTCCTGTGACTCCCATTCAGGTGAATAAAAGCATATAACATTAGCTAGAATAGAATACAAGAGTTGTCAACTGTGAGAGGGTACCAGTATTAATTTTATGGTTATGTACTCTCTCTCGGCTGAATAATGTTTGGCATTTGCTGGAATAAAGTACCAAAGTTGTCCTGATTAAGAGATGGCTAATATAGGAAAAGGCCAACCATATCTGCTAGGGAAGAAGAGAATGAAGCAGTCCATTGGTGAGGGAAGAAGGAAAAGGAAGAGGGGTGTAAGAGAGAGAGAGAGGGGAGGGGTATGTGAGAAAACAGTGTAGACTGGAGACATTTCTCATGGTTATCCTTGTCAGTGGAGGGTTTGCAGTAGGGAGCAAATGTCACAGATTATGATGATGGTGATGGTGATGAATATTCTCTGCGACCATCATCCACTCACTTGATGTAGCGCTGCCTACTTCCTTAGCCTTTATCATTCTTTTTCTGTGCCTGTCCTCCTCTCTTCCTATTTCTCGCATCTTTCCTGTCACTTCTTATGCCATTTCTTTCCTTTACAGGTGGCTTTACATTGAGTGACAAGCCAAATGGTTTCCTGTAAGCCAAGAAACCATTTACAACGCTAGGTGGTAACCATATAACCAAACCATACGTGCTCCCTACGTGTCAACAAGTGGGTTGGTGAAGGGTTAGTGCCCCTCCCTGTAAAACAACTAACTCAGTGTCAAATGGCCACCCCTTACGGGATTATGGTGTCTGGCAATAGAAATAGAATAGATTTGGCCTTCAGTGTGCCCATGAAGCATATTTCCATTCTGTATGCGTATTCATCTCACCACCGGGAACCCTCAGCCAGGAACGATGCTCGCCCAGTTGTTTCAAAAGTAACCATAGGTTTTTCTTAAAAATATGCTCAGTGTGTTTCCCAGGCAAAATTTTTTCTACTGAACAGCTAACCTATCCCACTAGGGCTGCTTGGCTTAGGTGGCTGGGTGTGGTATTGAGATCAATACCCATACAGAATGGAACTATGTGCCCAGGAAAAGTACCCAGAGTTTACAGGGTGACGTCATCGCGCGCGACTTTCAAATTTAGTCGCCAGGCCAGCTGACTTCTTGCGTGAGCTCGAGTTTTTCTGCGTGTTGACATGACTTGTCTCATTATGCTGACCGCGTTAGAACAAAAACGTGTTACTCAACCACGCGTTACTCAAGGATTGAGTGTATATATATATGAATGAACGGAAGGCAATGATTGATTATGTGTGTGTGGATGAAAGGATGCACAGATGTGTAATGGATGCAGGAGTATACAGAGGTTGGGGGAGTGGACTTTCTGACCACCACTTGGTGGTGGTTAGAATAAAGGTCCAAGTAAAATGGAGATATAGAAGAAGGGAAGGACAGGAGGAAGGAGTAGATGTAATAAGAGTGGAAAGGTTACAAGAGTATGAGAAAAAGGCAGAATATAAGAGAGAAGTGGAGGAACGATTGGTTAAATACGAATTGGAGCAGATGGGGGACATAGAAGGTGGTGCAAGATATTCACAGAGGAAATATGTGCAGCATGTGAGGTGGTGTGTGGGGTGAAGAGAAGACGGAGGGGAGTGCAACGAACAGAGTGGTGGAAGGAAGTGGCGAGACAGGCTGTGGCACAAAAGAAGAAAGCATATAATGAATGGATGAGAAATAGGGGCGTCAAAGAAGTTGAGAGACGGAAAAGAGAGCTATATGTAGTAAGGAAGAGAGTGATGAAAACATTAGTATGAGAGAGTAAGAAGAGAGTGGATGAGGAATTTGGAAGGAATTTGAGTGTAAAGTGAAGGGAACATAAGAAAATGTTCTGAAAGGAGGTAAAGAGAGTCAGACAGGGTGGCAATGAAGGTAGTAGGGGAGTGAAAGATAAAAATGGTAGATTACTAGTTGAGAATGGAGAAAAAGTGAGCAGATGGAGAGAACACTTTAAGGAATCGTTAACATAGAGAATGAAAGTAATGCAAGTATAAGTGGCTGGAGAATGGCTGGGAGAAGGAGGGAGGTGAGAAGACAAGAAGGAATCAGTAAGATGGAAGTTGTGGAAGCACTGAAGTAAGTCAAAATGGGGAAAGCCCCAGGAATTGATGGAGCGTGTGGTGAAATGCTGAAGCATGGGGGAGAGATAGTAGTAGAATGGATGTGGAAGATGTGCAGATTGGCATGGGAGGAACATAGAGTCCCGGAGGATTGGAAGTCAGGTATAATTATTCCCTTGTACAAAGGGAAAGGGGAAAAAGAAGTGTGTGGTAATCCATCCATCCATCCATCCATCATCCAATCCTACATTGCTCCATGAGGAGAATAGGAGCCCTGGGCTATGCAATTGGTCCCGACACTTAAGATGAGAGTGACCAGCCTCACTCATCCCTGAGTGGCATTACATGAGCAATTAACCCCAACCACCCCTTGGATATAAACCTTCACTGGCTCAATCTGATTGGAGTGCAATAATTACCCACTAAACCACCAGGCACCAAAATTTGCTTATATGGTTACCACCCAGCGTAGTAAATGGTTTCCTGGTGCACAGGAAACCATTTGGCTTGTCATTCAGTGTAGAGTCACCCACAGGCTGAAGGAAGTGGAAAGAATGAAGGAAAGAATGACAGAAGGGGGAGTGTAAAGTCACCCATAGGCAGAAGGACAAGGAAAGAATGAAGGGAAGAAAGACGGAAGAGAATAGTATGGTAGTCACAGAGGCATTTGTCTTCTTAGTGTAATAGGAAAAGTATACGGTAGGATACTTATTGACAGGGTTAGGGAAATAACAGAGGAATTAGTTGGAGAAGAACAGGGAGGCTTCAGGAAGGGAAGAGGTTGTGTAGATCAGATATTCATTCTTAGATCTTTAGTGGAAAAGTGTCTAGAGAAGGGAAAGAAGTTTTATGTGGCCTTCATGGATTTGGAGAAAGCATATGACAGGGTGGATAGACAAGGATTGTGGAAAGTATTAAGAACATATGGAGTAGATGGGAAGTTGCTGAATGCTGTGAAGAGTATGTAGGCTATGAGGGTGCTAAGGCTGCAGTGCGTGTGGATAGCGAAATGAGTTTTTCTATTTGAAGGTTGGATTGAAACAGGGGTGTGTCATGTCTCCATGGTTGTTCAGTCTGTATATAGATGGGGTTATAAAAGAGATAGGCTACAAGGTAGGGCAGTGAATGTTGGAGTGGCCCTAATGAGAGAAAGCAGTGTTTGAAACTCCCTGTACTGTTGTTTGCAGATGATACTGTGTTGTCAAGTTAAGACAAAGGGGAGCTGCAAGGCTTGGTGGATGAGTCTGGGAATGTGTGTAAGAAACAGAATTTAAAGGTGAATGTAGGGGAGAGTAAAGGTATGGTCTTCGAGAGATATGAAGTCAGTGAATGTACAGTGAGACTGGATGATGAGGAAATGAAAATTGTGAGTACATTTAAGTACTTGGGTAGTGTGATGAGTAAGGATGGAAGTTTAGTGGGTGAAGTGCCAGAAAGGGTACAACAAGGAAGAAAGGTTGCTGGTTCCTTGAAGGCAGTGATAAGAAACAGAAATACGGTAGTGAGCATGGAAGTGAAAAAGTTATTACATGACAGTATTGTGATACCAACTATGACGTATGGAAGTGAAGCTTGGACATTGTTGGAGGGACACAAGTCAAGAGTGAGAGCAGTGGAAATGAGTTATTGAGAGGAGCTTGTAGAGTCACATGGAGAGACAGACTGACAAATAAGGATATGAAGGAGTGTTGTGGTGTGGATGTGGATGTGATAGGAAGCATTAGGAGAAACACACCGAGGTGGTTTGGCCATGTGGAGATGATAGAGAGTGAGAGACTGATGAGGAGAGTGCATGTGAGTGAGGTGGAGGGGGAGAGCAAGAGAGGAAAGCCAAGGATGAGATGGAGGGATTGAGTGGAGAGGTATATGAGAGAGGGGGGTTAAACTGGGAGCAGGGCAGTGAAATGGCAGGGGACAGGGTGACGTGGAGGCGATTTGTTTGTGGCCACCCCGTATAAGTTATTAAGGCGTCTGGCAACAGATAGACAGATAGATATTACATATATATATATATATATATATATATACAGTATACCATAAAATGGGGTAACTGGGCACTTAGCCTAGCAGGGGAACCGGGCACCCACTAGGTTATTTGCAAACTTTCCTATACGTAACCTATAAATCTTTAATTTTCTAAATTTTTCTGGTGCTAATTACATAGCTAAGTCCCCCAGCAATAACACAAATCAACAGTTAGAATTAGGACAAAGTAGTCCAATGATCTATGCATTCATAAAAGTGACATTTTTGAGAATTCACAGAAGCCACAACACCGGAAATGCTAAGGGTAAGTTACCTATGTTAGAAGTTAGCTAGAGAACTGTACTTATACTCATTTATTGGACATTATCAAAGGCCAGATGGGAACTAGTTAACATGTTTCTACAGTTAAACATTTCCGAGTAATGGCAAGGGTAATTCAGGTGGGGTAACTGGACACTTTGGGGAGAGCAACCGGTCACATCAACTAAATATCATTATTTAGTTTCTAAATATGCCTCAAAGACTCCTTGTCATCTAATGCTATACTGCTAAGTCTCAGGGATGCACCAGGCTCTGAAGCTGTTAGCTAGTTTACCAACAGAACCACAGTGATGATGCGAAATTACAAAATCCTGAGTAGCAGGAGTACACCTGTTTTTCCTGCTGAAGTTTATGTTATATAAGTTTATGTTACATATTGTGTTTGCCTGCCTAAGTTTATGTTATTTAGTAGCAGTCAACAGTAATGAGCAGCTTCATACAGTACCGGTAATAAAAAGCTCTGAGTGCCCAGTTGCCCCTTTATATGGGGTACATGGACACTCACATCGTTTTATTTCTAAGCAAATTGTTTTTGTATCCTTACCTATGTATCTGGTTCCAAAAGGTAGCCCTAAATGAGCTATTTAAAAATATTTTCACTTTTTCCAAATTCCTGCACATCTCTATAATATTGACAAAGGTTAAAATGGTGCCCATTACCCCATTTTACGGTATACATACATACATAGATAAATAGATACAGATATATCTTTCCCGAAATTTGCCGGAAACCTAATAAGTACCCTTATTAATGACCACTCATTAGGCAATATAATACATACTCCGTTCAGAAATGTTAGGTACTTCAACCGTCCACCAAACTGCTGCAAATCGAAGTCGTAAGTGTGTCCTCGTACATCAGGCTCGAGGAACCAATTTGTGTAAACTCCGAACAACCACACGCTACACATTACGGGGTGAAAAGCTGTCAACAACGCACCCATTGTGCACAATTTAAACTAAACTCAACATGGACGTTGGACTGTCAGTTGGCGTGCCAGTATATGATGATTTGAATAACGTAAAACTGCAGCTCGTGTGCCGCATTTCCCCGCCACGATGATTCCCCGTTACTTCATGTCACCAAACACCTGCTGACAAACACAGACGAACGCAAGTACAGCAGTAGAATATCGAGGGAAAACATACGCTTTATTTACTGCAGTAGAAGAACTGAATTGAAATATTTATTGTTTTTTTTTTTTTTTTTTTTTTTTGCCTATCGACCATTGAGACCGGACCCTCTGGTCATTAAGGCAAATATATATATATATATGTATATATATTGACATATATATATATATATATATATATGTACATATATATATATGTACATATATATATACATACATACATACATACACACACATCCATGCATATGAACATACACACTTTCATGCACACGCACATATATATATAATAATTTTTATTTTATTATTTTTGTAGTTTTATTTTTATCTTTATTTATTTTTATATTTTTAAAATTATATTACTTATAATCAAAAATACCTAATCTAAATAACCTAAAACTAACCACCTAACAGACAAATCGCTAACCTATACTAAATCTGTTATACTGAGTGTTTTTAGGTCGACTCGTGTCCTAAAAACACTAGCGACTGAGCGGGGTCCTCTTTCCGGACCGGAAGTAAAGCACCAACAGAGGAACATGACATAAAAACTAGGCAGTATACCTTAACACATCTATTGCCTTAATTCTAAAACCGTTACAATATAACACAGAGTGATATTTAAGATACAGGATACAGGGACACAGAGTTAGACTTTGATAGCACAAAATACGGTTGCACTTAGCACACGATATGATACATGTATACCAATGTCTTTAGTTATTTATATGGAGATACCCGTATTTCATTTAAACCCAAAACATATATGCACTTGATAACAAAGGGAATAAACATGGTTAAGAGTCTGTGGGGGGAATATTACTGTACTATCAAGATGACGGTGCGGATCACGACACTCGACACAGTTACCTGGTCGCGGCGGCACTTTACACAGACATTTGCACGATATGTATATATATCTTGGGCATTTGATTCTCCTGCGCATCCTGATCTTCATTCACAATTACGGAAAGTTCTTTTATTCTCGGGCAGGTGTAATTACTCTACTTTCTATGATTGGTGGTCTAAGTATTTTCTACTCTGCTGGGTATGTAATTCTTTTGGATTAATAACAATTGTCACTGGCTTTACATTAATCGCACTCTGTCACTGTTCTTCTTCCCCTGGCTTATTTTCGGTATAAGGGGCGTCACTTATTTACCCGTGTTTCCTGGGTTGTTACACTCTGTCGTCGGGCGTGAGGAGAGGACCTCAGGGGGACTCTGCCTGTAACGGGCAACACACTACCCGCAGGGGAGTCACTGCCCGGGTCCGGGCCGTCGGTGAGGTGCAGGGAGGCCCTCCTGTCTGGGGGCCTCGACCTGAAGGGAGGCCCTCCTGTCTGGGGGCCTCGACCTGAAGGGAGGCGCTTACCTCGGGGCCTCGTTGGTGGGGTGCAGGGAGGCCCGCCTGTCTGGGGGCCTCGACCTGAGAGGTGGCCCTCGGGACTGGGACCAAACAGCTGGAGGAGGGGGGCCTGGCGTCGGTGGCTCCGCGGAGTGAGGGAGTCGGGGTCGCCCTCGCCTGTAGTCTGCTGGGCTCGCCTGGGGGTCCTGGGGGTGCGGTCGTCTGCCAGGGGACGCGCCGTCAGGGTTGGACTGCGGCCTCTTCTCCTGCTGGTGCCTGCAAAAGACAGAGATTTCCCAGGCGTGGGAGGCAGGTCCGGTCTCGGACTTTGCCACCACTCTGGTGACACCTCCGGGGCAACACTCCCGGGTGGTGACGAGCAGTTCCCACAGGGGAACGAGATAGGCTGAGTGTACACGGAGACCGTGTCCTCTCCTATATACAGGGAAGGAAGCACAGAGGCGACTCTCTCTCCTGGGTCTGTCACAGCCGTGGCTGCAGGTCTTTTCACCCTGGGACCCACTTCTAGCCGTCTGCTAGGGCCTCCTGCCCTTGGAGTGGCTGAGGGTACTAACGCCTCTGTGCTCACTATTGGGCCTCTTGCCCGGGAAGTGGCTGAGGGCACTGACACCTCGGTGCACACTATTGGGCCTCCTGCCCTGGACGTGGCTGAGGGCACTGACACCTCGGTGCACACTATAGGGCCTCCTGCCCTGGACGTGGCTGAGGGTACTGGCGCCTCGGTGCTCACTCTAGACCATAGCCTTGGGCCTCCTGCCCTTGAGGGTGTATCTCTGGCCGTCGCCAAAACGTTACTTGGGACTGAAACCTGTTCAGTCCCACCCCACTGCTGACGATGGTTGTCCCGCCTGCAAGGTCGTTGCCGATCTTTGTTCACTTGGTGTCGGGGCAGTTGCGGGGAAGAGGGGCGCAGGTCATTAGTGGACAGGTGACCCTTTTGCCCTGGGTCACTAGCCCTCCCGTTGTTTCTTCCTGGGGTGCTGGTGTGGCGGTGGCCCGATGGTGGGGTGGGGGGTGGCGGGGTGGGTGGTCCGGCGGCGGGCATTTTAAAATCCTAAGAGACAAATAACTAGACCTACACTAATGTTAAAAAAGCCTTGACCAAGAGAACACCATCGACTGCAGATATGTAATGCCTTTCTACATTACATACCTGCACTCATCTCCTGGTGACTGTCAGTCGAGGCACAACCTAATATAGGGGACATCAATATATGAAAGGGAACCAGACGAGTCAGGAACATTTCCATATACGTCAGCAAGATAGTATAATGTATTTACATAAATTGTGCAAAAAGTGAAGAACCTCGCCCAGCAGACCACCATCGACTGCAAGTGCCCAATACCTTCCTATATTGCACACTTGCACTCATCAGCTGGTGACTGTCAGGCGAGGAACTTGCCTTAATGTAGGGGACATCTATATTAGAAATAGATCAGTGGGAGGAGGAACCATTTAAAATATGTCAACTGTCAACCCTAATTAATATTACAATATATACATATTTACCGTTGATAAAAACAATAACCACACAGTAAAAAAGTCACATCACTCTGATCAGTCCGGTCTCTCTCAGGAAAGCCATCAATTTATCAGTCATAACAATGTCCCCATCACCCAGGATGGTGGAAAGTGTGAAGGGGACGTCTGCTGCGCCGCAGTAATTTATAAGTGAAGCACGTTCACGAATAAATCGCCGACAGCGCAGGATGATATGGCTGATAGATAACACCGCATTACAGATGTCACAGTGCGGTGGGAAGCGTCTTTCCATATATGGTTTCATGTGGGTTAAAATGGTGGCATTGAGCCGTAACCGTGCCAACACTTTTTCTTCTAGGCGACTGGGACGGTTGGCAGTGTCCCAGTCGCCCAGGTACGGCTTACAAGTTGGAATATTTAGTCTGGTCCACTGAACTTGCCACAGAAGATTTATTGATTTCTTTCCGAGAGATAGACTCGACCGTAAATCACGAGGAACGTCCCAAGTCTCCTCGAGCTCTACAGCCGACTTTGCAAGTAAGTCAGCCTTCTCATTGCCGTAGATACGACAATAACCAGGTACCCAGATCAGCGTGAATGACTTGTTGCATTCATGCAACTTATTAATGATGCGGCCCTGGATCTCGTGAGAGTCCGTAGTGCAAGATGCAATTGCCTGAAGGGCTGATTTTGAATCTGAAAATATGACAAATGAGTCATGCCTAGAATTGAGAGCACAGTCTATGGCTTTGTCAATAGCAAAAAGTTCTGAAGTAAACACAGATGTATGAGTCGACAACCGAAATCTGAGGGCACATTCAGTCGACCACACACTTGCACCCACACATTCACTCGACTTGGAGCCGTCGGTGTACAATTGATGGGACCCCAAGTGACGAACACTGATGTTACGAAACAAGTGGTGGACCTTCGCCTCTGGCGCCTTGGCCTTTGGTGCTGGGAGCCATGTAACATCCACTGTAAAGCTGGGTGGCTCCCAAGGCGCTATATTTTTAAGCACCAACTTGTCACAGTCACTGGGGTCCACACCAAGCTCCTGAGTCAGTAAGTGGAGGCGAGCGGCAAGTGGCCGACGCACCCCCCGCAGAAGGTGGTGGTATTGACGCAGGGGTGCACAAGCCACATTGCTGATATTACTTTTCCTAAATGTCCTTACGCCGTAGGACAAGGCCAGGTGGTCACGGCGAATACGGAGGGGAGGCACATTCGCCTCCACTTCCATACGAGCCACACGGGTACACCGGACGGCTCCAAGACACATTTCACAAACATTTATTCTGTAGCACATCCAATCCTTTCAGCGTGGCATCGGATGCCGAGCCATACACCTGTGCGCCATAGTCTAGCTTCGATTGAATAAGGGACTTATACACCATTAATAAAGATTATCTGTCGGCAACCCAGGTAGTACCCGCTAGGTACTTGAGGACATTTAACGGTTTATCACAACCAGCAAGCAAAGTATTAACGTGAAGTTTAAAATTCATTCTACGATCAAAATGTATTCCTAAAAATTTTACAGAATTTTGAAAAGGTACCGCCTGATTATCCAAAGTTAAGCACAAATTAGGTACGTTACGATTAGTGAAGACTATAGCGGCACACTTACAGACGGAAAACTTAAATCCCCACTGCGAGGCATATAGGTGGACGGAGTCAAGGGCTGCTTGAATCCGCCCAGCCGAAAATTGTGTATTACGGGAGGAGTGCCATATTGCACAATCGTCAGCGTAGAGCGAGTATTTAAGATTCCTCGGGATGGGAGCTGATGACAGAATATCAGCGATCATAATACTAAATAAAGTAGGACTAAGCACACTTCCCTGTGGCACCCCGTTTTCCTGGATAAATATATCTGATGTTATGTTACGGGGCAATTTGACAGAGAAAGTTCTGTCCCTTAAGAAATTTGAAATAAAAATAGGCAAATTTCCTCTTAAACCATAAGCATAGAGCTTCATTAGTATACCGTGTCGCCATGTCATGTCATAGGCTTTATGGATGTCCAAGAACACCCCTATCATGAATTCTTTATTGGCAAATGCCTCTGCAATACAATGCTCCAAATTCATTAAATGATCTAGTGAACTTCTGTATTTGCGGAAGCCACATTGTTGATCATTTAATAAATTCTTCGACTCTAAAACAAAAAGATGCCTATTGTTTACCATACGTTCCATGACCTTACACAGACAAGAAGTCAACACAATAGGACGAAATGTAGTGGGATTCATAAGACGACCAGCCTCTTTGGGTATCGGTATGATGTGCGCAAAGTGCCATGAGTTTGGGAACGTTCGAGACGCCCAAATCTCATTGTACAATGATAACATCTTAATCAGGTTGTCCTGATTAAGATGCTGGATCATACCGTACGTGATGGTGTCTGGTCCAGGGCTCGTGTCTTTACAGGATTTAAGGGCAAGGAGCAGTTCATCTAGAGTAAACTCTTGGTTGTACGGGAAGTCTACGTCTTCTGTGGCAAAGTTTAATATCTGTAGCTCAGCCTTGCGTTTATGATGTTGAAAACGCAGATCATAATTGGCTGAGCTACTTACATGAGAAAAACTCCTGGCGAGGATGTTAGCAACGTCCACGGGCTCGTCATAGATGTTATTATTAACCCGCAGGGTAGTGATACGTATGTATGGGCCTTTATTATTTAATATTCTTATAGTGGACCAGACTTTACGTAATGGTGTTGTACGAGTCACCGTGGACACAAAGGACCGCCAGGGGTCACGTTTGGCCCTTCTTATTATTCTCCTTCCCTCAGCCCGTGCCTGTTTGTATGCAATAAAGTTTTCCTCAGTGGGCTGACTATCAAAAATCCTGTATCTCCTATTGCGTTTTCTTAATGCTTGTCGGCAATCCGGCGTCCACCAATGTGCTCTATGCTTCGCCTGAACCATAGAAGTCTTGGGAATAGCAGCCTCAGCTGCGTGTAATATGGAAGTAGGTATATTTTCGACCTTAACATCTATGGTCTCCCCAGATATATCTAAATTGGCGATCCTTGAAAAGGATCCCCAATCTGCTTTCTTATAGTTAAATTTTGGAGGTGGAGGGTCCGAAATGATGTCGCGTGTATAAGAAAGACAGATGGGTAAATGATCACTTTCCAAGGAGTCGTCGTAAGGGTCCCATGAGAAATCTTGATGTATACCAGGGGAGGCCAAAGATAAGTCAGTGGCCGAATAGTTACCAGTACGATCATCTACACGAGTCACTCTACCATCGTTCAGAAGACAGAGGTTGGACTGTAGTATCAGGTCGGCTACTTGCTCCTCACGACCATCAATCCTCAAGCTACCCCATTGATAGTGATGGGCGTTAAAATCGCCCAACACTACTGTAACTTATTCCCAGGCAGATGTTCAAATAGTGAATATAAAGCATCACTATCAATGAGGCCATGTGGAGGACAGTACAGAGAGCAAATAGACAGATACGTGTTATTAAATTTTACTCTGCACGCGACCGCTTCCAGAGTAGAATTTAGAATCACTTCCGTTTGTGGGTGTGATTTGTGTGTGTAAATGGCTACTCCGTGACCTTCATATCTTCTATACGAGTGATAGTGTTTTAACTGCAGAGGATCAGGATGATCCTCCAGGCGCGTCTCCTGTAAACAAACAACGTCTGGCCTGTGTATTGACAGCAAGATTGCTATATCTTGTAACTTATTCCCAATACCTCTACAATTCCACTGTAATAGAATGAATGCAGCGGTTTAAGATTTTCGTTGGGGGCCAGTGTGCTTCATCTTTTTTTGTCGCCCACCAGAAGGCGAGCAACTACCGAGGGACCTATCCCGGTGCTTGTTCACGGAAACCTCCATATTATCGTCAATTACGAGGTTCCCTGACTCCCCCGAGGAAAAGCTAACCTTCCTCTCCCTCGCTGGAGTGGGAACTGCAAGAACGTGAGGACGAGACTGTTTTGTGAGGGTGGTCATGTTACTTTTACTAGACTTGTCGGGTTTCACTTTAGGCCGTACTGATGGAGAGGCAGCAGCAGCCTGAGAATAGGTTGAAATCTTAGGGGTGTCAGTGAGAGCTGGAGCGGACGGGAGGCCGAGATGGAGAGGTGCTGTGAGTGGCAGGACGTAGAAGGACATGATCAGTCTGCGTCTCTACAGAGCACATCACAGGACGGAACATTACCACCGAAGCATAGGACCTATTCGGCGTGGGAGTTGCATGCAACTCCTTCACCTTTTTCCTAGCTTCGTAGTAGGAAATGCCCTCCGTTGCCTTCACTGTGCAGACCTCCTTCTCCTCCTTCCACTTGGGACAATCCCTAGAGGAAGTGGAGTTAGCGCCCTTGCAGTGGAAGCAACAGACCGTCTCAGATATGCAATGTTCCGCATCATGACCTTGGCTTGCACACTTGCCACACACTGGCTGGGAAGCCCAACAAGTCTTGGCACCATGCCCATATAACTGGCATTTCAAACAACGGAAAGGGTTGGGGATGTATGGCCGCACATGAACAATTTCGTAATCGATTTTTACATTGCTAGGAAGTGATATCTGTGTTTTTATGCCCTGTTCCTCTCATACTGTGTCTGAGCTCCGGTCTAGAAAGGGAACCCAGCTACACTCTAGGTGTTCTGGGGACGGGAAGCCGACCCATAAACGCCTAGCATAACAGAACCAAAGCCCAGGAGCCTGCAACCCGTTAATTCCATGGAAAAAAAAAAAACATACAAAGGAAAGCCAAATTCAAGATCCGTTCATTTCGAGATGTCTGGACACACTACGTTTGAAAGACTGGGGATCAAAGGAAGCAGGAAATACAGACAGAGGGAGACAGTTCTAGAGGTGGCCCGTTGCATAAATGAAGGACTGGGAGTAACGGTTAACTCTTGGATTAGAGAGTTGGACAGATGAGAGTTTGTTGCTGGATGGGTGCTACGCGCCCGTCGTAGAGGTGGAGGGATGCAAGCAGACAGGCCAGAGGAGCAGTGGCCATTGAAGTAGCGATAGAAATGAGATAAAGATGCAACAGTGTGGCGAAGAGACAGAGCTTGAAGGGAGCCAGTAAGAGAAGGAAAGTTAATGAGATGAAAAGCCTTTGACTCTACCCTGTTGAGAAAAGCTGTATGTGGAGAGCCTCCCAACACATGAGAGTTGTACTCTAAACAGGGGCGAATAAAACCCGTGTATAAAGTCAACAACAGTGCAGGGGTAAAGAAGGTATGAAGTCGGCTTAGCACACCTAATCTCTTGGAAGCATATTTTACAAGAGATGTAATACGATCTCTCCAAGTAAACTGGAGAACTGTAAATCAAGGAACTGTAAACTGGGGGAACTGTAAATCGGGGGAACTAAATTGGGGAACTGAAAATTTTACAGGTAGGAATAGAGCTTTAATACCGTAGATCTTTTATTTACTCAGGACTTAATGGCTAAGCAGATGAAGGTAAATGAAAGTAGATTAAATATATAATAAAAATGGCTTCGAACAATGAGTAATCATTTTTTTTTCCTGTTTCAGTCCTTCATTTGGTGCTCGAGAAAGACTTCTTTACGTAGCAGCATTGGTATGACAGGGCGGTAAAACATTCTTCAGTTCCCCCTCCTTGTTCCCCAAAAGAAAGATGGTGGACTACAAGGGGGTAAGTCCATCGGGTTCATGTTCAGCTGAGTTGAGCCTGAGGTTGCAACTACTATTCGACTTGTATTACAGTTTCATTACATTTTTAGTACATTTTCAGTACAGTCGCTCTCCTACGGCATTTACTCTTCATTTTGACCTATATTCTCGTCGGTTAAGGAAGCTCCCTAGCACCTTTTCCTATGCGATATATTTTGCTTATTGCACCCTCCTGTCCCAATCCTTCCAGTGTCGCCATACTGTGAATAAATAACGAACAAGGGGATATTAACCATCCAAATAAAATAAAATCACTAAGGAAAAGATGTTATGGTGGAATGATAAACCGCAGACACACAGATTCATTAAAAGTTAAAAAGGAGAATCGTACAAATTATCAGGGCACTGTAATAACTCACAGACACATTAAAACTTTATTACAGTGGCTAAGTAGGGGAGGGGAGGAGGCAGGTGAACGAGGGAACGGGTTAAGGAAAAGAGTGATGTAGTGAAAAAGGTGAGGGGTGTAGTTGTGGCGGCAGATGAAGCGACGCTGTGAATACGACAGGGAGGTAAGGGAAGGAGTTAGTCACAGAGCAGGCAGGATGGACGGTAGCAAGACAGGGAAGTAAGGCAAGAGGGTCAGGCGAAAGAGTGAGGCAGGGAGTGAGGCACAGTGAGGGAGATTGGCAAGGAGAGCTCCAGAGGGTGAGGGAGAGGGTAAATCAGTAGTGCGGGGGGTGAGACACGAGATAAGGCAGAGTGTGGCAAAGGGTGAAGTATTAAGGAAAGTATGAGGCAGGAGATGAAGTAGGAGGAGAGGCAGAAGGTGAGAACAGAGAAGGCGCAGGAGGTGAGATAAGAGGTGAGAGACAAGAGGTGAGGTAATAGGAGAGGCAGGAGGTTAGGTAAGAGGAGAGACAGGAGGTGAGGTAGGAGGAGAGGCAGGAGGTGAGGTAATAGTAGAGGAAGGAGGTGAGGTAGGAGGAGAGGCAGGAGGTGAGGTAAGAGGAGAGGCAGGGAGTGAAGTAAGAGGCGAGGCAGGAGGTAAGTGGCATGGCAGACAGTAAGCCAAGGAGTAAGGCAGAGTGTAAGGCCTTGGTGAGTGACGGTATCTAAATTGACCGTAAGTTAGCAAGTCAGCAACTGTGTCGTACTGTCAGCTTAGTGTGTGTGTGTGTGTGTGTGTTTCTCCTGACACACACACACACACACAAAAGGGAACGGATCCACATATTTCCTTCCCTTCCCTCTACCCACTTTACCCTCCCCTTCCTCCCCCACCCTGCCACCCGACCAAGTTTAAGTCAGGGGGATACTGCAGTGGTGGGGGTGGTGAGGGTCTGAGTTATGATGCCATAATAAATCCCAGCGGTAATATCACATCTTCCTCGGTTTAATTAAGGCAACGTGATTATGCAGGTGGGGCGCCAGGTGTGGTGGTGCTGGTGAGTGAGGGAGGTGTGGATATGTGTGCTGGGAGAGGTAAGCGAGGCATAGAGAGAGGGATGGAGGGACACAAAGATAAGGAAAGGAAAGCAGAGGGGAAGAGGGAGGTGTGAATATGCATGGTAAGTCGTAAGATGGTGGTGGTGGAAATGCAAACGGAGAGGAAGGTTAAGAAGGAAAGCAGGAAGATTTGGAGATAAACAGTCATGCTGGGAGGAACGCAAGAAGAAACGAAAGAAAGAAGAAGGAGGTGTGAATAAGTATGGATTATGGTGAGATGCTGGAAACGTTCGAAAACAGGCGGGAAGATAGGTAAGGAAACAGAGAGAATGAACGGAAGAGTTGATGGCAGGCAGGCTGGAACAGAATGGGATGTGAAAATAGTATGGGAAGCTAGTTTTGTGGTAACGGTGAGGTAAGCATGGCAGTATGTTTTTCTCTCTCTCTCTCTCTCTCTCTCTCTCTCTCTCTCTCTCTCTCTCTCTCTCGTGGTCATGGTTCACCACACCACCAAATATCTACCACACACACAATCCAACCACAACTGATAAAAAATGAATACAAATAGGAAGTGTTTCTGGACTGAGGCAAACGTAGTGGAGTTGGCAAAACACTTTATGCAAATTCCTGATCCTCCTTCGAACTGGTCCGGGTTGCTCCTTTGTTATTCTCTACTTCCATTTTCCCTCGACGGCTACCTTCTGCTTTTCCTCTCTCTGATTCCGTTCCTCCTCCGCTTTGGTGATTGTCCTCCTTTTGTAATATTTAATTTTCGCTTTTATTTTCTTCCTGGTGATGCTGGTACTGCAGGAGGGGGCGGGGATAAATGTTATTGGGTGGTCTGTGTGGGCAATAACACCATAAAGTAAACGGGACAAGGACACCACGGGAAATATAAGAAGATAGCAAGAAGCGTAAAGGAAGAACTGCAGAAAAGGCAACGGAGGAAACAAGGTTCGAAAGAAATTATTAAAAAAAAAAAAAAAGATGGAAAGAGAACAGAGGCTAGGTAAGATAGAGGAACACACCTCTTGTGTCGTGGATAAATTAACGCAAGCCCTCAAACACACACACACACACACACACACACACACACACACACACACACACACACACACACACACACACACACAAACTTTCTCTCCCTCATCTCCGTTTTTTTCTCTCTCTCTTCTTTCTCCTCCTATTCTCTGCATTTTTTTCTTTCATTGTCTGTCTCATCTCTCTTCTGCTCTCCTTTTCCTTACTTTCTCTTCTCTCCTGGCAACCTAAAAATGCATGCTATTAACACAAATTACAATCTCTCTCTCTCTCTCTCTCTCTCTCTCTTTCTCTCTCTCTCTCTCTCTCTCTCTCTCTCTCTCTCTCTCTCTCTCTCTCTCTCTCTCTCTCTCTCTCTCTCTCTCTCTCTCTCTGAACACGCAGGATCAAAGAGGCAGGGTTTAAAACAGACGGGGCGGAAGGAGGTGGGATGGAGGAAAGGCGGAGGAGGAAGAGGAAAGGAAACGACTGAGAAGGGAGCACAGGAAGACGGGAAGAAAAGAGTAGGAGGATGGAAACATGGAGGAGGAGGGGAACAGACCAGGAGGAAGAGGAGAAGGAGGAGAAGGATGGAAGGAAGGAGAAGAAAACGACAAGAGGACAAAGAGAGAAAAGGAAGGGTTAAATTAATGACTACTGAGTAAACGAGGATCATTAAGGCAGACAACCTTTTTTTTTTTTTTTTTTCGTTTACACTCCAGGTCCCTATTGCAGTTATAGGTACGAAAAGGTTGGCTTAAAGATGACATAACTCAAAGATGTCTTGGAGAGTTAATACTGACATTTTAATTCTTAGTAGCCAATGACTCACTTTCCACTAAATACAATTGTCTTGGAGAAATAAATTACTAGTTATTTCGACCCTGGGATGGTTATTTCTTGTCACTGCTTCCACGACTATAAATACCCAGCCTATTTTAACTCAACCCTGAATGATGAAGTGTCAGTTTCAAAGTACGGTACGCCGAAATGTATGAAAAGCCGTGGATTACAAATACTGTATACTGTAAATGGAAAAATGAAACGATATCACTAAATTTTTATGCGAGACTGTCAACACCTGAGGTGAAATGGAAAACCAAACTAATAAAAAATAAAAGTGTGGTACGTGTAAGAAAAATACCTGGGATGAAAATGCTTAAGGATGAAAGATTAGAGGGATGATAAAGTGAAAATGATTGACAATGGTTAAAACTGAAAGGGATGTGACTTATAACTGACAACATACCACACTATGAAGGGATTTAAGGTTACAGTAATATTAACCAGTACATGCGGTAGGTGGGGACACTCACCATCCACTCACTCGATATAATGCTGTTCTCTGGCGCCTGCCCTTTCCTCCCTCCCTTCCTCTTCTTTCTTTGCTTCCTTCTTTCCTCTTCCTTCTGCCTACGGGTGACACTACGGAGTGACAAGCCAAATGGTTTCCTGTACACCAGGAATCCATTTACTATGCTAGGCGGTAACCTTTTAACCAGATTGTGGCGCCTGGTGGTTTAGTGGGTAATTACGGCGCTCCAGTCGGACTGAGCCAGTGCAGGTTTATATCCAAGGGATGGTTGGGGTTTACTGCTCATGTAATGCCACTCAGGGATGAGTGAGGCTGATCACTCTTATCTTAAATGTCAGGAGCAAGTTGCCTGGCCCCGGGCTCCTTTGCTCCTCATGGGGCAACACTGGGTTAGATGGTGAATGAATGAGTGACATCAAAGAGGAATGAAGGAGCGAAGGACATGAGAATACAAAGGAGTACAAAGGAAAGCAAACAGCAACAGACCGTCCTTTCTAGCCTGTTTGTTACAGACTAGGCTATGACTACGAAATCTAATTCTACATGCTAAAGGATAAGGACAGTAAAGCAAGAAGGAGGAGAGGAGAGGAAACGAAAAGAGAGGCGAAAGGAGAACGAGGTGGGGAGAGGAGAGGAAAATGAGCAGGGTAAAGGAAAAGAAAACGAACAGGGAGCATGACATTGGCAACAGGAGGGCAGAAAGTGGATGTGGAACGAGATGGAAGAAAGGAACGGAAATGAGGAAAGCAGAGGGAGTGAGGAAGGGTAATGAAAGGATGGAATGGAACACGGGGATGGTGAGGCAGGAGGGAAGAATATAAAGAAGTACAGAGTAACAGGTGACATATTAATCTATACTGCTGAAGTTAAACTGAACACTAATGACCTACCACATGTGTCTGAGAAAAGATGAGAAAAGAGGTAGGCTCTCCCCGGCCCACCATTTCCTCCGACGGCAGAAAAAAAAAAAAAAAAAAACGGTTACTGGAAAGAACAAGAGAAATTATCTGTAGAAACTTTATGGTGGAAAATGCGTGGGTAAGGACGGACAGGGGAGAGAGAGAGGGAAGGATTTGGGAAGGTGGGGGGGGGGGAAGAGGGAAAGAAGCTAAGAAAAGAGAAAGAGGGAGAGGAGCAGTGTGGCTAAGATACAGGGGTGAAGATGACGGGAAAAGAGGGAAAGCGGGAGAAGCTGGTAGAGGAAGGAGAGGGTGAAGACAAGAAGTACAATGGAAGACATACAGCTTCTATGTATTTTCCTTTTAATGTTTGTTTGTTAGGGATGAGGCTAATTATGATATTCAGCATATGAATCTAAGAAAGGGATAGCAGGGTGAGAAGAAGGAAGAAAAGAAAGAAGGAAGGAGGAAAATGAAGGAAAGAGGGAGGGAAGGAGGTAAGAAAGGGTGAAGAGTGACTGAGAGTTTCCCTTGTATGTCTCCAACCTCGTTCGTTCATTATCTGTTTAACATGTAAACTCTATACTCGGCCAAAGTGCACGCACCCTATCTCCAACCTTCTTCTTTCCCATAATACCCCCACTCCTGCCTCCCCCCTCTATCAGTACCCCAATCCCACCCATCACCCATCCCTCAATACCTCCGCCTCGCCCCATCTCCCCTCCCTCAATACTCCCACTCCTGCCTCCCCCTCACTCAGTATCTTCATCCCAGCCTCCGTCTCCCTCAGTATTCCCACCCCAGTCACCCCCTAACTCAGCATCCTCACCCCCTACCTTCCCCTCCCTCATAACCTCCACCCAAGCCTCCTCCTCCCTGTGTCTCCCAACCTCCCCTTCCCGCAGTACACTCCTCCCAACCTCCTCCTTCTTCAGTACCCGCACTCCAGTCTCTCCCTCTCTTAAAGTCTCCACCAACCCTCCCTCACACTGCCTCACTTCTCATATTCCCTCGCCCTCACCCACCACAGCGTAATACAATTTTCACTCACAATTATCTTCGCATCTCAGCCTCTGACATTCTCTCAGTCCTATGAGATGTAGCATGGAATTTACAAGACCTGAACCATACGTGTATGTATGTATGTATTTATATATGTATGATGATGTACACGTATGTATGTGTGTGTATGTATGTATGTTTGTATGTATATACTGATGTACACGCATGTATATATAAAAGTATGTATGTATGTATTTATTTGCTGTATGTATGTATATTGATGTACACGTACTGTATGTATGTATATGTATGCATGTATAATATGTACGCACTGTTTGTATGTTTGAATATGTATGTATGTATGTATGTATGTACATTCTGTTTGTATGTATATGTATGTATGTATGTATGTACATATTGTTTGTATGTATGTATGTATACATGTATGTATGTACATATTGTATGTATGAATATGTATGTATGTATGTATGTATGTGTGTGTATGTATGAATATGTATGCATGCTTAGTATGTACCGAATATATTGTTTGTATTCATGAATATTTATATAATGTGTATGTATGTATGTATGTACTTGAGAAAGCAGGCTAATGTAGCCTGTGTGTGGCCGTTTCGCTACGCAAGCAACTCACAGTTCTACTTTTCTGTTTTCATTCTATTGTTTCTGGATGCCTCTCTCTCTCTCTCTCTCTCTCTCTCTCTCTCTCTCTCTCTCTCTCTCACACACACACACACACACACACACACACACACACACACACACACACACACAAACACACAAACAATACAGTACTATCAAAACACACTCATATAACACTAACAAAACACCCCCACATAGCACCATCATAATATTCACACAGCACTGTCCTAACACTCACATAAAACACTATCAAAACACACTGAAATAACACTTTTACCAAACCACTGCCTTTCAAACAGATAACACATTCCTCAAACTCAGCTCCTCTTCGATCAGTCTCTTCATTTTCATATACTTCCACTAACTCTTCATCCTTTAAACCGATCTTCCTCAAACTAAGGCCGTTCAAACTCCTCCACTTCAAGACAACCATTTTCAAACTGACCTTCAAACTTCTCTCTTTCAATTTCTTGTGCTTTAAACTTTCCTTCATTTAAGCGTCTCTCCCTTCTTCCTTCCCTTAGTGACGTACCGAGACCAGCCATGTTTTTGTGGTTTATCCTTGTTAACATTTATTAAGAATAAATACATAAAGATTATCAGACTTTTCATCTGTTGTCAATAGACTGAAATTAGTTCAAGAAATAAATACCGTAACATTTACTCGTAACGTCTTCCTTACGGCAGGTCTCCCCGCTGCTCAGTATGATGAGAGAGAGAGAGAGAGAGAGAGAGAGAGAGAGAGAGAGTGTGTGTGTGTGTGTGTGTGTGTGTGTGTGTGTGTGTGTGTGTGTGTGTGTGTGTGTGTGTGTGTGAGCAGGGCATCATAAGCCAGTCAATTATATACGGTGCTGTGAGTTATTCAGCTGGATGGCGCTGGCTTGATAACAGGCTGTCAGGTCGGGCCAGCATCTTCAGTGGTGGCATCAGTATCAGTGCACAAGATAGTTACACGGTTTAATCGAATATGAATTTTGAAACTAAACATGACACATTAAAAGGGTGGCACACAAACACATCCTACCACATTCAGACACACTCATACAGAAAAACAATTGTAGGTACACTTAAAGTGCACGCACTAAACATACTCACAGCGCAGATGCATACACATACTTGCAGACTCAAACACAGACACACACGCATCAACACTCTGGCAACCAGACATACTCAAACTCATACTAACATATGCACAAACACAGCGGCACACATACACACATACAGTATATACAAACACACAAACATAATCACTTTTAGTCCCACTAGTACATGTCCCTTTCAGTCCAAGGAAGTCATTTTTTTCTGCTTCCAGACGATTTTATTCATCTTAGGAGATCGCCCTGGCAATGAAGGGTTGATGAAGGCTGGATCTAATTCCACAACCTTGAAAAGTCTCTCTCTTAATAAAATTGCTGCCTCGCCCGGGACGGAATCCGGCGAGGTATTGTTTTTGGTTGAGTTTGTTTCTTTGTCTGTTTGTTAGCAACATTACGGAAAAACGGCTGAATGAAATAACATGAAACCTTCAGGATATGCGGGTACTGGTCCCAAAAGGAACTGATTTAATTGTGGAAGTAATGTCTTCATGTTTGAAAGGCGAAACGCCAGGTCAAGGAGTTTCACAGAGCGAGTTCTTGAATGTGTAGTTAGTTGCGCCATTACCGCTGACTTTATTTAGGAGTTTCTCTGGGCATGTTGAAACTGAAGTTAGTTGTGACTTTGATTGTTTACAGACGCTAAATGGCAGTACTGAATCAGTATTTAAAAGCACTAAAAAACTCCTATAGGGCAAGTTGCTGTGCCCCGCACCACTTGTCTAGTGTTAGTTACAGTGCTGCTCCATCAGCGACCAATGTTACCAGCTGGTGATGATGTTGGCAGATTGGTTGGTGATGACAAACACAATCACCACCACCACCTTAACTTTCACCATCACCACCAGTATAACATGTACCCCCACTATCACCGCAATAACCACCACTATCACTTTTTTATTACTCCGCTTCAACAATCACCACACAACATCACCACCACACATCTCCACAATGTCCGTACCGACTGAACCCCACTTGGTGATACATTGCTAAGCTACTGGTTGTTTACTGGTACTACATACTGGCTCACAGACCAAGGCGGAATTGCTTAATGGAAACTAATTCTCTCTCTCTCTCTCTCTCTCTCTCTCTCTCTCTCTCTCTCTCTCTCTCTCTCCGACAAATACGATTAAATTCTCTTCTCTTACCAATAATCTACGGGCACGATCTGACCGCCTTTGGAAACTAAAGCCTTGAATGTAGAACAACTTGATACTTACTAGTGATGTAAACTTGGCTGTCACTGATACACTGAGGGATGTGGGCTAATATATCATCTATGTTACAGAGGTCAGACGACTAATTTTACAGATGTGTCTCCTGGTCTCGTTATAATGTTACATACAGTCACTATCACCGTCACAATACCACTGACTCATCACTGTCTCCCTTCCACTGTCAAACCCCACATCACAGGATATTATTACCAACATAAAATTTTAACTTCATATTATTCCATCAAATTATCAATTGGTTGGCTTTCTTCTTAATTAAATATCGGTGATGCTACACAAATCACCAGAGGACATTTATAATCACCATTACTTTAATCACCAATCCAATCGTGAAATGGAAGCCCTTGGTTTGCGTGCACACACACACACACACACACACACACACACACACACACACACACACACACACACACACACACACATTAACTGTAGAAACTATTTGTTTATTAGTTGCGGCAAGACATCATTATCAAACAGGAATGTTGTTGTTGTTGTTGTTGAAGGGGGAGGGGGGAATGAGGAAGAGAGAGAGAGAGAGAGAGAGAGAGAGAGTCATTAATGAAACAGGGAGAGGAAGACTGGAGAAATAGGGGAGATGGGTAAAGAGGAGGAGAGAAAAACTAGGTCACTCTTTGATCAACATTTGTCAACATCCGGATCTCTCTCTCTCTCTCTCATTACCAGTATTGCACCCTTCACTTGGTGTCCCTCATTAACACCATTAGCACCATTAAGGGAATTGGTTGGTTAATGGAGGCCACATCTCACTCCTGCCTTGTCCCACCTCACCAACCCAATCACTACGATGACCAATTGCCTCATATATATTTTTTCTTACCTCAAGACGACTTTTAACCACCTTAGGGGAGACTTCCAATTGAAGGAATTAGATACAGATTTCATTAACGCCTGATCACATGTGTGTCCCCAACGGTAAATAAAACTGACTGAAAGCAGCAGGAAAAAAATACGTAAGCACTGTGATAGATTTAAGATTACTAGCTGTCATCCAATGAACGAAGAAAATCGCCCTTTGCATGTATTAGAAAACGACAGAGCTGAAACAAATAACCCTTTCCCTGAGATGCCTGGAGACACGGTGCGTGAAAATCAATGCGTTCTAAGAAAGGGGAGCGGCCATCCGGGGAAAAGTTTTACACGGCAGACCAACTGGTTATTTGAACGACTGATAATACCGATCATTTTCTGCACAAAACACAATCAAGTACCAGAGTTGTCTTTTTCCACGTACCTCCAATCCCCAATTGTCAAGGAATTATTCTTACTCCGTGGTGCCCGTCCCCGCCCTCTCTCCGTGTTTCTCCTACTTGTCTTGAACCCTTCCACCCTCCCTATGAACCCCTCTCCCACTCCCTGTGTTTTCCCCTACCTTTCTGCCTTCCTTGAATCGTCTCTCTCTCTCTCTCTCTCTCTCTCTTTCTCTCTCTCTCTCTCTCTCTCTCTCTCTCTCTCTCTCTCTCTCTCTCTCTCTCTCTCTCTCTCTCAGCAGTCATTAACAACACATTTCCACTTGCACGAACACAACATCAATCTTCAACACTCTCACGCACCAAAGAATAACAAAAAACATCACACAGACTTTACCTTCAAACCATACACGGACACACACATATAACACGTCAGGTTTGGCCACGTTAACTCAAACTGGTTTAAGTTTGTGAAGGCACAGACATGTTTAGCAATGTGTTGAAAGGCTTTTTATCCCACCAAATACGAGCAAACAACCATGAAACTCAACAGCGACATTTTGAACAGGTTAAATACGCTCTCCAAATACCGTACCACAGTAAAGGTAGGAAAACCAAACAATAAGGTACAGTTCACATTTATTCCCCCCCCCCCTCTCTCTCTCTCTCTCTCTCCCTCTCTCTCTCTTTCACGCAGGGTATTTTTTTTTTTTTTTTTACAAATGTATTCCACTCGTCTATACATTCCGCCGCGGAGCAACAATGGACCCCCAGCGATACAAGATACGCGCTACTCTCTTTCCGCCGCTCGCTCTTTTTTCTTTCTCACACAATGCCTCACACACTCTTTTTTCTCACTCCTAAAATTCTCTGCTTGGTCCTCCCTCTTGTCTCTCTTGGTCTTTTGACATATTTAAAAGAAAACTGGTTCACACGTCTTCTCATTCTCATTTCCTACATAATGTCCTGCCAGTATTTTCTCTACCACACCACCATCACACTACCACACCAGGGAGTCAGAGAGTTATGTGTGGTGGAGGACTGAGGCAATGTGAGTTTGTGAGATGCAGTGCTGCTGGTGATGGTGGTGTGTGGGGGTGGGCTGGTGAAGTGAGAGGGAAGGCAGTACAAGAGGCAGCAAGAAAACAGGACCAAAGGGAGGTTGCGTGGCATGTGGAAAGAGCACAATAGAAGGTGCCTGGAGAAGAGTAGAAATGGAAGAGCGAGTATGGAAAAAGTTAAAAACAAACACGCTGAATTCTGAAAAAGCCAACCCACTGCAGCAGCCACATGAAGAGACACAAGACCATAAAGACCAACATTACCACCAAACACCACACCACTGATGCCCTGTGCAACCCTGCCAGTGCTGACAAACAAGTCGCCACAGGAAGATGGCTGCTTGCTTGTGTCGACGGATCTGCTCCGTATAATAGAGCGGGGTACAACAACAACAAAAACAACAACAACAACAACAACAACTACTACTACTACTACTACTACTGCTACTACTACCATCCGCGAACCTTGGTAAGATCAGATATGCAAAAAGTAAATAGTGTTATCCGAAGGCCAAACTATTTCGGCTGTTTACTATACTGCACCAGGAAATATATGCCCCTGAAACTTACACACTGGGCTTAGTATAAAAATGAGGCTCTTAAAGTGGCCAAGAGAGGCGAGCTTGGCCGGGCAGGAGAGTCTACATCACTTTACCTCAGTCCCACAACACGCACCACCACAACACCACAGCTACATCATCACACCATCACCACACCAGAATCACCACCATAACACCAGTACTAGCACACAACCTTGTCATTCCCACCGCATTACCACCACGCCACTGCTAACATTTCAAACCACTACCACCACAACACACCACACTACTACAACAATAAACCACAACAGACACCATCACACTACACCACCATCACCATAGTATTACCACCCCACATTACACCGCCACCAGTCCACCACCACCACAAAAACACCACACCACACTACACCACCACCACCACAGAAACACCACACCACACCACAGTAGCAACATCATAGCACACCAAAACAGCAACACCACACTACACCACAACAGCAACACACCACACCACACCACAACAGCAACACACCACACCACAAGAGCAACACCACACCACACCACACCACAACAACAACACCACATAACACCACACCACACAACAACAGCAACACACACAACACAACACCACACCACAACAGCAACACCACACAACACCACACCACAACAGCAACACCACACCACACTACAACGGCAACATCACACATTACAACAGCAACACCGCACCACGCCACACCATTACGACAATAAACCACGACAGCCACCAACATAATACACCCACAACACCACAGCACACTATTCTAAGACCCTGGCGCGTGAGCCTGCCTGCCTTTATATTACAACGTGATGTACACAGCGAGGTAAGATTACACCTGATCCCAACGCTGTATCCACCACCGAGTGTTTTGCGTTTTTTGGCGACACAAATGGCAGCCCGATACCACCAGCCTTCGCACCCTGGTACAGGCAGGTGGCACTACTCGACTGAGGGATCCTTCCGCCCTTTGTGGGGTGGTAAATGATAGAGTAGCACCTAAGGGAAGCGCCTAATGGTATATATCCCAGCCTTGACTGCAACATCACCACACACTGTACATCTATGGATAACACTGAAGGGTACACCAGAGACCATAACAACAAAGATCATCCTGCAATATGAGGGTGAGTTATTGGGCTGATCCAGCAGGACCACCAACACATTACACTGCGCGGTAACACACACACACACACACACACACACTTAAGACCATCTTAGGATACATGAATGGGGAATATAGTAGCACCTCAGAATACATAAATGGGGAATATAGTAGCACCTCAGAATACATAAATGGGGAATATAGTAGCACCTCAGAATACATAAATGGGGAATATAGTAGCACCTCAGTGACACATTGCAGAACAAAGTAACTCACTAACACACATACAGCTAAAAGCACCTTAGGACAAAATATAGTCAATCTGGCATCTAATGCACAAACGGCTTTAATCTTGCATGATAGGTTACTGCAACAACACAGAACGGAAAGGAAGTCACCAATAATGACTAGCGCCCCTGACACACACATCACAACACCTCAGACACATGACGAAACCCACAAGGTTTAAGAAGAAATGGTCATAGTAAAAGCTACAGAGTTAGCTCAAAGCTGACCTTGACTTGTGACACTGACCTTTAATGTATAGTTCTGAAAGGTGACAGGTTTCATCACGGCCTACCCCACAACACTTCCACCAAATTTCGTAAAAATCAGATACAAAGTATTTGTTATCTCACAACTGAAACTAATCTCACGGTAGCCGTGAGAATAGTTCCGTCCGTGAAAAAACGTACCGGTATATATATATATATATATATATATATATATATATATATATATATATCATCCAATCCTACATTGCCACATGAGGAGCGTAGGAGCCCGGGGCTAGGCAAGTTGGTCCTGACATTTAAGATGAGAGTGACCAACGTTACTCATCCCTGAGTGGCATTACATGAGTAATAAACCCCAACCATCCCTTGGACATAAACCTGCACTGGCTCAATCCGAGTGGAGCGCCGTAATTACCCACTAAACCACCAGGTGCCAAAATTTGGTTATATGGTTACCACCCAGCGTGGTACATGATTTCCTGGTGTACAGGAAACCATTGGCTTGTCACTCAATACAGTCACCCACAAGCAGAAGGAAGAGGAAAGAATGAAGGAAAGAAAGACAGAAGAGGGAGTGTAAAGTCACCCGCAGGCAGAAGGACGAGGAAAGAATGAAGTAAAGGAAGACAGAAGAGGATGGAAGGAAAGAAGGATGGAGGAGAGGAAAGGGTAGACACCCGAGTGCAGCACTACATCGAGTGAGTGGATGGTGAGCGCCCCCACCTACCACAGTATATCTATCTATCTATCTGTCTATCTATCTATTTATATCTATCTACATATATACTATATATATATATATATATATATATATATATATATATATATATATATATATATATATATATATATATATATATATATATATATATATATATATATATATATATATATATATATATCGATTGTAACCAGTTTTGGCGAAACTTTAGAGAGACGGCTCATGACGAAACCCACTAGGTTTGAGAACAACAGGTCAAACGAAAAGGCTTCAGGGCAAGCTAAAAGTTGACCTTGCCCTGTTACCTTGACCTTTAACCTAAGGTTTTGAAACACACTTGGTTTGGTCATGGGCTACCCGTCAGTATATCCAATACATGGTTAAAATTAGATAAAAACTATTTGCTATGTACTTGCCGCCCCTCCCGCTCCTACTGATCACGCGTTTATATCTTGTATAAAGCTGAAATGAGTCACAACTTAGCCCGATATGATATTCTTCTCGTAACTACGATTTGTTTTTGCGTTAAGAACCAGTCATATAAGGCATATGAACTCTGTTTTCCATGACTTTCCTATAAAAATATATTTCAGGACAGGGCGTGGCTGCATTCTGGCCAGGGTGCTTATGTCAACACCACCTCCATTACAAGGACCAAATCATCACATTCTAACTACCACCTGCATCATAAGGATCATTATTCACATTATCATTTTGTGGGTCGCGTTTGCAAGCCAGTCTTTCTCTTGAGGTACAATACTGATCAGAGTATCGGTGGGAAGGATGAAGTGACACTGAGTGAGTGGCGGAATGTGACGGGGAAGGAGGTGTTACCAGTTGGGGAGGTGTGGATGGAGGCAGATTGGGGCAGTGTGAGGTTTGTGAGGCACTGCTGCTGCTGCTGGCGTGTGGGGGTGGAGAGGGCTGGGGCATGAGGCTCAAGGGAAAGGGGGAGGGGATGCAATACACGAAGTAACAGGAAAACAAACAAAGAAAAAGGAAAAAATCGTGAAATCATGAAGAAACAAAAGAGGTGGTGCGTAGAGTAGAGAAGTTGCAGAAGAGAGAGAACGTGGAAAAGATAATCAGCAGAAAATAAGCCATATGGAATTCGAAAAGGCAAGCCATCGCAGCCCCACGTGAAAGGGATACAGGACCATCAAGACCAACATTACCACCGAACACCACACCACAGATGCCCAGCGGCAACGTTCTCGTCGCTGGGGCAGCAGACACCAGACGGAGGAAGTAAGCGGAACATTAAACCATTTTAGCTCATTGCCTTAACAAATATATAGAATCTGTTCTTGTGTTATTTATTTATTTATTTTTTTATTTTGCAATAATACCCCTTAGTTATGGACCTAATATGAAAGAGACCCGCTGACAATAGTCTCACGTGCTCTGAACCAAAGCGTTATCACCAACACAACTAAACTTGGCAGAATAATAAGGTGACACTCCAGCAATACACACGGGGGCATAACCCTTACGACACAGACAATGGCACCTCAGAGACACATTACATAAAAAACAAGACAAAATAACACAAGCATTTCCACCCAACAAAGCTATCATTACGGAGCCACAACATCAGCACAAACACAACACTGGATGGCCGTGCAGAACAAGGGCTGAGGTCGCTCGTAAACCGGGATTCACAGGGCACCGGGACCGCCTGGCTAAGGGGGCTCTCAGGAGGGGTAAGAGGTAAAGCAGTGCTGGAGGTGGTGGGGTGAGGGGTAAGGCAGTGTTGGGGGGGTGGAGAGATGAGGGGTAAGGCGGGGTTGGGCGTGGAGGGGTAGGGAAGCGTTGGGGTTGGAGGGATGGGGTGCTGGGAGTGACTTTATGGGAGGGCGGGAATGGTGGGTTTAGGAGTGAAGTATCAGAGAGACAGGACTTTTATTACCTCACACAGCGACACGGGAAACATGTAATATATTATTCCCTGGTGGTTTGTTTGTTTTTGTCTCCAGGATGCTATATATGTTACAGAGGGACTTTTCGGAATTTGATCACTACCTTCAACTGGAAGAAATCTCGTTTAAAGTTTAACTTAAATCTCTCTTAATATACTGATGACTCCTACTCTACTGTCTGTTACACACACACACACACACACACACACACACACACACACACACACACAAAGGGTAAATGTTGGTGAAGGTAACTACGCACAAAATCCTGAAGTCATACTTTCATCCGGAATTTTGTTTTCTTCATAAAGCTTACGCGATTTTTTGTTGAACAGAACTACGGTAGTGTAAGACTTTCTTCTGAATATGAGTATACTGCGTACAATATCTTGAGCATAAATTCCGGGGAGACTGATATAAGCTAATTTGATGTTATTATACGGTGACCTAAAGACATTAACATACTAAACTCAAATTACTTAGCACAACTTTCAATTTTATGTTGGGAATGAGACCATACAGTAGCAAAGGAGGAAAGCTGCAACAGTGAGTGAGTGAGTGTGTGACAGATTGTGGCGGGGAAAGACAAAGGGAGACAGAAGGGAATTCGGGTGAAGGGGAAGAGAAGAAAGAAGAACGAGAGAGAGGGAAAGGGAAGACTTACAGGAAACGAGGGGCAGGGATAAAGAGAGAGGAGATGAATGGAAGTGAAGATAGGAGGAAGGATGAAAGAAAGTAAGCAAAACGCGAAAAAGAGGTTATGAGAGGAGAGAGAAGAAAAAAGAACGATGAAGGGAAGACGGAAAGAAAAGGAGAGATAAAGAGATAAAAGGAATAATAAATTCAGATGAAGGGAATATAAAAGAGAAACAATAGAGAACATATGAGAAGGTTGATAGAAAGTAATTTATAACAAAGACAGACAAGGAGAACAATGGATAATAAAAAGTATGGAAAGAGAGGAGAAGAGGAGGAAGAAGTAAAGTGATAAACTGGGAAGGATGTAAGTGGAAAGAGGAGAAGAAGAGAATGTAAATACAAACTAGTGAATAATTAGGAGAGGAGGGAAGTAGAGAGAGAGAGAGAGAGATGAAGGAGAAGGAAGACACGAGAAAACCTAGCGGTGTTGAAAGGCAATCTCGTCTTGTGATGGCCTTTCTTCACCACCACCACCACCACCACCACACTATTACACTGCTATATTGTCATTACCACACCACCAACACACAATATTTCACTACATCAGCTGGACGCCCTACGAACCAGAGAATCATTATGTCTACGGTTCTGTCATGCCCAGTTCACTACTCTCTCTCCACACACAATATATATATATATATATATATATATATATATATATATATATAATGTGGGACTGAGACTACTTCTTATAATTTGGTATAAGGGCGTGGTCTACATATTCTGAATTATCTTTTCTTTAGGAACTTCTCATCTTTCACTTTTATTCTCTTCTTTCCTTCTTTAGTTCCTGTATCATTTTGCCGTTGTATTCCTTAGGTTCATTTCTTATTTTTTTCTGTCCTCTTTTTTCATCACTACCCTGCTTGCGTTCTTTCTTTCTTCCTTCATCTCCTTCATCCCACCTTCCTTCTTTCCATCCAATCTGCCCATCTTTCCTTCCTTCCTTCCTTCCATTCAACCATCCTTCCTTCTTTCCTTTAATCCTTCCTTCCATCCATCCATCCATCCTTTCTTTCCATCCTTCCTTCCATCCATCCATTCATTCATTCATCCATCCATCCATCCATCCATACGCGTATACATCCATCTATCCATCCATCCTTCCTTCCATCCATTCATCCTTCCTTCCTTCCCTTCCTTCACAAAACCTCGTTAAAGGCGACAATTTGACACACAATACCGTATACCAACAGGAGGGAGGGAGGGAGAGGGAAGGATAAAGGGAAGGGGAGAGGGAGTAAGGGAGGAAAGAAGAGAAGGGAGAAGAGGGCAAGGGAACGGGAGGGGAGGAAAAGGAAGGTGAGAGGAGAAAGAAAGAAAGGGATGGGGAGAGAGAGTGAAAGATACGAGTATAGGGGAAGGGGGAGGGAATGGGAGGGTGGAGGGAGAGAGAGAGAGAGAGAGAGAAAGAGAGAGAGAGGGGGGGTGAACGGGTGGGGGAAGGAGAATAGGAAGGGCTGATGCTTCAGAAAAATAACACAATTCTCTCTCTCTCTCTCTCTCTCTCTCTCTCTCTGTGTGTGTGTGTGTGTGTGTGTGTGTGTGTGTGTGTGTGTAATATTCACCACCCCATTCTGCAGCCTTTGATGTTCTGAAAATCAATCTGTTGTGGTGTGATGCGGGGGAAGGAACCGAGGGGGACGATAGGGAGGGGGAGAGAGGGAGAAAAGGGGAGGGTTGTGAAGGAAGGTAGGAAGTAGGGAGGGAGTGTGAGAGAAGGAGGGTAAGGTAGAGGAGTGAGTGACGGAGTGAGGGATGGGGCTGGGCATGAGGAGAGAGAGAGAGAGAGAGAGGGCAGGTGTGGAGGAACAGGGGAGAGAGATGTGCGAGGGATGGAGAGAGGGGTGGGTGGTGTGTGAGTGAGAAAAGAAGAGGTGTGTGGTGAGGGAAAAGGGGAAGTGTGAGAATAAGGGAAAGGTTAATGTAATAAGGCGGGAAAAATGTGAGATGTTGGCAAGTACAACGAACGAAATGAGACTTAGGTGTGTGTGTGTGTGTGTGTGTGTGTGTGTGTGTGTGTGTGTGTGTGTGTGTGTGTGTGTGTGTGTGTGTGTGTGTGTGTGTGTGTGTGTGTGTGTGTGTGTGTGTGTGTGTGTGTGTGTGTGCGTGTGTGTGCGCATAAGTGAAACAAACTCAGTGAAAAGTTAGCTAAGTGGAAAAAATGAGACGGGAGAAAAAAGCAAGAGAGAGAGAGAGAGAGAGAGAGTAATGGGATGGAGGAAACGAGGAAGAGACAGGGAAGAAAGTGAGAGATGAAGAGTGATGGGTAAGAAAGAGGTGGAGGAAGTGCAGAAGTGACAGGTGGATTAAGATGAGGAGGTGAAGGTGGAACGAACAGGAAGAGGAAAAGTGGAGGGTTGGAGTGGAGAAAAGAAAAATGACTTCAGAAAAGGAGATAAAAAGGAAGGATGTGAAAAGTATAAACAGTCGGAGGGAAATATGAGATGGAGATGAAAACGCGTGTGTCTGAAAATGGTGAGAGGAAGGGAGACGGAAGGGAAATGAAAATGAAATCGGGGAAATGAAGAATGGCCAAATGAGTTATGTGGAACGGATATTCAGTGGAAGAGGTCATCTCTCTCTCTCTTTCTCTCTCTCAACAACATTTCAAAGTTTCCTTCCGTCATCCTGCACAGAATATACCAAAATAATACACAAATCAATACAGAACTAAACTAAACAAAAAACACAGTTAACGTAAGTAGCGGAGAAACAAATATGGGGAGCAAGACAGGACATAATTACAAGAACAACAATGTCTGAAACGAGAACAAATAACAAAAACAAGTAGCATCATAACAACCATAACAACAAAAATCTAAACCAAAGAAAACCACCCGCAAGGACAACAATGGCAAGAAGGCAAAGAAAGGAAGCAAAAAAAAAAGGAAAATAATAGGTCATCATTATCATCATCATCTACAGCAACACACAGCAAGACGTAACTGACACTATGGAAGCTGCGTGTTATAAGGCAGAATTACGACTGAGCTCAAAACATTGATAGGATTTGGAACTAAAAATATCAGCAACAGCAGAGAAGCAACACGCATGAAAAAGACAGAAAAAAAGCGAACAAAACTATATTTAACTTGTAATAAGAAACAACCAACTAAAACTGCTATAAACAGAAGAGAAGTAGAATAAAAAGAAAAAGGCAAAATAGGAAGCATAATTATTCTGAGAAAATGAAAAATAGGCGACCAGCAATAACAAGAAGGTTGTGCAGCGTACAAGACAGAATATTAACACAACACACACACACACACACACACACACACACACACACACACACACACACACACAAAGCTTGGGATGTGCTGACAAAAATATCAGATACGAAAAATATACCGGCATATACAAGATTGAAACAGTCCGACCCAAGAGGATGTGACCCGAAATACTGAAAGTAGTAAACAGTTATAGACCACAACACACACACACACACACACACACACACACACACACACACACACAGCTCCAAGGGAAGAACAACAATACACAGGATGAAAACAGCTGAAAAAGAAGTTAGTAAATAATAAAAACAAAACAAAGAACTGTATTAGAACAGTAAAAAAAAAAGATGAAAAAGGTAGGAAAACATTACAACACAACCGTGACTAAAGAAAACTGTACGAAGTGAGGTGCAATACATGAGGGGAAATTGGCCAAAAAAATAAATAAATAAATAAAGACAATGCAAATATTTACGTAAACACCAAATGAGGTTGCTCTCTCTCTCTCTCTCTCTCTCTCTCTCTCTCTCTCTCTCTCTCTCTCTCTCTCTCTCTCTCGTTACTCTGGTCCACTGAGTCTGAGGAATGCTAAAAAACAAACACAATAAAAGACAGTACACAGAAAGCGACAAAAATGAAAGAAACAGCTGCATCAAAGAACCAGAATAAAAAAGGCCAAAGTGAACAATAACTCCAACAGAACCAAGTTTACCAAAAAAAAAAAAAAAAAGGGAAGTAAAAGACAAAAGCGAAAGGGAAAACATGCAAAGGGAGAATAGCGGCCACATATCGATTCCTAACCGTTGCCAAAAAGGGAAAACATGAAAACAAAAGAAATATATACTGGCTGGAAACACTGAGGGAATCCACACCCGACGTCAGGCATTAGGGAAAGCCACAGTGCTTGGTGGAACTGGGTTTGTGGTGGTGATGTGGTGAAGTGGTGGTGGTGATGCTGATGTGGTGGCTGTGGTGGTGTTGGTGGTGGTGGTGTTTAGTGGGTGGTTATGGTGGTAGTAGTACTGATGTGGTGACTGTGTGATGGTGGTTGTGGTGGTGATGGTGACATGGTAGTGGTGGTTTGGGTGGTGTGTAGTAGTGGTGGTGTGCACTGGTAGTTAAGGTAGCAGTTGTGCTGGTGTAGTGACTGTGTGATGGTGGTGATGGTGACATGGTAGTCGTGGTTTGGGTAGTGTGTGGTGGTGGTGTGTAGTGGATGGTGTTGGCAGTAGTGTTGATGCAGTGTGTGTGTGCAGGTGGACGTGGTAGCGGTGGCTTTGGTGGTTGTGGTGAGGAGACTTCAGGTACGACTTCTGAGGCCCACAAAAGTCATCTTCTTACACCTATTTTTCCGATATAAATGGGGTGGATGAGAGAGAGAGAGAGAGCAAAATGTAAACCAATTTCCCAGTAAAAAATTGGGTGTGAATGGAATACGCATACAGTAACGTTCAAAAGAGAAACACAGAAACAAGAAAAGCAAGTAGGAAGCAAAACAAGAGATCCGGGAGACGATAATAAGAGAAAAAAAAAGGAGGGGGGAGGGAGACTTAAAAGAAATGAATAAATGAGAGAGAGAGAAAGAGAGAGAGAGAGAGAGTAAATAAACAACCATCACCATTATAAACAGGTTGTGATCCCGTCTTTTTAAAAATAATTGATATTTATTTGTATTTGTCAACTGCAAGTATTGACACAGCGCGGTGGGGCAGGAGGGGGAGGAGTGGAGAAGGGAAAGGGGGTAGGAAGAAGAGAGAGGTTAGGAAGGGGAGAGAGAGAGAGAGAGAGAGAGAGAGAGACGAAGACATCCAACGTGGGTGACAGAGAGATAGAACAGATATGTGAAGGAAAAATTAAGACATGAAAATAAAGATGGAAGTACAAAAAAGATGAGAACCAAAGCAGAGGAGATGAGAAAAAGAAAGACGCGAAGAGACAGCAAAAGATATAAGAGACACTGCAAAAAACTGAAGCACGGAAATGAAAGAGGGGAAATGGCAAGCGAGAGGAAACAAAAGAAAAGGGAAGGAGGAAATGAGATGAGGGGGAGAGGCGACAGGTCAGAACGGGGAGGAGGATGAAGGATGATTATAAAGTGACAGAAGGTTCAATGACTATAGAAAATAAGGAAGAGAAAGACTAAAACGATAATATACGTAAAGTGTTCTGAGTATCACTTTACATGTACCTAACTCTAAAAAAAAAAAGGTAATTGTTTCCACGGGGCCTGCAGTCTACTTCCTCGCAACAGATGGCTTGTCGGCGAGTCTTGTGCAACAGCAATTAAGAATATTTTAAGGAAACGTAGAAATCATATTACCCTCTTGAACAGCCGGGGATCGATCAAGTATTTTATAATCAGCTGTCCACTTCTCTTCCACCTAACCACCACCTAAACCTTCATTATATACTTCTTCATCCACATCCTCTTCCACCTAACCACCACCTACATCTTCATTATATACTTCTTCATCCACATCCTCTTCCACCTAACCACCACCTACATCTTCATTATATACTTCTTCATCCACATCTTCTTCCACCTAACCACCACCTACATCTTCATTATACAATTCTTCATCCACATCCTCTTCCACCTAACCACCACCTACATCTTCATTAATTCTTCATCCACATCCTCCCATACTTCACAGACAGAATGTTCTCAGCTGTCCGTGCAAAACAAAACGATTTTTTTTTTTTTTTTACCCACAGACTCTCGGTAAAAGATTGATGTATACCGAAAGTTTTTCAATATCTGCACCAGTGTGGGTCAAAAGTGGAAGTCTTGGGACAACAAATCACACACACACACACACACACACACACACACACACACACACACACACACACACACACAAAATCATACATGTGCAGAAATGAATAATTTATGTCCTGTAAAATTAAACTAGACTCTGACAGCAGCAGTGTGGAGAAGGAGAGAGAGAGAGAGAGAGAGAGATGGGGGGAGGGGGGAAGGGGAAGTTGGGAGATATTAAAAGTGATGGGAGCCAGGTAATGAGAGAGAGACAGATAAGAGTGAGTGATGAAGAGTGATGAGGGAGAGAAAGAGGCGGAGAGAGTGGATGTAAACATATATGACGGGTGGATTAAGGTGGGAAGGAGGAGAAGGAGAAGGAAGAAGAGAGAGTGCAGGAGAGGAAAAGTGGAGGGATGGAATGGCGAGTC
>NC_136967.1:60921525-61024025 GCF_032717465.1 Coenobita brevimanus | reverse complement strand
TATTCTTTCTGGCCCCCCAGCCCACTAGAGTCCTACCGTTATCGTGAAGGTGAACCCCGTGGGCAATGCCACAAGGAGGGGTCCTTAGTAGGACTGTCTTGAGCGATCTTGGGAGTGGGCAAACAGCTTTAATAGGTATAGGGAGCGGCGAAGGATATCTTCGACGTCTATTAGCAGACGGGATATCGTAAACTACGTCTGCCTAGGTAGGAGGCCCTTCTCTTTCTTTAACATGCGACGCGAACATGGCTAGATTAAAGATTAAAACCAAAGATAACCCTCGAGACAGGTGAACCAAGCAGAAACTTCTGGAGCTCCTTTCACTTGCAAATGTCTTCGCTACAGCACTACAAGAAGCCAAAGATGGATTAATTGTTCTAACCGCCTCTGACCAAGATGTTGATAAAATCCTTGAACATGAACTCAACAAGAAGCTCACAGACAACGGCTTCACTCCTACCCTCCCGCAGTAAGTAAGAGCTAGGAGGACAATTATCTGATATAAAACTGAAGAGCTTGCTTTCGACAACTCCAAAAATGATATAGCAGAAGAAATTGTGCACCGGCAATCATGGGCTAAAGTGCATGATACCTTCAAATTTCCCAACTCGAACAACCGAAGGAATATGCTGAAGATAGAGTTTGAACCTGTCTCTATGGCTGAAAAAACGGCCAATCAAGTACTTAAGCTATTCCATGTCTGAATTGCCCATCACCAGATAGCCAAGGAATGTTACATCAAAATCAAACTATTACATGAGATGCTACGTCATAGAGGATCACACCACCAACCAATGCTCTAAGCCTAGAGACTATAAAGTCTGTTCTGAATGCTCCAGCCACGATCACACTTGGTCACACTGCAACTCGGCACAGAGGAAATGTATAAACTGTGGAGAAGCTCATCGAACCCTGGTATACAAATGCCCAACAAGAAAAGAAAAGGTAAAAATTAAGGAATCAGAGGTAAAGGAAAAGATCACCAAATCATATTCGCAAACTGCGTCCCCTCCAACCACAAACCTTAATTAGAGTTTGAACTCTTCTGCAGCCCTCGGAAATAGCCAAATCTCTAAAATGATTCTTTGCCTTTTTCATGTCCACTCCCTGAACATGGTTGAACCAAGGTCTTTCCAAAGAAATTTAATAGACCGCTTGAACCTAAACGAAATCCCAACCGTGATCCTTCTTAACAACCCCCCATGGCAACAATTATACTGCAGAGATTTATGCCTACAAACCAAGAAATTGGCATTTCAACCGAGAAAAACCAGACACAGAGGAAATAGAAGATGAACTCAACCCGTCAACAGACGCTATGGCGGATGAAGCTGCAGATGATGAAGATGACGCCGACGAAGATTCTGAAAAAGAAGAAACCGAAGAAACAAACGAGGTCCCAGTCTTAGTGACATCCCATGCCTTGTTCACACCCTCCTCACCAGTACCAGAAACTACCCCCACCTTCAACAATGGTAAAACCCAAGGAGGCACGAAGCCCTTTTGCGCTCCCAAGGCTGCAAATTTGACCTAAAAAAAAAAAAAAAAGTAACCAACCCTCCCATAATACAAGATAATCAAGACGCTAAAAATAATTCAACACAATGTTTTACACTGGAAACGGAGAAGCATAGGCCTCTGCAACATATATAGAAATTTAAGTGCCGACATCATCCTCATTAACTGTCACGGAGCTACTGACCAAGATCCACTCAAAATTCCCGGTTATAAAACACATGCCACAAACTACTCAGGTAACATTCACGACGGAACAGCCATAGCTATTAGGAACACAATCCCTCACAAAATTTATGACAACCACATTTCGGACCTCCTTGCTATTGAAGTTGACACCACCACAGGCCCCATCATCATTTCTACCCTATACCAACCTCCTGCCAGACCTTACCTACCTACAACAGATCTCTGCCACCTATTCCGAAGAAACATTCCAGTATATATGATTGTAAACCTTAACGCAAATCACACTGCTCTGGGATACAGTACCGCTAACACAGATGGCAGACAAATCAACCACATGATTAGAAGAAGAACAATAAACCACATAGGACCTCATTTCCCAACATACTTTTCACCCAATGCTGCCACTACACCCGACATAATCCTAACTAACTTCAGAACATACCATAACACACACACTGAACAAGGCCCACTAACCACAAGTGATCACATACCAATAATCTTTACTATCTCAACAGCCTCTATTTTAACGCCCGTACCCCCTAGACCATGGTTCTCCAGAGCGAATTGGGAACAGTTCAAAGAAGACATTACTCTAAATATGCGAGACAATGTGGAAATAGCTCAAGCTACACTGGAAGAAATAGACTCAGAAATTGACCAATGGTACACCACCATTAACAGAACAATAAAAAATCACATTCCCACCACTCACCACATCACACTCCCATACACACCACACAGTTAAAACACACAAAATCTCATAGCCCAGTTTAACAACCTAAGCAACCATGCCACCAGGTTTGGCTGGACACCTCCACATTACTACAGATACTCAGAACTACGAGACATAATACACGAGACCCTCTTTGAAGAAGCCAACACACACTGGCACAACACAGTTCTCCACCTCTCAACACTCTACAAGTACCCACCTGATATCTGGAAGAAGATTAATCAACTTTCAGGAAACCACACACCAAACACGCACTATTTACTGGACCACAACAACACTCGACACTACTCACCTGCAACACAAGAGAGACTATACAGAGCCCTCTGGAGCAGAATATATGAAGACGTAGATGGAATAGACGACGAAACAACACAGATGGTCTCAGACTTCCTCAATAACAATTTATACCGAATCACTCCCTACGACCAAGCTGACTCCGGGAGGCTAAATCGAGAAAACCCACTTGTCACCTCCCCTATCGTACCGGCAGAAGTTAAACACATGATCAACAGAATGAGGAAAATCTGTCCTGGAAGCAGTAGGATAAATAGAACAATCTTAAATCAGCTTCCAGATATTGCCATCACTAATCTCATAAACATATTTAACGCCGCCCTCTACGCAGGCTACTTTCCCGATACCTGGAAAACAGCAACCATCAAATTAATTCCAAAACAAAACAAATCTCCCACTCTTCCTGAAAACTACAGACCATTTTCGCTATTTGAGGTACCTGGCAAACTGCTAGAATGGATTATAAATTATAGACTAAGAATTCACCTAGAAAATCAAGATATATACAATAAAGATCAATTCGGTTTTCGCCCCGGACAAGGAACCACGCATGCATTAGCTATAATAACAGAGCAAATTGCACAAAACAAAGCAGATGGGGGACAGCGCCAAATAATACTTTGAGATATTACTATTAAACCTTCGATAAAGTTTGGCACCTTGGACTAAAATACAAGCTCTTGCATCTAGATCTTCTCACCATTACAGAGAAACTCCTCTGCGACTTTCTAGATGATAGAGAAGCCAGGATAGCTATCAATCAATATCTTGGAACACCCTTCCCCCTCGACTGCAGCGTTCCTGAAGAGTGTCCTGTCACCAACTTTATTTATACTTTACACCAAAGACTTACCCTCTTTCATCAATGGACGTAATATATGCAGACGATGTTACCCAAATCGTAGGTTACCCCGGCAAATCCAAGAACATGATAAAAATTAGAACAGAACGTGAAATCAATCGAATCAACGAATATGAAGCAAAATCGAGAATTAAAACAAACATACCGTAAATAAAATTACTCCACTGGCACTGAAATCTAGATCTAACCCTCCATTATCAATAAACGGAAACCTCATTCAGTACCAAGGACAGGGTAAGTCCTTACGAATAAAAATCACAAAAAATGATACTGTAAACATATGCAAGACAGGAAAAACCAAGGAGAACGGGCCCTAAGGAAGTTATACAGATCGGGACACCTACCAGTCAAGATAAAAATTCACTTAGTAAAGGCCATCGTCATTCCAGCTTTTGACTACCCACCAATACCAACAGACACTCTCAGCTACACTCAATTAAGGAAACTTCAGAGAACACAAAACAAAGCTCTCAAGTGGGCTATTGAACAAAGATACCCATACACATTCACTACGAGACAGATACACGAATAAACAAACACCGAACCCATCAACATACGTTTACACAAACAAGCACTCAAAATCTGGGAATCCCTCCAAGACAACGAAACTTATCAGAACTAGGTACAAAATTTCCGACATCACCAGATACAACAAACTTTCCAAGCAGCCGGGAAAACATTCAGCCATCCCTACTCCCATTATACAACTAGCTCATAACAAAAAAGAATATTCAACCGATTCAACTCAGAGAACAAATTAACACAACATCCTCGAAAAATAAAACCCACATACACAAAACAATAAATTCAACTGACTCAGCCTGGTGGATTGCCCCCCAGCTTTCATCTCTGACTCTCTTTCATCCCCCCTTCCCTTTCTCCACTTCCCCTGATCTGCTTCCATTCCCTCTTTCCTAACAAAAATAAAAAAAGAGTGGCTTTGTGGCGTGTGGTGGTGGTGACTGGTGGTCTGCGGTGGTGGTGTTTGCTGTGGTGACTGTGGTGGTATGGTACTTGTGATGACTGCGAAGATGGTGGCGATGTGGTAGTGGAGATGGTGGTAGTGGTGACTGGAGGAATGGTACTTATCATGCCTGTGGTGGAATGGTAGTTGTGGTGACTGAGAAGTTGGTGATGTGGTGTTGTGTGATGGTGATGGTGCTATGGTGGTTGTGATGAATGTGATGGTGTCAATGGTATGGTGACTGATGGTTGTTGTTGTATAGTGTGGTAGTATGATAGATGATGATGACGATTTATGATGATTGCAGTGGTGGTGTGGTGGTAGTCGTGTTGGTAGTGATGATTGTAATGGTAGCAAGGTATTGTTGTGATGGTGTTACTGTCGTGATACAAAGGACAAAAGGTGTGTGTGTGTGTGTGTGTGTGTGTGTGTGTGTGTGTGTGTGTGTGTGTGTGTGTGTGTGTGTGTGTGTGTGTGTGTGTGTGTGTGTGTGTGTGTGTGTGTGTGTGTGTACTGGTGAACAAAGTTTGCACCCTGGGACTTATAGTTGTCTCTCTCTCTCTCTCTCTGAAAAAAAAACGCATTTTATTATCTCTCCCTCCTTTTCCCTTCCACTTTTAATCTCCATTCTCCCTTTTCTTACCTCTCCCCTCCTCTTACTCTCCTTTTTTCTTTTTTCCCACCTATGTTTTTCTTCATTTGTTCTCTTCCCTCCTACAGATATTTATTCTCTACAGCACTTTTAACTGAACCTCTCTCTCTCTCTCTCTCTCTCTCTCTTTCTCTCTCTCTCTCTCTCTCTCTCTCTCTCTCTCTCTCTTTTCTTTATCAAATACCGCAACCTCCAATTTCTTTATTTGATCATTAACCTTCTCATTGTATAAACTCAAGTAACGTTTTCCATCCCACCTAATCAAAGACGATTTTCCTCGGCCGAGAGAGAGAGAGAGAGTACGTGATTACACGTTTACAGAAAAATACATACGTACATAAATATAATAAATAATGTAACAGTCCCTCCGAGGCGGCCTACAGTTGTATGTTTGTATTACTTTACTGTACTACTGTATATCTGTCTATCTATCTATTGCCAGACGCCTTAATCCCGTAAGGGGTGGCCACAAACAAATCGCCTCCATGTCTCCCTGTCTCCCTGTACTATTGTCACAGGTATATAAGAAAATGTTGCCGTACTACAGCCGAAGACGGATGGATAGACAGAGACAGACAGATAGACAGACAGATACGCATGCAGAAAAGATAGCTATACAGACAGAGACTAACAGAGATAAAGATGTACTGAGAAGGAAAAATGAAAGAAAAAATGAGAGAGAGAGAGAGAGAGAGAACCAATAAATGTTCACTTAAGCAGCCACAAATTCCCACTTGATTCTCGGCAATCCTCGTACATTACTAACACCTCCTTGTTTAATGGGCCACTACGTCACAGTTTTTTAAAATTTCTTCCTTTATTAAATTCTCTCTCTCTCTCTCTCTCTCTCTCTCTCTCTCTCTCTCTCTCTCACTGCCTTAACCCTGTGCAGGCAATACTTGGAGGAGGCGTTAGTGTTGCTTAACGGGGCATTGCAGAGGAGGAGAGCAGGAGAGAGGCGTGGAGAGCAGAGAAGAGAAGAGAGGAGTATATAGGAGGGGGTAGGAGACGAATGAGATGACAAAATACAAGAAGAAGAGGGAACGAAGACGAAAAGCTGAGTGTAGGATGAATGGGAGAAGAAAATGGGAGGAAAAGAAGACTGGAACGGTAACTGGCCTATATCCAGAAGAGGAGAAAGGATGAGAGGAGACAAGAATATTATACGAAGAGAGGAGGGATAGGGAAAGACTGGGGGAAAAATTATATCAGAGGGATGGAGGGGAAAATTCTGAATGGAAAGAAGAGGAAATGTAAATCGCAGAATGAATAAAAGACATGGTAATGAAAATGAGAGAGAGATTTTGGAACGGAAATTGCGTAGGAGAAATACAGTAAGATGCGAGAAGAGAGGAGATGAAAGGAGAGATAAGATGAGGGGGAAAAGAACAAACGAAGATCACTAGTAGGTCACCATTAACTATTTCACCCTCACCATTTTTCGGAATGTCACCAAAATTATATAACAAAGACACTGCCAGTCACCATTACCACTGAGCCGTCGACAAAACAAAACAGATAATGGACACATCACATTTTTACACACACATCAGTCTCTCCCTCTCTCTCTCTCTCTCTAACCATCTTTAACACAGTGCCCCATAAACCATAATCCCTCATTTTCTTCCCCTCTTCCTCACTCCCTCCCCTGTCACTCCACACTTCCCACCTTCATTCTTCTTTATCTATTTTCACCTATTCCTCTCCTCCCCCCGCTCCCCCTCGCCGTCCTGTCTTCTTCTCCTTCTCTTTCTCCCCCTTTTCTCCCCATCCTCTTCTCTTCCATCCCTCCCTCCCTCCCTCCTCCCCTCCTTACATTTACATAATCGTCACTCTAGCACGACAAAGAGATCCATTAGTGATGAGGGGAGAGCAATACTGTTTATTTGTGTGTGTGAGAGAGAGAGAGAGAGAGAGAGCAGAGCAGAGGAGAGGAGATGAACAATTTTGTAATATTTCAGTAAGAATTAAATATAAAAGGAGAATGCATGCTAAGAGAAAATCAACTGGAATGATGGACCAGAAAAAAAAGCTAAAAAAAAAAAAGTTAGAAAACGTTGAAAAAAAAAGAGAAAAGGTAAAATTGACAAGAGGGATGAATACCAAAGAAAATCGATGAGATGAAAGAAGAGTTAATAGAAGCGATGTGACAGGAATGGAAAAATGAAAAGCACTGACAAATTTAAATGAGAAACTGAAAGAGAAAACACGAGAGAGGAGGAAATAGACAAGGGATGGAAGAAATGAGGGGAGGAGGATGGGCTGGGGAGGAGGTGAGAGGAGGGGAAAGGAGGAACAGAGGATAGAAGGGAGGGATTAGGAAAGGATGTGAGAGAAGCAATGAAGTGATGAAAGGTGCAATGAAAAATACTGAAGAAAAAAGAACAGAGAGCAAGTACTATGAGAAAAAAAAAAGAATTCCCACATAAACTTAAGAGATGAGACTTTACTGCCCTACCGTAACGAATGTGTGTGTGTGTGTGTGTGTGTGTGTGTGTGTGTGTGTGTGTGTGTGTGTGTGTGTGTGTGTGTGTGTGTGTGTGTGTGTGTGTGTACTGCAGTATTATACCGGGTATTAACAGCTGCAGTGCGTTAATGCCATGGTAATATTATGTGAGAGAGAGAGAGAGAGAGAGAAATTCGTTTTCTCACTTAAGTTTTCCTGTACCTTACTTCCTCTCCTTCGTTCAGATCTCTTTCTTCTTTCTTTCCGTGAACTTTTTTTTCTTCCTGATGAACTCTCTCTCTCTCTCTCTCTCTCTCTCTCTCTCTCCTTTCAGTCCAACTTTCTCTTCTTATTAAACTTCCTTCGTTCTTTTTCCTCCTCCCTTCAGTTCACGTCACTGGAGGTCACATTTTTTTCCTCCCTTCTTTTTCTTCTTCCTTCACATTCTTTTCTCATTCTCTCTCCCTTCTTATGCCCTCTGCCATTACTCTTTTCCATCTCCTTCCTCCTCTTTTATTTCTTTCTTTCTCTCTCTCTCTCTCTCTCTCTCTCTCTCTCTCGTTTATTCCCTCTTCCTCTTTCTGCTTCCAAACTATCCTCCTTCCCTACATTTTTTCTGTCCCCATCCTCTCTTGTTTCATTCTTTTCGTCCCCTTACATTTCATATATAATTTTCGTTTGTTGTTTTTTCTTTCTCCTTATATTAACCTGAAAAATCAAGGTTCCTTCCCTCCCTCTACTATTCCGTTTTTCTTTGCTGACTTGCTACCCAAACTAATATCCTCTCTCTCTCTCTCTCTCTCTCTCTCTCTCTCTCTCTCTCTCTCTCGCTTTCCAGACAAATCCAGGGCGGTAAGAAAACGAATTGGACTAAAACTTAAGCCAAGACTTTTGCTCCGAAAAAGGAGAGAGAGGGAGGGAGGGAGGGAGGAAGTGAGGGAGGGGAAGGAGAAGGAAGAGAGAAAGGGAAAAAAAAGAAGAAAAATATGCTTGAGAGGAAGGGAAAATAAAAGGTAAGAAGGTAAAAGGAGGAATGAGGGAAGGAAGGAGGAAGAGGGTGAAAGGAGGGAAACAGGAACGATAGAAGGAAGGATAGAAGGAATGGAGGAAGGAAAAACAGATGGAAGGAAGGTATAGGAAGTGTGTGGAAGAAGGGAGGAAGAAAGGAAGAGAGACAGGAAGGAAGAAGAAAGCGAGGAAGGGAGAGAGTGATAAAAGAGGAGAGGGAAGGAAGGAAGGGAATGGACAGATGGAAGAGGGAAGGGAAAAATGAAGGAAGGAAAGAATAGGTGCAATGAATGAGGAACGACGATGTGGATGATGGGATGAACAAAGAAGGGAGAGGTAATGCGAGGGAAAGTACGGAGAGGACAGAGAATGATAAGGAAAGAGAAAAAAAAAGGAGGGAGAGAGGATGGGAACGTAAAAAGAATGAAATGGAGAAGAGATAATGGCAGGGAAGGAGAAAATATGTAAACAAAAAAAAAGAAAGGAAGTGTGAGGCAGCAGTGCAGAGAGAGAGAGAGAGAGAGAGAGAGAAAGAGAGAGCAACTGAGGGTGAGGGAGAAGGAACTCGAGGGAAATAACACTGTGTTAAGAGAGAGAAGAGAATTTACAAAGAGGGGAGTGAGCAACAATTAAAAGGGTCTCTCTCTCTCTCTCTCTCTCTCTCTCTCTCTCTCTCTCTCTCTCTCTCTCTCTAGCACAACACATTTTCGTGACTGGTTGAGCAGGATGCAACTCAGCGGCAACCTTAAATGATTGATGACACTGCAACTAACGCAATATAAATGATTAATTGCAGTAGGCAGATGGATGGATAGATAGACAGACAGACAAAGAGATAGATAAATAGATAGATAGACAGGTAAGTAGGTAGATATAACATGGATGGGCGCATGCATATGATTCAATTGGTCATAATAGTAATTAATCAAACACCTACATTAATGCATAGTATGTTAGTAATAATGTGTCTTATTAAAAAACACAATGCAATAAACAGAAAAACTCTCTCTCTCTCTCTCTCTCTCTCTCTCTCTCTCTCTCTCTCTCAGGCCAATCAATTAATTAGAAAAAGGCAATCACTGATGACTTAATTAATTTTTTTTTTTTAACTTGTCCTGCTTTTCCTAGTTAACATGTAGCCTATATCATGTGTCTGAATCTGTCCTGCTCTGGATTTTTGTGTTCATCATCATCATCATCATCATCATCACCACTGACAATATTTTTTGCACAGTATTTGCAATTGTTTATGTAATCATCATCATCATCATCATCCATTAACTTATTATCATCATTATAATTCCCAATACCATCATGGATATTATTATTTATGCAATCATCACCATCATCGCTATTATACTCATCATAATGTCATCATCATCATCAACTGAGAGCAGTGAGGTATGAGAGAAGAGGAGCGGGAGACAGAAAGGCACATGCATAGGGGGTAGGAAGCAGGAAGGTACAAGGGAGTCAGTAGAGAGGAAGCTAGAGAGGCAGGGAGATGCAAGAGGTGGGAAGCGTAGTAGGAAAGGATGTAAGAAGGTTGGCAGGAAGGCAGGGAGAGCAGGAAGGTAGGAAAATAAGCAGAGAAGGAAGCAGGAAGGTAGGAAGGAAGGCAAAGAGTAGGAAGGTAGGCAGATAAGTAAGTTGAAAGACTGGAAGGCAGGGAGAGCAGAGAGGGAGGAAGACATATAGGGAAAGGAGTAGACAGGTAGGGAGGAAGGCGGGGAATAACGCATGAAGGGTGGGCATGGGTAAGTACGGCAGATAGGGAAGGTAGGCAGGGCTGAAAGGGTAGGTAGAGGAGGTAAGCAAATAGGTGGGTTGGCACGTAGACAGGGTAGGTAGGCAGGGATGGTGTAATTACCGTGCCTTACCTTCTCTTTTATCATTCTAGGCAGAGAGGAATTTCAGAGCCGCAAAGATCACGATTTTTGGTAAATTTCTCCTCCTTCCCTCACAATATCTCTCTCCCCTCAACACTCTCCTCTCCTTTATCACTTTTTCCTCCTTACCCATCTATCTGTCTGTCTGTCTATTTATCTATGTATCTATCTCTTTGTCTGTCTGTCTCTCTATCTATCTAAGCTTTCTGTCTCTCTCCTTTCAGCTTCCCCCTCTGTCGCTCAACCTCTTCATTCACTTTCCTCTCCCCACTCGCTCTATCCTTTCATCTCTCTCTCACAGTACTTGACCACATCTCTCTCTTTCTCTCTCTCTCTCTCTCTCCCTCTCTCTCTCTCCCCCCCTCTCTCTCTAACCATCCATCCAGGTCGCTACACAACATAAACTGAAATGTGATTTATGTTGAGAGCGAGCAAGAAGGAAGGGGGAGGGGAAGAAAATGGAGGAGGGACGAGAGGAGGAGGGAGGAAATGGCCGAGAAATGAGAGAGAGAGAGAGAGAGAGAGAGAGAGAGAGAGAGAGAGATTTATTACAGCCAGTCCCAGTAAAAATTACTGTTCAATTTCCTAAATGAAGATGCATGAAGACTGAAACTAATCTGACTGGCATAGGAAATACAGGGAAGAGCTGAGGAAAACACACTGAATATATTTACTGTTTATATAAGAGTCACAAATGTAAAGCACATAATATTACTCACCCAATATGTACGCACACACGTGAACTGTAGCTAAGTAACACACAGGGAATCTAATACACTACTAAACACACACCAGTCCAGTGGGCATGAGGAAGGCTGTTGTTTAATATATATAAGAAGAAGGAACACTCAGAGAATGCCACATCTGTCTCCTATAATCATCATAATTGCCAAATTTTCCTCTATGGCTGTAACATTTAAAGGATTGTTTTCAAAATCGAATTACTTCATCCCTGCCTGACTCACAGTTCAAAAAGAGTATTGGCTGACCGTTCCTGCGTCAATGACCTACTGATATTAAAACTGATTGTCTTCATCCTTCCACCAAGTTTGGGTTAAATCGGATCAAAACTACTGAAAGTAGAATTCCAGCCTGATTTTGACCTTTGACCCGCTGCTCTCGAAAATTCTAGGTTAACCCCCGGCAGATCTGCAACCCGTCCACACACACACACACACACACACACACACACACACACACACACACACACACACACACACACACACACACACACAGGTAATTACCATCATTAATTAACGGAAGGTCCAGCAGTTCCTTCATTTACTCACTCACTCTCATTAAGATTTCTCTCTCTCTCTCTCTCTCTCTCTCTCTCTCTCTCTCTCTCTCTCTCTCTCTCTCTCTCTCACACACACACACACACACACACAGGCTTTTAAATTAATTAGCGCAAATCAATTACTGACGGTCTGATTAACTTGGGTTATCCTCTTATCTCTCCAAATTATCCCTGTTTTAATACGTATGTCAACTGTGTCTCTGTGTGTCTGTCAGTCTGATGCCTAATCCCTTTAGTAAAAAGCCTTATTTACGTTGGTATTAGTATTACAGCAAGACGCTTTTATTCAGTTTTGGGGAAGACACTTGCAGTGGTGGGAGAAAGAAGACGACAAAATATATATATATATATATATATATATATATATATATATATATATATATATATATATATATATATATATATATATATATATCACATTAATTTCCTTTTGTTCATCATCATCATCATCATCATCATTACCATCATTATCATCATCAACTGCCTTCTACTTCTTCTGCTTCCGATCATCATCATCATCATGTGGGTATACAGCAGGCCAGACAGGGCTCGTGGACAGGATAGGTACAGTAGACAAAGTACAAACGTAGGGCTGGCAGGGTAGGCACAGTAAACGGAATTGGTAGGCAGAATAGGCAGGCATGGTTGGCGGGATAGGCAGGTATGACAGACAGGTCAGGCAGGACAGGATGGAGAGGAAGGCATGGTAGGAAGGTTAGACTGACAGGGTAGGAAGAGTAGGTGGGTAGGGTAGATAGGCAAGGGAGGCAGGCAGGGTAGGCAAGGGATGCAGGCAGAGTAGACAAGGGAGGCAGGTAGGGTAAGCAGGGGAGGCAAGCACGGTAGGCAAGGGAGACAAGCACGGTAGGCAGGGTTGGGGACAGGGTAGGCAGGGCAGGAAGGCAGGGTTGGTTTAATCACCGGGCTTGTCCTTCACTTTTACCATTCCAGGTGGACGCGGAATTTCACCATTTTACTCTCTCTCTCTCTCTCTCTCTCTCTCTCTCAGCAAACAGGTAAAGGGAGAGGAGCACACAGGTTAACTACTCATATAATGCTGCTCAGGGAAGATGAAGTGGTCACCCTTGCTCGAAATGTCTGGACTGATCAAACTAGCTCCGGACCCCATCCAGCAAGAATTCATGCCTATCCATTTGCAACCATCCATCCATCCATCCAACCATCCATTCATTTTATTATCTACTAAACCCTCAATGTACCAACCTATCCAACCATCCATCTATTCAGCCATCCCACCATCCATTATGCCATCCATCTATCCATCCACCTAACCATCCAATCATCTATCTATCCACCTACTTAACCATTCAACCATCCATCCACCCATCCCCTTAATCATCCAGCTATTCATTTACCCATCCACCTAACCATCCAACCATCTATCCTGATCGCCTCATAACATACACTAAAATCTGAGTTACACAGAGGGAGTATGGAGAGGGGAGAGGGAGAGAGAAAGAAAACAGAGAAGGAAGGAACTGGGAGAGAAAAAATGGAAGAAGGGTGGAAGGAGAGAGAGAGAATGGGAGAGATGCGTGCGTGAGTGCGTGTGCGTTATTACAGGCTCTGCTTTAATAACAATTACCGTACAATAACCTCAATTAAAATGCATGAAAACTGACACCAAATTTTCACTGACAGCTGAAAGGCAGTGAAAAGACGAGGAAAATACACGCACACACACACACACACACACACACACACACACACACACACACACACACACACACACACACACACACTTTGAAATTAATGTCACAGTTATACAGAACATTTTAGTCAGTACCAACATCAAGCAAAACTTAAACTTACACACACACACACACACACACACTTTCGTTCTTCGTCTTTTTTCTCTCCCCTCCTTTCCCCTCGCGTCCTCTGCTATCGTGTCTTGTTCTCTCCTCTCCTCTCCCACAACCTTGTCGTCTGTTCCATTCTCTCTCTCTCTCTCTCTCTCTCTCTCTCTCTCTCTCTCTCTCTCTCTCTCACCAGACCAATAACGCAGCATCAAAGGGTTCCTGGTAATTTTACGAGTCTTCTTCATCTTTCATCTCGTGTTGCAGGGTTCAGTCAAATATTAACAGTTTCACATACAGTTTACATTCTTATTATCAGTATCGCATACACTGCAAGGAGGTCATCAAATATCTGAATTATACCTGCCCTGTCTTTTATATAATTCCTAACCCATTCCTGACTTCCTTTAGCTTTGTAATTTTTGTCTATGTCCTCTGTTCTCCATCTCATCTCAACTCATTCATTGCGTGCGAGGTTTTTCTTAATAAAATAATTCAGGTGCAGCAAGGATAAAATAGGAAAGTCAGGGTCTATGGAGAAAGTCTGATATCCGTTCACATGGAAAACATGGCGATTAATAAAATGCTGTCATCGTACTGAACAGATGTCATCCCATTTCTCCCTCCCAACGCCCTAGTACTTTTTTTCAAGGTAGAAGAGACCAAAGGCTGAAACCCAGCAAGATACTTCCCTAAAAATAAATAACTACGAAAGAAAGAAAAATATGAGAGCCAAATTCAAGATCTAGTCAACACTGTGAATAAAATCTTCTGTCAGTAGTAATAAACGCTGTATATAAGCCCTGATGATACTGACGGATTTAAGCGTCCATCTTCCTCCCCTTCCCTTCCTCATCATTTGCCGTCTGTGCAACACCTTTCACTCAGCTGTGCAACATTCTCCCTTCATCAACCATCACGTCCTCACATTCACACCCCACCCTCGTTTTCCTCTCAGTTCTCCTCTTCCCTCTCTCTCCACTCCCTTTTCCCTCTCTTGTCGTATCCCCTCTCCCATCACCCTCTCCTTTACGTCTCACTTGTCTCCCCTTTCCTCATTTTCTTTCTCCATATTCTGTTTTCCTCATTCTTCTCACGGTTTCTTCTGCTCATCCGCTCTTTTCCCCGCGCTCTCTCATTCCCATCCTATTTCTTCTCCCTTCCTGATTTTCATCCACTCTCTTCGTCCCATTTCCGCTCCTCTCTCTCATTCTTTTCCTCTCCCTTTCCAGTCTCTCACACACCCTTCCGCTTCGTCCCCTCCCCTTCTAGCTCTCTTTCACGCTTCCCCTTCTATCATCCTCATTCCCGTCCCCGTCTCGCACATTTTAATCCTCTTCTCCCCTCTCTTGCTCTACTTCTCACCTCTCTCCTCCCTTCCTAGTCTCCTCTCTCCCTTCCTAGTCTCCCTTCTCCCCTCTCTTGCTCTACTTCTCACCTCTCTCTCCTCCCTCTCTATCTCCTCTCTCCCTTCCCAGCTTCCCTCATCCCTCTCCCCCCGAACGTTTTACGAGGAATAATTTTTTATGTCCAACGTGTCAGTCTCCTGGACCAGTTAACGGCTTCCCTCCCTTCCTCGCTCCCTCCCTACCTCCCTCGTTCCCTCCCTGGTGTGATGACAGAACACGTAGGATAAAGTGGTGTGATGACAGAACACGTAGGATACAGTGGTGTGATGACAGAACACGTAGGATAAAGTGGTGTGATGACAGAACACGTTGGATAAAGTGGTGTGATGACAGAACATGTTGGATAAAGTGGTGTGATGACAGAACACGTTGGATAAAGTGGTGTGATGACAGAACATGTTGGATAAAGTGGTGTGATGACAGAACACGTTGGATAAAGTGGTGTGATGACAGAACATGTTGGATAAAGTGGTGTGATGACAGAACATGTTGGATAAAGTGGTGTGATGACTGAACACGTAGAATAAAGTGGTGTGATGACTGAACACGTAGAATAAAGTGGTGTGATGACTGAACACGTAGGATAATGTGATGACTGAACACGTTGGATAAAGTGGTGTGATGAAATGTAAGCAGCATAACAGACACGATAATTAAAGAAACTGATAAGGAGAATGGCTCAAATTAATCAATAAAATAATATACGGAGATGAACACAAACCTCTGGATGATCATAGATGTATTTATTTTGATAACTGGAGTCGATTTCATTCATCTTTATGTGATCATCAAAGGGCTAACTAAACCAACTAATAAACATCACACTCACCCACGTCGCTCCGGCCGACCCATTTACCTGTCTTGAAAACAAAGAGATAAATATTTTTGTAGACATATAAATACAGGCAGATATTTATGGGCGGCTGGGAGTGTCGAGTATGTGTGCGCGTGCATAATTTAAGTACTGGTGTGTGTGTGTGTGTGTGTGTGTGTGTGTGTGTGTGTGTGTGTGTGTGTGTGTGTGTGTGTGTGTGTGTGTGTGTGTGTGTGTGTGTGTGTTATTCGTGACTGAAATCCTGACGTGTAAAAAATGGCTACCGTATATACTTTCCATAGGATAGTGAGAAGTATTAAACAAAAGGTTAAAAAAGGTACATCAATGAACTTCACTCGTATCATGTCTTTTTCATAGCCTATATAAGTATATCAAAGGTATTAAAAAAATCAACGAACTCCACTCATATATTAGGTCACTTTCATATATATCGGATATTCAGTGCATGTCACTCTCATATGTTAGGTACTATTTTTATTTTTATTTTTATATTATTTACTTATTTTTAATTAAGAACCCAAAGCAACAAGCCATGACACCCGGTTGGAACGCATTTTAATATAACCTGGTATCCCGGCACCACCAACACCTTTAGTCTGTTGATCTTTTATTTTATTCTTGCTATCTCCGGACGATTTTATTGCAGCTAGGAGAGGCCTTCTGAACTTGGGGGTTTAGATATAGCAATACTAAACCCCTTCAGTCTGTGGTGCCTTTCCTCAGTTAAATAAAACCGTCTGGAAGTAAGTAAACGAAACTTTTTGCTTGGAAAAATTGGAAGGGACACTGCCTTCATTAATACCATGTAAGAGTTCTCCCCAAAGTCGAATATAAGTTATTAAGAAGGCAGCCATCTTTAAGTATACATGTACGATCCCCTGCAGAAGTTCCGTTCCTTCTCCTGACCTTCCGTAACCTCTAACATCATATTAATTGGGGTAAAGTTGCATTTAATCACTATAATCTGTTTGGTCAATTAAGCAGGTAAATTTAACCAACTGTTACTTTTAATTACCATGTTGCGTGTTACTGCAGGGATGGAGGAAACACGGAACTTTTACAGGCAATGATATGATACCAGATCGAAAGTATCAGTCATAGTTGCTTTTAACCCGAACGTAGAGAAAATTCTAACCCTAAGCTGTATGTATGCGTCTGACAGTAATAATATATACAAGACAGCATCATCGTTAAGAAAAGTAGTTGCAATATTTTTCAGCTAAATATTTTCCTGCTCAAACTGTTGCCATTAATTTACCTGTCAACAAAAAATTTCCTTTAAATATATTACTTTTAGGGCCCAGCAGAATCTCTCTCTCTCTCTCTCTCTCTCTCTCTCTCAAAGCGTTAATCTCAGCAGCAGCCAGACATATCATAAGCTTTACAGTTTTATTATAAACGATATGAGCATCACTAACAATACATCATCCCACCCATAACCATTATCAATTATTTCTCTTACAACTGACTCTAAATTCAACAAAATTAGTCCTGGGTCAGACGTAGAATTGAAGACTCTCTCTCTCTCTCTCTCTCTCTCTCGCCCAGTATCACTAGTTTTCTATTTTCCTTCCTCCCCTGTTTGTTTCTTCCCTCCCGCATTTTTCTCTCTCACCCTCCCCTCCCCCCTTTTTACACTCCCTTCCCTCGCACCTCTCCCTCCGCCTCTCTTCCTGTCCATCAATAATAGTTTTTCTTTGAACGTGAAATAACGTTATCCAGGGAGGAAGGGGAACTTGAAAATAGTTGAAGAGAGGCGATGCTGAATATTTTCTGGCTCCTATCACTCATTTCTGCTGCATATATCGCCAGAGAGAGAGACAGACAGACAGAGAGAGAGAGAAAGAGAAAGAGAGAGAGAGAGAGAGAGAGAGAGAGAGACAGACAGACAGACAGAATGGTGGCACTATCATCACTCCCACGCTCCAACGATTTAACCTCACCTGAAGGGCACAAAACACTAGAGCTGTCCTTACCTAGAGAGGACTCATCATGCCTTACACAACCTTACCTATCTATACACCCTAACACTATCACATCCTGCCTTACACTACTCAAAATTACCCTACCCTACCCTATCCTACACTACCCTTCTCTACCCTACCTTACCATGCCCTAAACTCTAACCCTAACTTACCCTACCCTACCCTGCTCTACTCTACCTTACTCTTCCCTACCTTACCCTACCCTCGTTTACGATGCTTTACCCTACCCTACCATGCCCTAAACTCCATCCCTACTTTACACTACTCTACACTACTCTGTTCTACTGTACTCTATCCTACCTTACCCTACCCTACCCTGCCCTAACCTTGACCTTACCATACTCTACCGCCCTACCTATACCCTACCCTGCCCTAACCTCGACCTTACCATACTCTACCGCCCTACCTATACCCTACCCTGCCCTAACCTCGACCTTACCATACTCTACCGCCCTACCTATACCCTACCCTGCCCTAACCTCGACCTTACCATACTCTACCGCCCTACCTATACCCTACCCTGCCCTAACCTCGACCTTACCATACTCTACCGCCCTACCTATACCCTACCCTGCCCTAACCTCGACCTTACCATACTCTACCGCCCTACCTATACCCTACCCTGCCCTAACCTCGACCTTACCATACTCTACCGCCCTACCTATACCCTACCCTGCCCTAACCTCGACCTTACCATACTCTACCGCCCTACCTATACCCTACCCTGCCCTAACCTCGACCTTACCATACTCTACCGCCCTACCTATACCCTACCCTGCCCTAACCTCGACCTTACCATACTCTACCGCCCTACCTATACCCTACCCTGCCCTAACCTCGACCTTACCATACTCTACCGCCCTACCTATACCCTACCCTGCCCTAACCTCGACCTTACCATACTCTACCGCCCTACCTATACCCTACCCTGCGCTACACTACAGTTTCCAATCATGCCCTACCCTACCGCCCACCCTACCGCACCCTGTCCTACCCTACACACCCTGCACATAGAATACTGGTGTCCCCATGGTGTCACGGTGATGGATAGGGGATAGGGGGTAGATATTTACTGTACCATAAGTCTCTTTCACTCTCTCCATCACTCACTTTCACACTACATTGGTCTCTCTCTCCATCACTCTCACATTCTCCATTAATTCTCTCTCTCTCTCTCTCTCTCTCTCTCTCTCTCTCTAGTTAACTTCCTTGCCCTGCGTTTCACTTCTACTGCACCATCACAAAATTTCTCCTTCCTTCGTCTCTCCCTTCTACTCCCTTGCGCCTCCTCCTTCAGGCTCGTCCCCTCACCTATTCACCTCCTTTCCCTGCCTTTGTCTTGCTAACCTAATTTACCCTCCTCCCCCCACCTCCCTGGCCAGTCTTCCTCCCGCCTCACGCCCCTCTCTCTCTCTCTCTCTCTCTCTCTCTCTCTCTCTCTCTCTCTCTCTCTCTCTCATCAATGGTACGGCCAATCATCATCAGTTTTCCTGCACTTAATTACCCAGGCATCGACACCGTGTGGGAGGATGCAATGGACCGACTATACACACACACACACACACACACACACACACACACACACACACACACACAATGCACCTTAATAGATATGCTTGTTCCCACAGATACAAATATCCAGATAAAAAAGACTGCTATGTGGAATAACTAAGACAGAGAGGGACGCAGCAGGTAAGTGTGTTGACAGACACACAGAGGGACAGGCAAACAAATAAACAGACAGACAGACAAACAGATTCAGATGGAAAATATATGCAGACCATTAAACCAGTCATTATATTTAATCACCAGCCCAATGAATATCACAAATCCATTAAAATTCTCATAAAAACGATATCACATTACTTACGACCTGATTCGTAACCATCAAACTTATCGTAAATTCTGACACTGAAAGACGTACCCTTACATCTCAAACTGCCTCTTTCTCGTTGTTTTCTTGTTATTCTTGTTATTTTCAGCGGTGTGCTTTTGTTCTGGCGAGGCTGCTCGAACTAGAGGGGGTAAATATAGCCTTCATTAACCATTTCAGTGCGAGAGACCTTTCTAAACTGAATCAAATCGGCTGGAAGTTGCGAGATTTCAGTGATCAATGGCAAACTCTCAAATTATTTTTCACACACGTTTACCTTAGGTGATTAGTGTGTCTTACAGGGCGGGTAATACGGTAGGCAATAATACTGCATGTGATGCACACACAAAAACACACAAACAAACAAACAAGCAAACACTATCTCACTCGCCAGAACACGCGCAAGCAGGCAGGCAGGCACGAACGCTCACTAGCACGCACGCGCGCGCGCACACACACACACACACACACACACACACACACACACACACACACACACACACACACACACACACACACACACACACACACACACACACACACACACACACACACACACAGCAATATCAATTAAGACACGACTTATAAAAACGGTAATAATCTCTAAACTCCTGGAAATAAAATTTACTCAGGCGTATTTAAAGCTTGTAACAGTTTGGGCAATTAGCATAAGGCCATTAACCCCGAGGCAATATAACGTTAATGGCACTAATTAGAGATGCAGGAGAGTACTGCAGGCGGGTTTTGAGCAGCGAAGAGTAGGTGTGGCACTAGTAGGTGTGGCACTAGTAGGTGTGGCATTAGGCTCACCTGAACATGAACTCAGGGGACTGCAGGCTGGCGCTACCCTCCTGTGGTCCACCATCTTCACTTAAGTAAAGAAAGCAAAGAAACGTTTGTATAATCAGGCAGTGAAACCACTCGGCTAAAACTGTGCACCACGTGAAGGCGTCCCTCTCCAGCACTATATACCTGGATTAAAGGCTTATAACAGCTGGGTAATTAGTATAAGGTCATTAACCCGAGGGCAATATAGCGTTAATGGTGGCAATTATGGATGCATAAAAGCCAACTGGTGCAGGCGGGTTAGGGGCATCGCAGGAGTTACACCTCACAAGTGCTCCAATATCCCCGGGTCTGGCGCATTTACTACAACAATATGTATATCACTACAGTATTACACAAAAACCTGGTGTCTGCGTGTTCAATATCAAAGGAAACCCAGTTAATATGACAAAAGTTATAAGCACAGAGAAGAACACGATAATCAATAAAGGATTCCTGTAATCTGTGGTAAGAGGACACGAGCGGAATAAAAATATGTGGTAAATGTCGGTACTGTGGTAATTAATCTGGCCCCCCCCCCTCTCTCTCTCTCTCTCTCTCTCTCTGTGCGTTTCGGTGTGCGTGCTCTGGTGTTCTTTCCTTCACCATGGTCGCCTGAGCACCAAAAAATTATGGCCAAAAATCTCCTGCTTCAATTTCCTGGTGGTTGAGAGGAGGAAGGGTCAATGTGTGTGTGTGTGTGTGTGTGTGTGTGTGTGTGTGTGTTATCCCCTCTCTCATCCGTATGCATATCTCCTTGTTATTACGACTACATTCACACGTTCTCTCTCCTGCTTTCTCATATTCACTTCCTAATACTTTTCGTGATCTTTTCTTACTTCTTCTCTTCCTCAGCCTTATACTTCTGCCTTAGTTCCTAACTCATATTTCTTCCTCCTCTCTCACATTTCCTCTTCCTCCTTTTCCATGCTTCCTCCTCCTCCTCCTCCTCCTCCTCTCACAATTCTTCCTTCTCCTTCATATAATGTTCCTTCCCCCTCTCATATATTTCATCCTCCTTTCTCACATGCGTCTTCCTTTATCTTCCATATTTCATCCTGTATTCCCTCACCGCTCATCCTCCTCTCTCACATACCTTCCTCTTTTCCCTCATGCTTCTTCCTCCTCTCTCTCCTACCTCTTCCTTCCCTTTTAACTCTCCTTCACACTCTTCCTCCTGCCTTCCTTATCAGCAACACGGGCATTAAATTATTACGAACCTCCTTAAGCTTTTATAGCGGCCGTAAACAACTTGATACCACTGACTGGGATGGGGAGGAGGCGGGAAGGGAGGGAGAACAGGCCAAGGAAGGAAGAAATGACGGAACCGAGAAAATATGAAGGAGAAAGAGGTAGGAGAGATGGAAGGAAGGAAGGAATACCAACATGTGGAAGGTTGAAGAAAGTTAACAAGAAAATTGTCGCCATTAGAAACATCACTGGAAGAAGTTGTTGTTGTGTTATGTTGTTGTGTTTTCTTCCCATCACTTTCCACCTCTCCTTCCGGCCTTGTTCATTTGCTAAAGGCCAAAATTCTACATTGTTTCTAGCTGGTCTGTATTCTAGTTGGCGCAGACTTAGTAACATCTATCGTAAGCGATTTGCGTTGCACATTACGCTTTCTTACCTTCCTGTATCTTCTTTGTACTTACACGGCGATATGGAGGTGGTTCGTTTGTGTCTGGCTATGGAGACAGATAGATAGATAGATAGATAGATAGACAGACAGACAGATAGATAAATAAATAGATACTGCGAGAGAGAGAGAGAGAGAGAGAGAGAGAGAGAGATGCTATACTGAGGCAAACAATGTGATACTGTAAATTCTACAAAATAAAAACAGTAATCTCGGACTATAAAATGCATAATAAATCGCTTGGAAAAAGGCGCTACAGACTCCAGTGCCATTAAGAATACGACCCTCCATTAAGATTTGGTGCACCTTGTGTTGTCTCCCTCCAACTACCAATCCCTCCCCCTCCCTCCTGCATCTACCACTCCCTCCCCCTCCCTCCTGCATCTACCACTGCCTCCCCCTCCCTCCTGCATCTACCACTGCCTCCCCCTCCCTCCTGCATCTACCACTCCCTCCCCCTCCCTCCTGCATCTACCACTGCCCCCCCCTCCCTCCTGCATCTACCATTGCCTCCCCCTCCCTCCTGCATCTACCACTCCCTCCCCCTCCCTCCTGCATCTACCACTGCCTCCCCCTCCCTCCTGCATCTACCACTCCCTCCCTCTCCCTCCTCCATCTACCACTCCCTCCCCCTCCCTCCTGCATCTACCACTCCCTCCCCCTCCCTCCTGCATCTACCACTGCCTCCCCCTCCCTCCTCCATCTACCACTGCCTCCCCCTCCCTCCTGCATCTACCACTGCCTCCCCCTCCCTCCTCCATCTACCACTGCCTCCCCCTCCCTCCTGCATCTACCACTCCCTCCCCCTCCCTCCTCCATCAACCACTCCCTCCCCCTCCCTCCTCCATCTACCACTCCCTCCCCCTCCCTCCTCCATCTACCACTGCCTCCCTCCCTCCTCCATCTACCACTCCCTCCCCCTCCCTCCTCCATCTACCACTGCCTCCCTCCCTCCTCCATCCACCACTCCCTCCCCCTCCCTTCTCTATCTACCACAACCTCCCCCTCCCTCTCCCGCCCACCAGTACCACCCTCCTCCCATACTTCCTCTGCCTCCTCCACCCACAAACTACCTCCCCCCTCCCCTCTTTCCTCTTCCTCCCTCCCTCCTCAATTTATCAGTGCCTTCCTCCTCCTTTTACCTCCTTTCCTCCCTCCGTCCCTCCCACAATTCACCTCCATCAACAGCCTCACATCTTACCTCTCTCACCATAAACCCACGGCCTTTCCTTCTTTTCCTCTTTCCTCCACCCTTTATATCTCCTTCCTTCACCGTTTCTCCATCCTTCCCCCCATCTCCACCCCTCCATGTTTCTCCTCTTCCTCCTTCAGTTTCCCTTACTCCCTACTTTCTGCCTCTAGTTTCCTCCCAGTGACCGCCTTGCCTCCCCATCATCACCTACTCTTCCCTCCTCCTCCTCTTCCTTCACTTCCTTAAGATTCCTCAACTTTCTTTATCCTCTCTCTTACTTTCTTTCCTTCCTTATTTTTAATGTTATCTATTTGTTCGATCCCATTCTTCAATTATCTCTTTCTTATAATCATTTCTTTTTCCCTCCCTATCTTTTTTTTAATTTTCGCCTCATTCCTTTAAAATTGTCACTATGGCAAATTTAACATTATCAGCAGATCTCATATACGTAATGGGGTTTATGAAGAATATATCAAATCCTTCCACACCTCTTGTAGGGGTTAATGTAGGCTATGTTTAACCGTTCCACATCTCTGGTACGTAAGGAAATGCTATATTTAACACCTCTATCTATAAAACTCCTACAAACCTGTATTCGGAGTTCACGAGTTAATATTAAATGTTTTTCCAGTCCTTTCCTACTAGACTTCGTTATCTTTACCCTCTCTACTTCCTTCCTCCTCCCGTTCATCATCCTGTCACTTCTCTATTTCTAGATATCTGTTTCTCTGCCTTCTCTCTAGTCTCCTCTCTCCTTTTGTTCTTTCTCCTTCCTTCCTCCTCCCGTTCATCATCCTGTCACTTCATTATTTCTAGATATCTGTTTCTCTGCCTTCTCTCTAGTCTCCTCTCTCTTTCTGTGCTTTCTTCTTCCTTCCTCCTCCTCATTCTCCACATCCTTCCCCTTCTGTCTCCTGTCGTCCTTTTATCTCTCCAGTTTTTCTCTCTCTCCCTGCACCTTCCTCTCCCCTCCTTCTCGTCTCCTGTCTTCACATCTCACTTAACAAACCATCAGTATCTCTTGTAACTTCATTCTCCCCTTGTTTAGTATTATGGTTTCTTCACTTCCTTCCTCCATTCATTCCTCTCTCTCTCTCTCTCTCTCTCTCTCTCCTTCCGGTCCCCTCGTACTCCTTATCCTCTTCCTTGTTTTCTTAATCTCTCCAAACTGACTCTTTCTCTTTTATTCTTTCCTTCTCATCTTTCCTTCGCCTCCCCACCTTCCGCCATTTCTTTCTTTTTGTTCACACCCCTACACAAGGCCATCACATTTTTCTGCATATTGAAGAGTCTTTCCTTTTCTATCTATTTTCATTTGGACTTATCTTTGTTCCATTTTATCTTTTTCTGTTTCTTCCTCTATTCTCGCGCCTACTTCACTGCACTTTCCAAACTCCTCTCCAACCCCTTTCAAAGCCTCCCTTCCTCCCTGATCCATTTCTTTCCCTTCTGACCCAATCCCTCTCACCTTCTTATTTCTACCTGTGCAACCCCCCCCCCTCCACCTCCCAATCCCAGTACACACAAGACCCGACCTGGAAAAAAAAAGAAAAAGCACCATTTCTTTAGCCCTGACTTCAATCTCTGACACTTTGCATATAGAGTGATCCTGTCCTAACCCCAAAGACTCTCTCCTTCCTTCCTTTACTTACTCCTGCTCTCTCTCTCTCTCTCTCTCACACACACACACACACACACACACACACACACACAATTCTTCTCCCTTTTCTCCCTCTCACAATCTTCTCTCGCTCACTCTGTCTTCCCCACAAAATTCCCCATCCTCAACCACCCTCCTCCTCGTTCTCCTCCTCCTCCTCCTCATTTCCTTCTTTCTCCTCCTCCTCCTATTTCCTACCTACCGGGAATCCAAAGGTCGAGTCAACTAACACAAAAATATTACGATGTCTGGAGCAAAATACCGCACGTGTGTGTGTGTGTGTGTGTGTGTGTGTGTGTGTGTGTGTGTGTGTGTGTGTGTGTGTGTGTGTGTGTGTGTGTGTGTGTGTGTGTGTGTGTGTGTGTGTGTGTGTATCGCATTCACTCTCGCTTCTCGTGTGTGTGTGTGTGTGTGTGTGTGTGTGTGTGTGTGTGTGTGTGTGTGTGTGTGTGTGTGTGTGTGTGTCGCATTCACTCTCGCTTCTCGTGTGTGTGTGTGTGTGTGTGTGTGTGTGTGTGTGTGTATCGCATTCACTCTCGCTTCTCGTGTGTGTGTGTGTGTGTGTGTGTGTGTGTGTGTGTGTGTGTGTGTGTCGCATTCACTCTCGCTTCTATATTTTTCTCTTGTCTTCCTTAACTTAAAATTTCATCCTTGTCTTCCTCCTCTTTCTTCTCCTCAGCAGTTCCTTTCACTGGTCTTCACATCACTACCAAATTCATTCCTTATTCACTTCCCTCTCTTTCTCCTTTTCTTCGGTCTCTCTCTTCCTCGTCCTCCTGTCTCTCTTTCCCTTCTTCGCTTTGTTTTTTCCCTCCCACTTTTCTTACGCAACTTTCCTAATTTCCTGCTGCCTTTCCAGCCTCTGCTACTTCTTACTTATTTCCCTCCTACTTTTCTTAAGAAGCCTTCCTAAATTCCTGTTCCCTTTCCTCCTCCTCCTCCTCCTCCTCCTTCTCCTCCTCCCTTTACTTCTTTTCATTCGTATAGTTTTCTTATTACTCTTATTTTCTATTCTCTTTGTTCCTCCTTTCCCCCTAAACTCCTCCATCCTTATGCCTCCTCTCTCTCTCTCTCTCTCTCTCTCTCTCTCTCTCTCTCTCTCTCTCTCTCTCTCTCCTTATCTTACTAAACTATCCTCATACCCTACTACTTTTTAAACTCTCCAATCCACTTCTCTTCTTCTTCATCTTCTTCCTTTTCCTGTATCTCTTCTTCCCTTTTACTTTTCTCTTTCTCACTCAACCTTCCTCTTCTCCTATTTCCTTTGATCCCTTTCCTCCCTTTCCTCCCCCTCGTCCTGTTCATTTTTCCTCTCCACTTCTTTCTCTCTCAGTTCATTTCTCCTTTCCTTGTCCTTCTGCTGCTCCTCTTCCCTCTCCTCTTCCTCCTGCTTTCCTCTACTTTTCCTCCTCTTCCTCCTCCTCTTGATATTCCTCTCGTCCTCCTCCCTCGCTTCCTCAGTTAATCAAGCCACACAATAATTATGTTTGTCTCACTAATTCATGTCCACAACCACTAACTCATTTCCTTACATAGTTTCTCTAGTTTCTCTTTCATTTCTATCACTTCTCTAGTTTCTTTAGCACTCCTCTCACTTCCCTTCTTTTTTCAGTTCACACTAACTTAGAATTTGTCGTAATTTTATATTCTCTCACTCGCTTCCTTACATGCTCATTTTCTCACTTACTCATTTCATCTTTCAACTTTCCCACTTCCCTCTTTTCTCTCGTTCTAAAATTTATTCTCTCTCTCTCTCTCTCTCTCTCTCTCTCTCTCTCTCTCTCTCTCTCTCTCTCTCTCTCTCTCTCTCTCTCTCTCACAACCAGACATTTAATTTTACTTCCTCACACTCGCACTTCCATCGGTCACGAACGTTATCATCATCATCATCACCATCATCATCATCATCATCGTCATCATCATTCTTATCCTCTTCCTCCTGCTTCTCCTCCTTCTCCTCATTATCATCATCATCATCATCATTCTCTTCCTCTTCCTCCTGCTTCTCCTCCTCTTCTTCGCTGTCATCATCAACATCATCATCATCATCAACAACATCATCATATTCATCACCCCAACCCTAAGCCTCATTTAAGAGATGGAGTGAGAGGATGGATCCATAAAGACAAATCACAAAAGCAAGCGACCCATCAAAAACATATTCAGTAAAATGGACCTCATCAATCAAGCCCTCAAAATCCTGGGTCCAGCTCACAAGGAACCACACTCATTTTCTTTCTCACTGACTCTCACTGCTCACTCTTTCCTGGGTCTAACTCACAGGGAACCACACTCACTTTCTCACTAACTCTCACTGCTCACTCTTTCTCCGATCCAACTCACAAGGAACCACACTCACTTTCTCACTAACTTTCACTGTTCACTCTTTCCTGGGTCCAGCTCACAAGGAACCACATTCACTTTCTCACTAACTCGATTCTCACTTTCATTCCTCTCCCTCACAAGAAGGAAGGAATCTAATGAACTAAAAGAGTGAGAAGCAGATTAATGAAATGGGCAGAAAAAAGAATTAACAATGTATAACACGGACAAAATAATAATAATACTAATAATAATAATAATAATAATAGTAATAATAACAATGGCGACAGAGCAACAGACATGAACATCAAATGCAACAACAGCCACAACGACAACGACGATAATAGGGATAATGAGAATAACAATAATAATAATAATAATGGCAATGAGAATAAATGGTTGTCTCAGTGGCAAAACTCTTCCCAGATCAGTCTCGTCAATGAATTTCAACAGATAAGAGCGATCAGGAATTTCTTGCCTCTAACTCATTCCCTTCTACATCACCCTCACGTTACTTTTATATCTCAAAATATAAAAGAATCCATAAGCCAAATAGATGAGCGATGCATTTAAAGGATGGTTTGATTATGAATGGATGAATGAGGAGGGATGAAGAGCGTGACGGGTGAGAGAGTCAGAAGGCTCACGGTGCGGACGTGGGTGTGATGGATGATGGGGTGCGAGGTGGTGGGAGGTAATATACGTAGGGGGTGAGTGGGGGTGTGGGGGTGAGTGGGGGTGTGGCGAATGACAGGGAACGCGGGGAGTGACAAAGCAGAGGAAGAAGAAAAAAAAGAGAATGACGGTGACGAGCCACAGCGATGGTGGGGAAGGTGAAGGTGACGAATATGAAGATAAAGACGAAGAATTAAGATGAGGAGAGGAGAGAGCGTGAGGGTATGCAAGATGAAAATGAGGCTGAGAAGGAAAGAGTGAGAAAAAGTGAGGAGAAAGCGAAGCAGAGAGAAGAAAAGAAAAGGTAAGGAGAGATTATAGGTTACAAAGGAAGTAGTGAAAGTGGGAAGGAAAACGTGTGTATGTGTGTGTGTGTGTGTGTGTGTGTGAGAGAGAGAGAGAGAGAGAGAGAGGGGGGGGGAGAAAAGTAAGACATAGGGTAGGATGTGAAAGAAGGATGTAAGAAAAGGATAGGAGCATTAGAATATAAGATCACAAGAAAAGGATATGACTGAAGAGAACCGTCTGGCTCACACAGGAAAACACCTAAGGGTATGACTAGACTACGAGAATAAAACAAAGACTATAATGAAGAGGGAGGGGGATTTTGGAGTGAGGGAGGGAGAGAGGGAGTAGAGCTAGGGAGGGAGAGAGAGGAATTGAGCTAGGGAGGGAAAGAGGGGAGTAGAGCTAGGGAGGGAGGGAGGTGAAAGAGGAAATGGGCGAAGCATGATGGAAGCAGGAAGGAACTGACAAAAGACAAGGGATGAAGGAGGGAGAGAACACGGTAATACAGGGAGAGAAGACAGTGATGGAAGGGTTGGAGGATGAGGGTGGGGTGTCAACATCAGAGGCTGCTCACACATCAGTATAACGTGGCTCCTCTTTTATCACTGGCTGGTGACAGGAAGCTGAGGGGAGGAAGCAGGGAAGAAGTGACACAGGCTGGCAAGGAGGAAGATGAGAGGCATAAAAGCAGAGAGAAATGCAGGAAGGAAAGAAGCAAGGAGAGGTAGGGGGGGAATTCAAATAGGTCCTGTAATGATCATTAACTGAAAAATTACTGAAGCTTGGAAATAACTGACCTAGTTGTTTTAGTAATTTCAATCCCACAGGTTCTGCCCAGTGAGAAAGGTGGCTAGACATTCAGCAAGAGAAAAATTAAGACTTGTCAAAGGGCGAATGAACTTCTTAACCAACAGCTATCTAGCGAGGTTGGCGGAGTTTTTAGCCTTGGTTGGCAGTAGGGAAGGAAAACTGAATGCAAACCTGGGGTTTCTGGTAGGGGTAGTGTCCCACAGCTCTCCCAAATTTTAAATCACTTTTCAAAATAAGAGGAAATTCAGAGAGTCTCGGAGGGTCCGGTAACTGCTTACGGCACCAATCAAATGGGTTGGTTCGTATGGCCGTGTGGAATATGCGAGAGGCATGATTGAGGGGAGTAAGAGGGTGGAAGTGTTGATGGTGATTACGAGTGCTAGGTACGCCGTAATGGCTCTGTGTGAAACAAAGATGGAAGGGTGTGAAGTGGAGGAGTGGGAGTTGTAATATGTGTATGGTTGGGTACGAATGCACGTGTAAAATGCAAAGAAGGAATTGTGTTCCTGATGATTAATGAGCAGCAGAGGGGACTGAAAGATTTAAAAATTTAATATGCCAGCTCGAGATGTGTGTATGTCAGGTTCCAGTTCAGGAAGGGGAAAGTGGCAGTGATTGCTGCACACACACACACACACACACACACACACACACACACACACACAGCTTGACCTCTCAACCACTAAGAAACTGAATGAAATTTTTGGCCATAATTTTAATCGTGCTCAGGCGACCATGGTGAAGGAATGAAAACACACACACACACACACACACACACACACACACACACACACACACACACACACACACACACACACACACACACACATTTCAGGTCACTAAGGGCGTCTCGTCTGCTCGTCAAGCGTCTTCTTGAAAACTGCGGACGATTGTTTTCCTGCGTCCGTGCTGTGTGGCCTGGTGGGGTCAGATTGCCTGAAGTTTAACGAAGGCTGTTCGGGAAGTTTTAACAGGATGCGGAAGGCACTTTTCCCGGCAATTTTACAGGCCTTCTATTTCCCTCCTCTGTGTGTTCTGCTGTGGCCTTAACACGTAGACAACATCCAACTTCACTCGTACCCCTCCTCTCCCTTAACATTCTATTTTTTGCTCCCTTTTTCTTACCTTTTAAAACTATATCTCTTCCTTCTTTCTCCACTCTGATCTCCCAACATTTCCCCTACTCCACACCCGAAAGCAATAGATTCCGAACATCCAGTAATCCAGCTACCACATACCACCCAGCAGCCAAGTTGCAACAGTACTCAAACGTTGCCATCCTATACGCCGGGGATATTACAAGGTCATATAGAAGAAAGATCAAGAACGCTTCCCTGCCTTCTTCAGTCTACAATTCTATCCATTTCACCAACATCTCCATTATGTTCCCTATAATTCTAATTCCTGCCTTCACTCCCCCCTTTTCATTACCCCTTCCTCCTCTTTGCCTCACCATTTCAGCTCGCAACATGGCCCCTACCAATCCAACTTCCTCCATCTCTTACCTTTACGATTCCCACCACCCTCTCCCCACCAAGCCAATTTCTCCCCTTTCCCTCCCTCAGCTATTTACAGTACAGTAGTTGTCTTTCTCTCCCCTACCTACGAAACTCCTCCTCTTCCCCATCAGTTCAGTTGCCATTAGCTTCCCTGAATTTCCAGCATCTCCCTGTCTCTCACTCTTCCAGTCCCCCCCCCCCTATCCCTTAGCGCGTCCTCTCTCTCTCTCTCTCTCTCTCTCTCTCTCTCTCTCTCTCTCTCTCTCCGCCATTTCCCGCTGACGCCAAAGGAATGCCATCTTTAAAACTCAGTCCTGCACATTTACGGGGCAGGGCGTCGATGTGAGTGTTGGAGGGGAAGGGGGAGGGGGAGGGATAGGGAAGAGGAAGGGGAGAAAAAATGAGAAGGGTGATAAGGAGAGGAAGCGAAAGGGAGGTAAGAGAAGAGGGAAGGTGGCGAGGAGGGAGGGAGGAAGGACACAAGCGGAAATGGTCTAGTGGTTACAGAAGCAGGTCAGCGACCGAATGGATGAAGTTCATTTTCGACTTTGGCATAAGACGCCATGATAATATGACTTCATTAAATCAAGTTCATCATTTACAAATACAATAAAACCAGTCCTAGATTGCCCTTGGTTCAGTATAGACACTCCGGTCTTACTGTCCAAGTGGTGACGTGTGAAGGTGTGAGGCGCCATCTGCTAGGGTGCTAGGGTGTGGGAGGACTACAGTGTCTAAAAGGGCGGTTTTTGTAACGAGTGGCCGGGGAAGAATAATAAAACAAGCAGTAAGGGAGTAACAGCCAGTCCCATCTTGGCAGGCAACTGTTGTCGAAAATATTGATTTAGGGGCAGATCATCAGTCTGGGCTACAACTTTGGTGACTGTACGTGACTGAAAAAACAAACAAACCATCCATTACCTTTTTTTTTTTTTTTTTTTTTTTGGCATGCTAACCTGCCTACAGCCTATCTGCCTGCCTGCCTACTGTTTACCGTCTGTTTACCTTCCCACACACATGACTGCCCACAAGCCTGCCTTTCCATCCAGTGAGGCAGGTGGGTGTGTTCCCGTATCAGGCAGCATCGATGTGTTGTGAGAGGCAACACGATGAACAAAGGGGTATATCCGGGAAAAAAGAGAGAGGAAAAAAAAACTCCACAGAGGCCGCTAATATTGCTCACAGATGTTAGGGGGTCGCTCTGCACACGGATCTCTGGAAAATCACTGAGAAATAAACTATAATATCTAAACTCTGCTAAAATCCGGATAAAAAATACTCTTGAATGAGAAATAAACACATCTACATCAAGCTACAGAACTGCTAACGAAAGACACGGAAGAATGTTGGATAAGTACTGACCCTCCCCCCTCATCTCTCTCTCGCTCTCTCTCTCTCTGGTATCCTAACACTGTCTTTATCACCACTACCCGCGCCAACCAATCATCATTACAACACCTGAGACCCACCATTACCACCGATAACACTCCTACCATCACCATCACTACCATTACTACCACAACCATCACCATAACCACCATCAATTACATACTACCACAACCATCACCATTACCACCATCACTGCCACAACAACCATCAATACTACCACCGGCATCACGTATATGCTACCACAACAATCATCATAACCACAACCACTACCACAAAGACCACCACTACTACTACCAACATCACTTCTGTATTACCACAACCATTACCACTGCCGCCATAACTACAACCACTCAGGCGAGGACGACTCTCTCTCTCTCTCTCTCTCTCTCTCTCTCTCTCTGTGTGTGTGTGTGTGTGTCTGTGTGTGAGTAAAATGCCGTGTACATACATGCACTTATGTACCGTATGTCTGGAAAGTAAATGAATGAGCTCCAAAAACATTACAATTACTAAGGAGAGAGAAAGAGAGAGAGAGAGAGAGAATTGTCCCCCTTCCAAACGCAGTTTAGAGGGGAAAAATTTGTGTGTGCAAACTCTATGTACACGAAAAAATAAAATAAATAAATAAAAAAAACAAGTAAAAAGCACGGAAAAGAATTTGAAAAGGGTGGGATTATAAAAGAATTGAATAAAGATGAGTCGGAGAGACGTAAAGAGAAAGAACCAACAAGAAATATGCAACGAGTGACGGAAAATGCGGTATGAATGGAAGGGAGAAGATGAAGGAGAGAAAATGAAATATTAAAAGTGAGGAACGAGGGAGTAGGACAGATGGAAAATAAAAGAGAGGAAAGAGGGAGAAGAGTGGTGAAAAGAGGGGTGAAAAAGAGCAGATGAGGCACTCAGAAGAAAAGAAACGAGGAGAGGAGAGGAGAGAGGTGAGGAGAGGAGAGTGAGGGGAAGAAAGCCAAATGGCGGAGAGACGAGGTGAATCCTTAACGAGTGCATCAAAGGGTGAAAGCTGCTTGCCCTGCTCTGCCCTGCCCTGCCTTGCCCTGCTCTGTCTTGCCCTGCCATGCCTTGTCCTGCATTGCTCTGCCCTGCCGTGCTTTGTCCTGCCCTGTCCTGCATTATTTTGCCAACCAACCTGGCAGAAATCATAGTGAAGTATAGTAGGAAGTAAACAGAAATACATCCAGTGCTGACAAACAAGAAAAAGAATTAGTAGTAGTAGAAGTAGTAGTAATTTTAGCAGCTAATTATAATTATTAAGTATTATGATGATGATGATGATTTTGATGATGATGATGATTATTATTATTATTGTTATTATTATTATTATTATTATTAATATTATACAGCCATGACTTTATTTAATAAAAGAAGACAATAACAAACAGAGATATATTACGAAGCTGTTAGAATTATTGACAACCCTGCCAGTACATATAAACTACCTCCTCTACAAGTAAGAAGGAATGTTACCTCCCTTGCATTATTTTACAGATATTTATTTGGCAAATGCTCAGACGAAGTTGCGTCCATGGTGCCACCTCTCCATGCCTTCCCTCGTGCTACACGGGCATCTGGTAGCGCTCATGACTGGAATGTCACTCAGCTATATTGCAGAACTTCTGCCTATCAGAATTCTTTCATTCCCCGAACTGCATTTCTCTGGAACTCGCTTCCCCAGAGTTGTTTTCCTCCAAATTTCAACCCACAACTGTTCAAGTCTAACTGTTACAGATATTTTATGAACAGAGGACACCAGTAATCTGGTGTATGGATTATTTTTTTTATTCATTTGTTTTTCCTTCCTCCGTTCTGTTAAAAAAAAAAAAAAAAGATATTTTAAACAAGTAAACAATCTTCAAAACAAACTTTGTCACCCACCAGAGGCTCATAAGAGATAATCTTTCCAAAGTTTTGTCTCCTTAACTCTCCCCCTCCCCCTCAAATTAACCCCCCTCCTAAGTTTCCCTCTCCTCGCCTCCCTCCCCAACCTCTCTCGTAACTTTCTCACAAATCAGCTTTACAAGAACAAGGACAAACAAAACTTCTACTAATTCGACTTGAAAACAATGTCACAAAAAGGCGAGGAGGTGAACACGGGAATAAGTTAATTTGACCAACTTTCCAAGACACGCTGAAACGAGGAGGAGGAGGAGGAGGAGGAGGAGGAGGAGGAGCAGGAGCAGGAGGAGGAGGAGGAGGGGTTAGGAAGAACGGGGATGTTGGAGGAGGTCGTGCGGGAGATAAAAAGGGTGAGAGAGACGTGAAAAGAAGGAGGAGGTGGAGTGAGAAGGGAGATGAAAAAGACATATAAATACCTATCAACAACTCGTGGGTCATTAACGTATGCAGTCGATATTTACTAATCCGCAGTTTTTTAATACCGCAGGACCGGCAACCGTCAATGTTATATCCAGGTGCCTAATTGTGCTGCCGCGTGAAGAGGGACAAGGGGGAAGCAGGATCAAGTTAACTGAGAGAGAGAGAGAGAGAGAGAAATGCTGGTCTACTGGGTAAGATCTAGGAAAGGAATCAAACTTAATTCACTCACGCGCTCAAAATTTCTTTTTACTGGCTCTCCTTTTTTTTTCTTTTTCACGGTTACATATATATATATATATATAGATAGATAGATAGATAGATAGATAGATAGATATACGCACACACAGAGTTGAGCAGCAAACCTAACGCAGTATGGAGGAATGCAACCTGTACGAAACGAGGGTACACAGAAATGAGACAAACACACAGAGCAACAGCACGAGAAGAATGCACTCACAAGGTTATACGGAACTGTTTCACACAATACTTATGTAAATTAAGGGAAACTGGCTAATCAGCCTAATAGGGGAGAGGAACACCTTCATGGGGTAGCACTGATACCGTACAACCGGGTGGCTCCGTTGCCAGATCATACAAACGTTCCTCAACTCCCTCGTTTTCCGTCGAAAAGATGATAGCGAACCACAAAAAGACAACTTCAATCTCAGTCTACCAGGTTCGTACTGAAGTGAAGCTGAGGCCACTGTAACAAAAACAACAGAACTTTAACAAGCAATTTTTCTGTGACTATTGTGATCTTAAAAGTACAAACAAAATGTCAAAAACGCAACTTTCAGCAGGAACTTCCACACTCTATTCCTATTCCCCATGAATAATGGACAATCAGGTTATTTTGTCCATGTCTCTCTAGGTCATACAGTTCCTCTGAATGCCACTCCAGACTTATCAAATATTCTATCCTCTCACTCACAATCCATATTTCTCCATGTCATAATAATTCCCTTGAATGCCACTCTCAGCCACATCAAGACAGCGTACCTTTTCTCAAAAACTATCCACCACCAGTCTCACACACACGTGGGGGGTGGGGGGCTGTGGTGAATTATGAAGCTCCACTCCCTTCTTACCAACCCCTCACTCTCACCACCATACTGGCCTGCCACCCCTTTCCCTCCACCTCACCACACCATCTTCCCACCCACTCTTCTCACACAACCTCACTGCCTTTCATCCTCCTTTCCCCCATACCACCCACTTCCCCCCATCCCTCCACCTTACTGCCCTCCCACCCCCCACCTCCACACCACAACCACACTACTCTCCCACCCCCTCTCCAATCTCACCACCGCCACACTGCCCTGCCTTCCACCCCTCCCCACCACCACACAAGACTCGTGAATTTCCTGGATTTCATGATTTATTTACGGAGTCAAGTGAGGGAAAGATTTTTTGAGATAAAAATATGAATGCGTTTTTCTCTGAATGGCAAAGACGTCACTAGCACTGGATCATTTGCTGCAATTACTAACATTACTTACACTAAAATGCCAACATAGAGTAATACCAGTGAAAAGGATATTCTGTACGATCATAAATATGTGACACGATACATATACTGAACTATGACCTTCTCATGCAACTCTTAAAAATGTTTCCTGATTCCATGCATTCAATCCGATTACGTGCCCAATATTTTGCACTTGGAATCTTCAGACCATTTTAATCAGCTTAGGATAGACTTTCTATCTATCTATCTATCTATCTATAGCCCGACGCCCTAATCCCGCAAAGGGTGGCCGCAGACAAAACGCCTCCAAGTCACTCTGTCACCCACCATTTGACTCCCCTCCCCCCAACTCACCCCCCCTCCCTCATATACCTCTCAACTCCATCCCTCCACCTCATCCTCGGTCTACCCCTCCCTCTCCCTCCCTCCACCTCACCTACATACACCCTCTTAGTCAGTCTTTCATTCTCCATTCTCTCCACATGTCCAAACCACCTCAGTGTATTTCTCCTAATCTTTTCAACCACATCCACATCTACCCCACAACGTTCCTTCACTTCTTCATTCGCCAACCTGTCTCTCCACGTCACTCCACATGCTCCTCTCAAGTAACTCATTTCTAACCAGAGGGATTTGATATGCCGTTATTTACCTCTTCACTACGACAGAACTACCCAAAGCTGAGTAAAATCGTCTGGTGACAGAAAGACTAAATGAATAAAAACACATTAACAGGTTAAAGGGGTTGAACAATATATTTAATATTTCAACGGACACTTAGCGTAGACCGTTCTTATAGTTATGCAAATGGAAAACAGTATTTTCGAGAGTGAGGTATTAGCTGAGTGGACAAAACCGTGGACTGGCCACTATGGCCTGTTGCACGACGATAAATCTGATTCTGAATTTCATATATTATTAATAAACAGAGAGAGAGAGAGAGAGATAACAGACAGATATTCCAACAGAGATGGTGGACACTAGTGCCCAAGTAGGAATCAGACCTCGGTTGATTTAAGTATGTTGAATACAGTAGGCCACTTCGGGAACAGGTTCCCAGCCAACAGCCAGCATACAAAAATTGTAAATACAACTGAGTAATTAATACACATTTTTATATTAGGCTCCTCATCATATAATGTATATATATAAACCTTTAAAATTCAATAATCCCACGTTTACTAGTGTGTTGTCATTTGCTTATCGCTGATCTACAGTATATTGAGAAGCTTTGCCCTGGTGGTCGCTTGTTAATACAGTGTTGACATACAGGTCGTTTGTCCTCCTCGTCTCTGCTCAACTTGCCTTCTGCCTCACACACTTCAGTCCTCCCTCGTCTTCTCCCTCATTCATCTTCCCTTGCATGTTCCTCCTTCATCTTTTCACTCTCCAATCTCCCTATCCTCTCCTTTCTCCCATGCATACTGGTACTCCTCTCTCTCTCTCTCTCTCTCTCTCTCTCTCTCTCTCTCTCTCACCATTTTCCTTCGTTTCTGTTTCCCTCAACACCTTTTCTCTGCCATAATCACTCCTTTAATTACATTATGGAAATCATTACCTTAAACACTTCAGTACAATGATCTCTTAATATTTTACTCTCTATGCAGGAAAAAGAATTTACACAGTTCTGAGAGCAAAAGGAAAGCAAAGGAAAAGAGAACAGTTAGAATGGGAGAGAGAGAGCGAGAGAGAGAGAGAGAGAGAGAGAGAGCAGTAATATGAAAGGATTTTAAGACACTGGAAGCAATGACATGGATGGAACTTAGAGAATGAGAGCGAGGCGAGGGGATGTGAGGGGAGACTGACAGGAAATGAAAGGTCTAAACTGAGAGGGAAGAGAATGAGCGGCGGAGAGTGGGAAAAAGGAAGGTGAACAATGAGATAAATGAGGGAATAATTGGAGAGAAAGGACAGGAGTGAGAGGGAAGCAGAGGGATGCAGAGAGAGGAGGAGGAGAGAGAAGAAATAAAGATACATAACAATAACAAGAGAGAAAAACACACAAGAAAAGCAAAGGCAGAAGGAAAGCTTGGAAAAACAAAGAAGGCAAAGGGAGATGGAGAGAAACAAAAACAAGTGTTAAAGAATATTAGGAAAAAAGAAGGAGAAGAAAATATTGAAGGGATATCGTTTTCAGGAGAGTCAAAAAAAAAAAAAGATGAAGAAAGAGTGAATCGAGAAAGCCTGAATTTTGTGACTTTAAAAATACATAGAGCACACAGACTGATTACAAAAAATATACACTGACAAAATACCTTAAAGTAAATACTGACTGAATAAAAGGAAAATTCAAATAAACTTTCTCTCTGCCTCTCATTTCCTTCCTCTCTCCTCATCTCTCAGACTTTCTGCTCTTTTCTCCTCCCCTTTGTTGTCGGACTCTTATTTATTTCTTACCTTGACTCTCTCTCTCTCTCTCTCAAAGGGGGTCATTCCAGGTCAACGGAGTGAAAGACGAAAGGGAAGGGAGGAGTACGAAGAGGGGAATAACAGAAGAAAATGGAGAGAGAGAGAGAGAGAGAGAGAGAGAGAGAGAGAGAGAGGGGTAAGGGCAGTACAAGTAGTATTCTCCAAGGCATCTGGGATTTCCTAACACCTTTTCTTCAACGCTTTATTTTTCACGTAAAACCTCCAATCTTGATGTTAAAGATGCAGACTGGGCCTATATAAAAACAACTGAAATATCATATACGAGAATTTAAAATGGTATAAACACTACCTGCCCTCCTTCTGTCATTACTACTGTCATTTCTTCATCATTATTTTTTAGATGAAGTAAAGCACCTCATTTCCCTTCCCTCCTTCCGTCATGACTACTATAATTTTTTGCAGTTTTTGTCATTTCTCTCTTTAGATGAATTCAGCACGTCTCCTTTCCCTCCTCCTCTCGCTGCCGTTATCATTTATTGCAGCTTCTTCGTCATCATTCCTTTCCCTGCCAGTCTCTCCATGTCTCCTTAATCACTCTCATGAGGTTCCCCTGTTCCCACAAATACTGGCATTCAGGATAAAATGAGCTGCTCCTGTTCCCATACATAGTAGCATTCAAATTAACGACCATAATTAACAAACATCTCCAGGCACATGAAGCCAAGCCTTATTGATGAAACTGAGGCCCGCCATATCTGAAGGGTGTTTGCGAGTGGCCTTCAAGTATGGCGTAGATGCGATAAATGAACACTGACAAGTACGAGAGTTGTTTTACACTACCTTCATCCAGAATTTTGTCTTTTTGCAGAATATCTGACGTACCTCAGGGGTAGAATAAAGCAATACTATGGCTCTACGTTCTTGCCACAGCGCTTCTTCGTAACTAGGGTAACCACTTGTAAACCAGTAGTATGTAAGTGTGTTCCAAGTAGGGTGTACGTGACCTAATTCCCTTACCTACGGTCTGGTCTAGTTCAAATTCTGCCCACACAGTCATTTCTACAGAGAGAAAGAGAGATAGAAGCTCACCGGCTTGCAGGCCAGAGATGAGGGTGGTGTGGAGGAGGCAAGAGCTCTGCCGTTCTTTTTTTTTTTTTTTTTTTTTTTAATGCAAGAAAGAAGGAACCAGAGGCGAGAAGCCGGCAAACTGTTCCTTACAAGAAAAAACAAAATCAATACAAAAGAGAGCCAAATTCAAGATCCACTCATTTCGAGATGCCTGGACACACTGCGTTTGAAAGACTGGAGATCATAAAAAGTAGGAAATACAGACAGAGGGAGACAGTTCCAGAGTTGACCTGTTGCATAAATGAAGGACAGGAAGTAACGGTTAACTCTTGCATTAGAGAGTTGGACAGAAAAGGGATGAGAGTTTGTTGCTAGATGGGTGCTACCACCCCTCGTAGAGGTGGAGGGATGCAAGCAGACAGTTCAGAGGAGCAGTGACCATTGAAGTAGTGACAGAAAAGAGATAAAGATGCAACAGTGCGGCGAAGAGACAGAGGTTGAAGGGAGCCAGTAAGAGGAGACGAATTAATGAGACGAAAAGCCTTTGACTCCACCCTATTGAGAAGAGCTGTACGTGGGGAGCCTCCCCACACATGAGAGTTATATTCCATGCAGGGGCGAATAAAACCCGTGTATAAAGTCAACAACTGTGCAAAGTAGGTATGGAGTCGGCTTAGCACACCTAATCTCTTGGGAGCAGATTTTACAAGAGATGCAATATGATCTTTCCAAGAAAAGTCCCGAGTGAATGAAACCCCAAGCATGTTCAAGGATGATGCAGGATTGAGCTGGATATTATTAAACATTATTGGGTACTCCTGTAGAAGATTGTGTCGGGTTGATAGGTGTAAAAACTGAGTTTCTGATGCATTAAAAACAAGATTATTTTTACCCCAGTCAGAGATACAAACCAAGTCAGACATTACATGTGCCGTAGCCTCATCCCTTGTTTGTTGAAGTAACTGCTGAGATGGACATTGTGAAAACCGAATGGAAAGGTGAAAGGTAGTATCATCAGCGTGAGAGTGGACAGAGTTAGATGTACAGCTTAGAAGATCATTGATGAATAAAAGGAAGAGAGTTGGTGATAGGATAGAGCCTTGAGGAACACCACTGTTGATAGATCTAGGAGAAGAACGATGGCCATCTACAACAGCAGCTATAGAACGACCAGAAAGGAAGCTATAGATAAAGGCACAGATAGAAGGATAGAAACCGTAAGAGGGCAGTTTGGAAATTAACGACTTATGCCAGACTCAGTCGATAGCCTTTGAAATGTCAAGTGCAATGGCAAAGCTTTCGTCAAAGTCCCGAAAGGAGGATGACCAGGAGTCTGAAAGGTAGGTAAGAAGATAGCCAGTGAGGCGTCCTTGACGGAACCCATACTGACAATCAGAAAGAAGATTGTGATAGGAAACATGCTTTTACATTGTTCTGTTAAGAACTGACTTGAAAACTTTTGAGACACAGGATGTTAAAGCAATTGGACGATAGTCAGAGGGTTGGGAATGGTTAACCTTCTTTGGGACTGGCTGAATGAGAGCAAATTTCCAGCAAGAAGGAAAGGTACAAGTTGAAAGACGAAGGCGAAAGAGTTTACCCAGGTAGGGTGTAAGCAAAGAAGCACAGTTCTTGAGGACAACACGAGGGACTCCATCAGGCCAATATGCCTTGTTAGTATTAAGGTCAGTGATGGCAGAAAATACATCAGCTGAAGACATTTTAGTGTCAGCCATGAGGAAGTCTGAGGGGAGAAGTGATGGAGGAACAGCACCGGAATCGTCTATAGCGGAATTGGAGGAGAAAGTCTGAGTGAAGAGATCTGCTTTATCAGTAGAAGAAACAGCTACAGAACCATCAGAGTAGAAGAGGGAAGGATGATAAGGTAAAGTTGTTAGAAAAGTTTTTGGCAAGGTACCAGGAGCGGGAAGAATTCGAGTTGGAGAGTTGAGAGCATTTAGTATGGATGAAATTATTTTTAGCAGAGCGAAGAACAGACTTAGCACGATTCCGGGCAGAAACATAAACAAGACGTGATTCAGGGGTGGGTTGGCTCTGGTGCCTTTTATAGGCCCTCTCCTTGTTGCGGACAGCATTAGAACAAGCGTGATTAAACCAAGACTTTCTTGCATCAGTCAAAGGATATGAGAAGGAAATGTATTCTTCCATGCCTGAGAGAATAACCTCTGTCATGAGCAAAGCACACTCAGATGGCTCCCGGCCATGGAAGCAATAATCATTCCAGGGAAAATCAAAGAAGTACTGCCTGAGGGCCTCCCAATCCACAGCTCCAAAGTGCCATAGTCAACGTTTCTTTGGGGGGTCCACAGGCCGTACCGGGGTGATAGGACAGGTCAAAGCAACAGGGTTGTGATTGGAGGAGCCCAACGGAGAGGAAAGATTAACAGCGTCAGCAGAAGGATTAGTTGTAAGGAAGAGGTCAAGTATATTGGAGCTCTCTCTCCAATGCAGTCACGGATATGGGAAGGGTGCTGTACAAGCTGCCCTAAGTCATTAAGGATAGAAAATATGTAGGCTTGTTCACCAGGTGGATCCGTGAAAGGAGAGGAGAGCCAAAGGTTGTGGTGAACATTGAAATCTCCAAGAATGGAGATATCAGAGAAAGGAGAAATGGATAGAATGTGTTCCATCGTAGAAGTAAGATAGTTGAAGAATTTTTCATAGTCAGTAGAATTAGGGAATATGTAAACAGCGCAGATATATTTAGTCAGAGAATGAGAGGAAAGCCGAAGCCAGAAAGTAGAAAATTCAGAAGAATCGAGTTCAGGAACACGAGAGCATGATAAGTTGTTGCGTACATATACACAACAGCCACCATTGGCTTTGAAATGAGTATGGAGAAAGTAGGAGGAAACAGAAAAGGGTTTGCTGTCAGTTGCCTCAGACAGCTGAGTCTCGCTCAGGAAAAGAAGGTGAGGTTTAGAGGAGAAGAGGTGGTGTTCGACAGAGTGAAAGTTAGAGGAAAGGCCGCGAATGTTGCAGAAATGATGAAGAAGAGAGTCAGACAGTGGTTCCAGGCATCTCTCTGAGTCGTCATCCAGAGAGGGGAGGATGGGGGCATTTATGGTCCCCCACCCCCCCGAGGACTCCGAGGCATGGTTATTGTCTTTTTTTTTTTTTTTTTTTTTTTTTTTTTTTTTTTTGAAAAGGAAGTGTAGTGTACTGTGCATGTATTTTGGTGCTGACAGTTAGAGAAATTTGTATTGCAGAGCATGCTGGCCTACTCTCTGTGTTAATGAAACACTGAAAAAGTTCAGCAAAGGGATATGGTCAGGAATTAGTTCCGAGAGCTGATGAAACGGGAACTCAAGCTCTCCCTGTCATCAGCTTTCCATCCACCTTGGGAGTACTGCCCTGCTCGACTGGTGCTACAGTCTACTCCTCATAAATATCTATCCGCAGTGTAGCCCAGGACTTTGGATTCAATATTAGTATTAATATCTTGTTATCACTCAGTACTAAAAATGGAACGACTGCAATTTTAGGCCAAGTTTGAGTACAAAGGGTATATGATATCCTTTCAAAAACAAAATAAACAAACAATAAAAGGTGCTACGCCATTATCTACTGAAAATAAACGCGTTCCAAAAGACAGAGGGAACTTATCGACGAGTCTAAAATAACCAGAATTAATAAGGGGAAATAAAGCCAACCCATACACAAGAGAGTAATGCTAGTAAAGGAAGAGGTAAAGGCAAGAAAACACCACATCCATCTAAATAAAAGCTAACAGAACACCACATCCATCTAAAGAAAGCACACAGAGCACCACAAACATCTAAATAATGCTAACAGAACACCACATCCATCTAAAGAAAGCACACAGAGCACCACACCCGTCTAAATAAAGCACACAGAACACCACATCTACACATCCCTCCCTCTTCTCTCTTCGTGTTCACTTTCCCCAGAAGTCTTCCCCACACTTAAAGAAAATGGGAGTCATTCGAGTCAGCAGAAAGATTTGGCAGTACAGGCTGACACAAGATGAGAGAGAAAGAGAGAGAGAGAGAGACAGAAAGAGAAGAAAGTCTTACTGAGGGAGAAAGGCAAAGAAAAATGGGATGATGCTGAGAAAAGTGATGATGGTGAGAATAGTGATGACACGGAGATAGTGATGATGCTGAGAAAAGTGATAATGCTCATGGAAGTGATGATACTAAGAAAAGTCATGATAAAGGTGATGGCGCTGAGAAAGTGATGATGAGAGAAAAGAAGTGATGCTGAAGGAAGTGATGATGCTGAGAAAAATGATGCTGAGGGAAGTGATGATGCTGAGAAAAATGATGCTGAGGGAAGTGATGATGCTGAGAAAAATGATGCTGAGGGAAGTGATGATGCTGAGAAAAGTGATGCTGAGAAAAGTGATGCTGAGGGAGGTGAAGATGCTGAGAAAAGTGATGCTGAGGGAAGTGATGATGCTGAGGAAAATGATGCTGAGGGAAGGGATGATGCTGAGAAAAGTGATGCTGAAGGAAGTGATGATGCTGAGAAAAGTAATGCTGAGGGAAGTGATGATGCTGAGAAAAGTGATGCTGAGGGAGGTGAAGATGCTGAGGAAAGCGATGCTGAGGGAAGGGATGATGTTGAGAAAAGTGATGCTGAAGGAAGCGATGATGCTAAGGGAAAATGATCCCAGCAAACAGATGCTGAGAAGTGATGATGGTAAGGGAACTAATGGTACTAAGTGATGATCCGCGGAGAAGTAATGAATGGTGATGTAATGGTGAGTGGGAGGAAGGGCACGGTGATGATGATAGCAGTGATAGTGATGGTATGTTACAACAGTCTCTCCTCCTAATATGTGCCGTAACATTTTAACATCAATAATAATAATAATAATAATAATAATAATAATAATGATAATAATAATAATCATAATCATACTCATCATAACCGCCCTCACACTAACCCCATTTCCTATTCACCAAAGAGGTTATCAGGATCCAGACACAAGCAAATGCCAGCAATACAAGTCGGACAGCTATCAGGAGAGGGCCAGTGAACACAGATATAAAAGGTAATAAATAAATCAACCAGTTATCAAAAGTGTACCAAACTGAACTGAGACAAAGCACAGTATTACCAAAGACTTAAAAACCAGGGGAAATTTACGTGGAGTCGTGAATATTAGCATGAAATTACTGATGAAACTACCCTCGACTCATTTAAGGCTGCTTACATTCAGGACATAAAAATATAACATAGTTTTTCAGTCGTAAAGTTAAGACATTTTTGGCCATAAAATTAAATGTGTGTGCCTGTACCTGACGCCACCACACCATTACCATTACCATTACCAGCAGGGAATTTTACACACACACACACACACACGCTCTGTGTGTGTGTGTGTGTGTGTGTGTGTGTGTGTGTGTGTGTGTGTGTGTGTGTGTGTGTGTGTGTTCCAGTTCAAAGTAAATTTATTCCCTTCATCTTTTCTCCCCATTCCCCCTCTTCTGCCTTTTCTCCTCCGCCCTCCACCATTTCCCTTCTTCCTCCACTTTCCTCCCTCCCTCCCTCCTCCTCTAAGCTCTCTAATTATAGAAGGGATTAAAACAATGGCGCAAGGGTCTGTGTCTGTCTGTCTGTCCGCCTCTGTCTGTTTTCTGTCTCTTGCATGTAACTTCTCTTATGTGTCTAACATTTTCTACCTTACTGTCTATCTACCCGAACTCGCTGCTGTTTTTTCTGCCTTCCACGTTACATCTCAAATCCTCTCTGCTTGTTTTGTTCTCTTTTGTACGCATATTCTGTAATGCCTGTCTGCCGGTGCTTGGTTGCTCTCTAAAGACATTCTTTTGTCACCGTCACTGTCCTATAACACTTTCATTCCCTCTTTTATTCTAATCTCACTTTCATTTACTCGGGGACATTCTCATGTTTCTATCTCTCATTCATCTTAAACATCTCTGTCCTTCACACACTTCAACTTTCTCACTGTCATTGTCGTTAATGTACAGTAGTTACTCGTAATCCCAGTGTGCACACAGAATAATATGCTGTACCAAAAGTCCTAGTGTTTAAGGAAGACTTTTTATAGGGGCAACTGAAAGTAAATGAAGAGGCCATCGAATGTTTGTGTATTTCCTACTGTACGTCCAGGTGACAGAGGTGGCTTGAATTTGCGAAGTTTATATTGATTTCAAATGATATTTACCGTATGTAATTAAACGATGATTTTGGCTACCGTGTTATAGTAATGCATTGAAAACTTAAGCGTCAAAACCCGCAATGCACTTCCGACAAGAACGTTTGTGAGGATACGGCATGGAAGCTGACATGCACTGCTAGTTTTATCAACCGTTAATTTGCTCTCTGGTGTTAAATTATTGCATCTCTAATATATAAAGACAGTCTCTACCTCAGAAAGTATAAATGCCAAATGCGTACTTGCCTCTAATGATAACTTTCTTGATATCGCCTTCAGAACTCTTCAGACCCACCATCACTGCCAAAAGGAAATAATGCCGTCCTATTACTTGGCTCGTGTGACCAAGTTCGGCAATAAATCTACGGAAATACCACCGCCTGAGTCTACATTCAATTCCCTCATACTTTGTCTCACTCTTACACGCCTTCTCCCTCCCCTATTCACTCTCCTTAACTCATGCTCTCTATTTTCACTCACGTCCTCACTCACCTTCTGCCACTCACTCCCTCAGACTCATTCACTCACCCATTTACTCTCACTCTCACTCTGACCCTCCCAGCCAACGCCTTAAACGATTCGCAGAGAATGTGGGAACAAGCAATTGAACACAAATGGAGAGGAAGGAAGGAAGAAAGGATGGAAAGAAGGACGGAAGGAGAGAGGGATGAAAAGAAGGACGGAAGGAAAGGAGAATGGAAGGAAGGACGGAAAGAAAGAAGGATGTAAAGATGGAGGGAAGGATGGACAGAAAGGAGAGAAGAAAAGAAGGAAGGAAAGAGGGATGGAAGAAAGAAACAGAAGACACAAAGGAATAAACAGACAAGACGTGGAAGAGAGATGATGGAGCTAACTGAATCCTGGCAAAAGATGTCTGCACTTAACTACAGGCAGACAATAAAAATACAACATGTAAGGGGAAAATAAGTAAATAAATAAATGATGCACGTATGTATGTATGTATGTATGTATGCGTGCGTATGTGCTTGCGTGTGTGTGTGTGTGTGTGTGTGTGTGTGTGTGTGTAGATAGATAGAAAGATGGATAGATAGATATAGATAGATAGATAGACAGATAGATAGATATTGCCAGACGCCTTAATCCCGTAAGGGGTGGCCACAAACAAATTGCCCCCGCCATTTCACTGCCCTGCTCCCAGCTCACACACCCCTCTCTCATATACAGTACCTTTTCACTCCATCCCTCCATCTCATCCCTGGCCTCCCCCTCCCTCTCCCCCACCCCACCTCACTCACATACACTCTCCTCGCCAGCAGTGGCGTCACCAGGGGTCAGATTTTGGGGGGGCTGTAGCCCTGATGTAGGTAGAAGAGGGGGGCGAGCGAAGCGAGCCTATGCAGCTGGGGGGTACGGGAGGGGGCGCTGTAAGCCCCCCGGAAAATTTTTCTGAAATTGAGCAGTTTTAGGGGCATTTTTGAGGCCTGTAGATGAGAGTGAGAGAGAGAGAGAGAGAGAGAGAGAGTTTTAGCCTACTTTCCCACTCTGTACGTTTAGGACAATATATTTGCAACAATGAGAAATAGCCTAGGCCTAGCCAATTTAAAAATAAATCAATAAAAAAAATCCTGGCCTAAGCTTCATAAAATGACTACTGAAATAGTTTGATATAGGGCTACTTACACATGTCTGAATGGGTTCAGCTTTGGGGTTATCTGGGGTTGCTTCTGGCACCTCATTCCCAATAACAGCCACTTTTTCTTGGCATTCATCCGAGTCATCTTTGGAGGTGCGGGTGAGAAAGAATTTCCTATGTCACCCTGTCCCTGAGGATTTTTAAATGACCTTTTCATCACTTGAGTGGCTGCTGGCTGATATCCGCAAATGTATTATTGTAGAATAGCCTATAAAAGGGAAATGACATTCAGTTCTGACAGTCGAGCGTCGACTGAACCAAGTACTGATGACTCTTTGTATACAGTAGAGTATAGGCTAGATCTCATATCTGTAAAAACAAAAATGAACAAGTAAAGTGAGGTGGCTAGCAATATACCGGAACGTAGTAACGTCTATACAGCCACTGAAACCAATACATTCAAATAAAACCGAAAACAACGCAGGGTTTAGCCACAGTTCACAGACACTTCTCGATGTAAACAAACATTGCGAATTTCAGAGTTCCGATTTCCGATACTCTGAACATTCGAATTTGTGAAAAATTGCGTAGATCAGATATATATTTTAGACTGCATAATCCAATTTTAAAGCTCCGTGATTAATATATACCATATTATATATTGTAAATATATGATAAGTCTGATAAATGTAATGCAATCTTGCATTCTTTGTGCAATAAATATATTTCAAAGAAAACCAAGCTTGGAAAAAAGTATATGGGAAACTAATATATTACAACTATTATGATTTGAGTCATAGGTTTACGTAAATTGTGAATAACTAATCACATTATATAGCTATAAATAATATTGTATTAAACTAATATGGATGCACGAATAAAAGTGGATTGGCGGTAGGGGGTTGGGGGAAAGTTAGGTGGGTCAATGCCGAGCTGCAAGCATACTATGTAAGCTGGTGATTTTTTATTATTATTATTTTGGGGGCTGCAATTTTGGGGGGGCTGAGTCCTTGATTTGGGGGGGCTAAGCCCCCCTAGGCCCCCTCCCCCTGGTGACGCCACTGCTCGCCAGTCTCTCACTCTCCATCCTTTCCACATGGCCAAACCACCTTAATGTGTTTCTCCTAACTCTTCCTATCACATCCACATCCAGACCACAACACTCCTTCACTTCCTTATTTGTCAATCTGTTTCTCCACGTGACTCCACAGGCTCCTCTAAAAATAACTCATTTCCACTTCTCTCACTCTTGACTTCTGTACCTCCAACAAGGTCCAAGATTCACTTCCATACGTTAGAGATGGTATCACAATACTGTCATGGAGTAGTTTTTTCATTTCCATGCTCACTTCCCTGTTTCTTATCACTGCTTTCAAGGAACCAGCAACCATTCTTCCTTGCTGTACTCTTTCAAGCACTTCACCCTCTAAACTTCCATCCTTACTCGTCACATACCCAAGTACTTAAACGCACTCACATTCTCCATTTCCTCCCCACCCAATCTCACTGTACATTCACAGACTTCACTTCCCTCGAAGACCATCAATTTACTCTTACCTACATTCACCTTTCAATTCCGTTTCTTACACACTCTCCCAAACTCATCCACAAAGCCTTGCAGTTCCCCTTCGTCTTCACTTAACAACACAGTATCATCTGCAAACAACAGTACAGAGAGTTTCCAAACACTGCCCTCTCTCACTAGGGCCACTCCAACACCCACTGCCCTACCTTGTATCTCTTTTATAACCCCATCCATATACAGAGTGAACAACCATGGAAACATGACACCTCCTTGTTTCAATCCAACCTTCAAATAGAAAAATTCACTCAGTTCACTATCTACACGCACTGCAGCCTTAGCACCCTCATATATACTCCTCACGGCCTTCAACAACCTCTCATCTACTACATATATTCTTAACACTTTCCACAATCCTTGTCCGTCTACCCTGTCATATGCTTTCTCCAAATCCATGACGCCTGCATACAACTTCTTTCCCTCCTCTAGAAACTTTTCCACTAAAGATCTAAGAATGAATATCTGATCTACACAACCTCTTCCCTTCCTAAAACTTCCCTGTTCTTCTCCAACTAATTCCTCTGTTATTTCCCTAACTCTGTCAGTAAGTATTCTACCATATACCTTTCCTATTACACTAAGAAGGTAAATGCCCCTATGATTACCACACACTTCTTTTTCCCCTTTTCCCTTGTACAGGGGAATAATTATACCTGACTTCCAATCCTCCGGGACTTTACTGTACCTTCCTCCCAGGCCAATCTGCACATCTTCCACATCCATTCTACTACTATCTCTCCCCCATGCTTCAGCATTTCATCACACACTCCATCAATTCATGGGGCTTTCCCCATTTTAATTATCTTCATTGCTTCCACAACTTCCATCCTACTGATTTCTTCCTCTCTTCTCACATCCCTCCTTCTCCCAGCCATTCCCAAGCCACTTATACTTGCATTACTTTCATTCTCTATGTTCAACAATTCCTTAAAGTGTTCTATCCATCTGCTCACTTTTTCCCCCTTCTCCACTAGTAATCTACTATTTTTATATTTCACTCCCCATGTAATTTCTTTGGCATCCTAACTCTCTTTACCTCCTTCCAGAACATTTTCTTACATTCCCTCCACTTTACACTCAAATTCCTTCCAAATTCCTCATCTACTCTCTTCCTACTCTCTCTTTCTAATCTTCTCACCTCTCTCTTCCTCTCTACAACTACGATCTATATTTACCCAACCGCTCCTCCATTTCCCTCTTATTCTCTGCCTTTTTTCCATCCTCTTGTAACTTTTCTACCCTCCTTGTAAGGACTACTTCCTCCTGTCCTTCCCTTCTTCTTTTTCTCCATTTTGTTTGGACTTTGATTCAGACCACCACCACTTATCAGACCACCACCGAAGTGGTGGTCCGAAAGTCCACTCCCCCAACCTCTATATACTCTTCATCCATTATACACCTTTTCATCCTTTCATCCACTCACGCATAATCAATCATTGCCCTCCTTTCATTCAGTTCACCATCCACCCTTCTCATCACTCGCCACGTATACTTATGGATCATTTTGTGCCTGAAGAGGGTATTAGCTATCACCAACCCCCTCCCAGCACGGATATCCACTAAAGCACTGCCATTCTCATCTCTGCATGCACACCCCACTCACCAAGTACTCCATCCACCTTCACTATCCCTATTTTTCCATTCATATCTCCAGTCAAGAACACTCATTCCTTTCAAACTTTTCCAAGCACGCCTCCACATTTGTCCAAAAATCTGCTTTCACTCTGCTTGCACAATGTCGCATTTGCGCAAACATGCACACAATTGCCCACATTTGTAGTCCAACATTCACTCTTACCCACACAATCCTTGAGACAACTGATCCATACTCTCTTATATTCTCCTTCTATCTGTTACCCACAACTATACACACTCCTTCTTTTGCCCTCTCATTCTCACCTACTCCCGCGCATATACCCCATACGTACTCCCATTCTCTCACAATCTCACTTCACCATTTAGTTTCAGTTAATCCACATACATCCACTTTCGCACCCTCAAGCGATAATCTCTCTTTCTTTCACCTCATCATTTGCACCCCTTACACTCCATGTAGCTATCTGTACCAAGTCCTTTGTTCGGTCATTAGTCGTCACCTTTTGGTCAGTCCTGGTCCGAGGCTTCTTGTTCGTATTTTTAGTTAGTTGTTTTCCAGGGAGGGGCACTAACCCTCCGCCAACCCACTTGTTGTCACGCAGAGAACACGTGTTGGTTGGTTATAAGGTTACCGCCCAGCGTTGTAAGTGCTTTCCTGGTTTACAGGAAATCATTTGGCTTGCCACTCAGTGTACAGCTACTCCCAAAACAGGGTATCACTACATTAAGTGGGTGGATGATATATATATATATATATATATATATATATATATATATATATATATATATATATATATATATATGGATGTCTCTCAAATCATATAACTGTGGTATGCAAGATCAAGCTGAGAGGAGTGAGGTAGATCAGGAGAGAAGAGCGATCAGGGAGAAAGACTGAAAGTTGATAAGCTGAGAATCAAAGAAATGGCAGATGATTACAGGACCAAGGTAGAGGAGTAGAATCAGTGAACTGGAATGAGATGGATCTGGACAGCCTGTGGAATGCATATAGGGATTACCTAGTTAGGAATGCTAAAGTGGTGTGTGGTGTGGCAAGAGTAACAACAAAGAAGAAAGGTACGGCATGGTGGGATGATGAGATCAAGAAAGGGTTGGAGGAAAAGAGGAAGAAGTGGCTAACGTGGTTACAGGACTGGGGTTCAGTTGAAATAAGAACTGAAAATATTGAGAGCAAGAAGCACATAAAGAGACTTGTGAAGAGGAAAAAGAAGGAGGTAAATGATGATCTAGGAAGAAAAATGAATGCAAACTATTCTGAAAATAGGAAGTTATTCTGGAAAGAGGTGCAGAAATGTAGATGTGAAAGCAGAAAGAAATGTGATGGTGTGAAGGAGGTAGGCGGTAGATTATTAACCCATGGGGATGAAGTAAGGACCAGATGGAAAGAATAGTTTGAAAGACTGATGAATGGGAATAGAGAAAGCAGAGCGGCTGTAAACAAGATTGGTTTTGGGGGGTTGCAGTGAAGGAATGCGCGCCAGACGTGACACTCGCACAGGTGAAGAGTGCTGTGAAGCAGCTGAAAAATGGGAAAGCAGGTGGGGTTGATGAGGTGTATGCAGAGATGGTTAAATGTAGTGGAGGAAGTGGAATGCAATGCTTGTTGGAGATACGTAAGAAGGCATGGATGAGTGAAATTGTGCCAGCAGAGTGGAAAAAGGCTGTTATTGTAACCCTGTACAAAAATAAGGGTGAGTGAAGTGAGTGCAAGAATTATCGTGGCATAAGTTTATTGAGTGTGGTAGGGAAGGTATATGAAAGAATTATTATAGAGAAAGTAAGAGAGATCTCGAAAGTCCTAGTGAGTAATGAACAGGGTGGCTTTAGGAGTGGCAGAGGATGTGCGGATCAAATATTTGCATTGAGACAGATAACAGAGAAGGCTTGTGTGAAGGACCATAAGGTGTTTATGACATTCATGATTTTGGAAAAAGCATACGACAACGTGGACAGAGAAGGATTGTGGAAAGTTTTGCTCATGTACGGTGCAGATGGTAAGCTGCTAGGTGCCGTCAAGAGTTTTTATGATGGTAGTGAAGCATGTGTAAGGGTTAAAGGGCATCTAAGTGAATGGTTCACGATCGGTGCGGGCGGGCGACAAGGTTGTGTTGTGTCCCCATGGCTGTTCAATATATATATGGATGGGGTGATGAGAAAGTAAAAACACGAGTAATGGAGAGAGGGATGGCGTTGGTAATGAATGGTGATGGATGGAATATCTCGAATTTGTTGTATGCTGATGATGCAGTACTGCTTGCAAATACCGAACAAGAGCTTGGTAGGCTAGTGCAGAGTTTTGCTGATGTCTGTGAGCGTCGTACCTTGAGAGTAAATGTACAAAAGAGTAAAGTGTGTGTTAGTGAGAGAGAAGGCGACTCCCAGTCAATGGAGAGAGACTGGAATTGGTGAGAGAGTTCATATGTCTGGATATGGTGAGAGGGTTCATATGTCTGGAAACAGTGATAGATAAGAGAGGAAAATGTGCAAAAGAAGTTGAAAGTAGAATGACACAAGGAAGAAAAGTAGCTGGTGCAATGAAGGCCTTGTCAAGAAACAGAGGCCTGAGTGTCAACGCTGCATGAGGCTTACATGTAGAAGTGTTAGTGCCAACTTCAACATATGGATGTGAGACTATGGTGTGGCATGAAAATGAAGTCAAGAGTAAGAGTAGTGGAGATGGGAATGCTGAGGAATGTATGTGGAGTACAGATGGTGGATAGGATACGAAATAATGTGATTCGTGAAAGATGTAGAGTAAGGAAGTCTGTGGACACCAGAATCGAAGAGAGTATACTGAGATGGTATGGTCATGTGGAGAGAATGGATAACAATAGAGTGGTGAAAGGTATATCTGAGCGAATTTGAAGGAGGGAGGAGGCGAGGTAGGCCAAGGAGAAGGTGGAGAGATATGGTGGATGAGTGTGTGAGGAAGAGAGGTTTGGAAGTCGGTGAGGCTAAGGAACTGACAAGAGATCGAGGCGGCTGGATGAATGTTGTGAGGAGAAGTGCATGATCATTGATTTGGCACCCCTTTTTAACGTGGCAGCGTCCGGATTGTCACTATCGGATACGTTTATGTTAAGCTACAGAACGTGGTGAATCTTTCTGGCGTATCCGATAGAGCCAGGATTCCGGGGGCTTGAATGATGAGTGAATGTAAGCGTGGCCCATTGGATTGGCCAAATTTGGGCTGTCTGGACATTGCTACTCCTCACCCTGCCCTAGGGTGGGAAAGGAGGTCCGGATATATATATATATATATATATATATATATATATATATATATATATATATATATATATATATATATATACATCATCCAATCCTACATTGACCCATGAGGAGCGTAGGAGCCCGGGGCTATGCATGTTGGCCCCCACATTTAAGATGAGAGTGACCAGCCTCACTCATCCTTGAGTTGAATTACGTGAGCAATAAACCCCAACCACCCTTTGGATATAAACCTTCACCGGCACAATCCGAGTGGAGCGCCGTAATTACCCACTAAACCACCAGGCGCCAAAAAATGGTTATATTGTTACCACCCAGCGTAGTAAATGGTTCCCTGGTGTACAGGAAACAATTTGGCTTGTCACTCAGTGTAGTGTCACCCACAGGTAGAAGGAAGAGGAAAGAACGAAGGAAAAAAAGACAGAAGAGGGAGTGTAAAGTCACCCGCAGGCAGAAGGACGAGGAAAGAATGAAGGAAAGACAGAAGAGGATGGAAGGAAAGAAGGATGGAGGAGAGGAACGGGCTGACACCCGAAAGCAGCACTAGATCGAGTGAGTGGATGGTGAGCGCCCCATATACAGGAGAGAGAGAGAGAGAGAGAGAGAGAGAGAGAGAGAGAGAGAATCCTTTAGTTGACATGAAAACGACTGAACCTTGTTGCTTACTCTACAGTCTACACTATCTGGCTCTCTCCTTGATCCAGTCGGTCTCTCTCTCTCTCTCTCTCTCTCTCTCTCTCTCTCTCTCTCTCTCTCTCTCTCTCATGGATGCAGCCAGCCAGTGACCAAACCCGACATTTTTTCGTGGTTTAATTGGCCAGGTGTCCTTGTAGCTCCCATGTCAGTGCGATTTGCCTATTTTTGGTCACGGTTTACGGCTCTTTTTTACCCTTGTCGGAATTTCAATTATTTTTTTACGAGTACTTCTTTGATATCACAGTTTTATGCACCTGATTTTCAGTGATGATTAATTTGGGTTTTTCACGCAAGAATACATTAATTAGACATTATTCATTAAATATTTTTTGTCTACATGTACCGGTAAATGTATAAGCAAGCACACATATTTGTATATATCTGAAATTTTACAATGTCGTTTTATTTCTTGTTACCAACATGAAATTAACACTGATTATGATTCTGTTAGCTATAATTGAATAAAAAATGATGGTGACAATTATGATGATGAAGTCACTGCCCACGATAACAATGACAAACCTACACTGATCGTTTTTCCATTATTTTCATACTGACCACAGCTTACCCTCATCCAGTCTCTACTCCCCTTCCCCAAACACAACCGGGCAGAATGTAGCAAGACTCCCTCCCCTACACCCTTCCCCCCTCCCACACACACACACCCTCTCCCTCTAAACATCATTCTGGCAAATTCCTCGTTTTCTGTTCCATATATTTCTGGTTATGACAAAACAGTTCTGAAAATTTTTAGACTGTAATGTGTGTGGTAATATTAAGTAAATATGAGGTTAACGCCATATCATTTTAGCTTCAATACACCGTATATCATGGAAATAAGATTATTGAAACAGGGCATAAAGCACATTGTTTCAGAGCTCGTAATAACACTTAAATGCAATAAAACTACGACGGGCATTTTAAACGTGAAACGTATGTGGTATTTAGATTGGCCTGCATCCTACGTTCCACACAGCAGTCAGCAAGAGAGGCCGGGCACGTCATATGCTCTTTACAGGCTTCAGATATGACCGTAAAAGACTGTGGGTTTTTAGGTTCCCAGTCGTATAATTTGTAAACATAAGATCGGTGGTGCAGTGTTTCAAACCGTAAAGATAGTGGGAGTTGTGTGTGTGTGTGTGTGTGTGTGTGTGTGTGTGTGTGTGTGTGTGTGTGTGTGTGTGTGTGTGTGTGTGTACTGAACAGCAACGCAGCGGAGTGTGCTTTGTGCAGCTTGTAAACCACCACGACATGTTGCCAATTAAATACACACAAAAAAGTTAGGTTTCCGCTTTGGCAACGTCCATGAAAACAAAAAGGTAAAAAAAAGAAAAAGACAAAGACAAAACAGTTTACTATTCCGGTGCGTCGCTGGCAGCAAAATGCGGAAATTAATCCGGACAAAGTTTTTCATTTTTTATTCCAACCACCTGTGTCACCCAAGTGGGTAAATGGGCAGGTTTGTTCTCTCTCTCTCTCTCTCTCTCTCTCTCTCTCTCTCTCTCTCTCTCTCTCTCTCTCTCTCACACACACACACACACACACACAAACACACCTGTCCTATGCCCTAATTAGCACAGTAATGAAGGTGTTTGTGCGATGACTTACTGTGTCTCGAATATGGTGGGAGCGAGCACGCAGAGACAAAGACTCAAACACACACACACACACACACACACACACACACACACATATACACACACACATACACACACACACACACACACACACACACACACACACACACACACACACACACACACACACACACACACACACACACACACACACACACACACACACACAGAAAGAAGAGAGGCAGTAACGAGGTCCAGGGGGATTTGTTTTTATATCACAGGGTATTAGTTTAACGAGGAAAGGATGACATGTCGACTGTGTGTGTGTGTGTGTGTGTGTGTGTGTGTGTGTGTGTGTGTGTGTGTGTGTGTGAAGGACATGAGGAAATTTATTTATAGTTGTGTTTGTGAGAGGGAGAGATTGCATTTGACATCCAGGAAACCATGACAGAGTGCGATCAAGTAAAGTCATACGAAAGGAGGATCGAACCTATCTCAAGAAAATTCCTAAACGCACATAATACCGAAGCGACCTCTAGAGACTCGAAAATAAGTTGAGGAATTGAAATGCAAGAACTAAACCACCCCACCACCACCACCACAACAACAAATAAAAACTAATACAATGAAAACGATCCAAGATAAAAATCAGTCGAAACATAGCGAAATAAGTGCATAAATTTTCGTTCATGCCGTGTGTTTGAACTGGACGTTGATATTAATGAATGCAAATGTTTAGCGGAGAAAAAAATTATGTGTCTGCAAAGTTTTAGATGAGAATAGTTTAGTGTGGATGTGGGAGGGCAAGTTCTACACTCCCCCCCACTACCCACCCCATCACGCCCCCTTCCTTCATTCTTTCCTCCCCATCTCTCTCCTTCCTTCCCCCTCTCTCTCCTCCCCTCCAGAATCTCCTCCCCACTTGTCTTTCCTCCCCTTTCGTCCACTCCTCCCCCCCTCTCTATAACCCACTCTCTCTCCTCCCCACTTCCATCTCCTTCCCACCCCCTCTCATCTCCACCTCCATCTCCTCTCCCCTTCATCTCCCCAGTCTCCATTTTATTTCCTTTTACTTCTTTCGCCTGATTATTTTTTTTTTGGTTTCAGTTCTCATACGGCTGTTTTTATTTTTATTTTTTGCTGCCACATCTCTCTCTCTCTCTCTCTCTCTCTCTCTCTCTCTCTCTCTCTCTCTCTCTCTCTCTCTCTCTCTCTTCTGCAATCGTTCCACCTCCCATTTTCTGTGTGGTTTATGTATCGACCTGTCTTGTAAGTGACCTTATATCTGGAATGACGACACAAAGTGGCTGAGACGGGAGGGAGGGGGAAGAGAGAAGAAAGAAAAATAAGGGAGGAGCGACAGGGAGGAGAGACGGAAGGAAAAGGAAGGAGGGGAGACACGAGGAGAGGAAGGTAAGGGAGCGTGAAGAAAAAGAAAGGAGGGGAGACGGGAGAAAAGGGAGGGATGGGAGATGGGAGGAGAGGGAGGGAAGGGAGAGTGGAGGAAAGGGACGGAGGGGAGAGGGGAGGAAAGGGAGAGAGAGGAGAGGGGAGGGGAAAGGAGGAAAACGAAGGACAGGGGAGGAGGATGTAGAGGGAGGCGAGGGGAAAGGAAACTGGTAAGACAAAACTAAAATCATTAATGGCTCACTCACACTGTCCTTCAGTTGTCGTATGGAATGGCCTACACAAAGAAATATAAGCACATCAACCTCCAGGCCCTGCTGAAGGAAGGTTTACCCCTGTCGCTACACTTCTTGCCTTTTACAAAGATAAGGAAAGAATATTAAACGAAGAGAAGGAATAGTGGAAAAGTCAGGGAGAGAATGAAAGTATAGGAAATGTGAATAAGAAGGAACGAAAGAAACATGGATAAAGCATGGACAAGAATAAGAAAAAGAAGAAAAATAAAGAAGAATGGAAAAAAACAGAACGGCAAAAATTGTGATAACAGAAGCGACAGAGACTGGGGAAAAGTGAGAACGGAAAGAAAAGACGAGTATGATACTAAAAAGAATTGTGTGTGTGTGTGTGTGTGTGTGTGTGTGTGTGTGTGTGTGTGTGTGTGTGTGTGTGTGTGTGTGTGTGTGTGTGTGTGTGTAAACAAAACAAAATCTACCTCAATCCACCAAACATCTGGATCGGCAACACAGTCTAGAAAAACTACGAAAAGGAAATGTTGAAATGTGGGATAACTGAGGGGAAAAAAAATACAACTTGCACTTCAGTTTAAACCAGCAGATGTTAAAGGAACGAAGACGGAGAAGAGGAAGAGGAAAGAGGAAATGGAGGCCGAGAGGAGGAAATAGATGAGGTGAAGGACGACCGATAAAGAGAGACAAGACCCAGACTTCGAAAATCATCAGCAGGAAACGATAAAGAGGAAGAAGACTGAGGAAAAGAGGAGGGGGAAGAAGAGGATAATGACGTGAAGGATGAAAGAGAATGAAACAAAGAGAAACCGATCCGAGGGTGATGATGACAGGACAAGAGTTGGAGGAGAAGGATCCAATATGGCAGGAAGGTTGGCCACTTGCTGGAGAAGGTGGTGGGGAGGTGGATCAGAAGTGGAGAGAGAGAGAGAGAGAGAGAGAGAGAGAGAGAATGGGGAGGGGGAGGAAGAAGGGAGGCTGAGAGAAGAGTAGGGGGTTTAAGGGAAGACGAGAATCAAGAGGATGAAGGAAGTAACAGAGAAGGAGGTTCATGAAGGAGGAACTAAGAAAGGAAGAAGCAGAAGTTAAGGAAAACAAAAAAGAAGAGATATGGGTGCAGGGAGAGAAAGGAGAACAAATTGGAGAGGAGAAAAAAAGAGAGAAACAACTGTAGAGGCAGGGAAAAATAGAGGAAACGAGCGAGGGGAGTGTGGAGGAGGAAAGACTTGTGGGAATTGGAAAAAGCGGGAAGGGGGTGAGGGAAAATGTGAGAGAGAAATGAGAGGAAAACACGAGAGCTGAGGAGGGAAAGGGAGAGACTGAACAAAAAATTACCTGGAGTGGAGGAGGGGGTGGGGGTTAGAGGGGAGGGAAGGAATGATGGGGAGGGGGGGTGGAGGAAGAAGAGGGTGAGAAGAGGGAGGGACGGAGTGGAGATGGGCGGTTACAAAAACTGGGATGGATTAGAAGTAAAAAATAAATTAATATAGATCTGATTATATAAACATGCACCTGGCTTTATTGATTACGATTATATTGACAGGAAGACATTCAATAATATATCAAAATAATTGTAAGTCAGCATTCCTAGCGGCAGTCCTACTAAAGTATAAATTTATAAGTATGGTCAAGATATATTCATGTCTGAGGGCAGGCTGCATGTGGTGCATTCAATATTGCACAGTTTATTCATGATGACGCTGTAAAGACATCGGTTCTTAGAGCAATGACAAATATTATGCCTTGTGTGTATCTCTCCTCACAACGAATATATAAAACAAAAATATGTCTTTCAACTGAGAGAGAGAGAGAGAGAGAGAGAGAGAGAGAGAGAGTGGTTACTGACAAAAGGTCACACCTCTTCCAATCTTTTTTGTTGTTGTTGTTGTTCTTGTATATTTTCCTTCCGTTTTTCAATATACAAACGACCTTGGAAACAACAAAAACTTACAAATATTTCAGTGTCAGAAAAAAAAAAACTCACCATCACCACCATTTCCTCTCGCCACCACTCCCTCTCACCACCACTCTGCCCCTTATCACTTCCCCCTCACAACGACTTCGCCCTCACCACCACATCCACTCACCACCACTCCCTCACCGCCTTACCATATCACTACCACTCCCTCATCACCACATCTACTCACCACCACACCCTCTCACCACCACCACTCCCTCACCACCACATCTACTCACCACCACGTCCTCTCACCACCACCACTCCCTGCCCACCACACCACATCACTACCAACACACCCACTCACCACCACTCTCACAACCACTTAAGCACTCACTCTCCCTGCCTCAGCCTCTGATATTGCCAGAGTTGGTAAGATGTCACGAGCAGATAGCCTACCTTAAGTGGAGACAGATAGATAGGCAGATAGACAGACAGACAGGCAGACAGACAGACATATAGATAGACAGAAAGAGATAGGCATGTAGACAGACAGATGGATAAATGGACAGATAGGTATGAGAGAGAGAGAGAGAGAGAGAGACTAACAAGGTCGCAGCCTAATATGACATCCCTAATGTATCACAATACAAACCGTTAGTATTAAAGTGGTGACATGTGAGGGTTTATTACGCCATTTGCTGCGGCGTAGGTGGCTTTAATGGACTTGGAACCCGAGTTATGTGCACAAAAGCAAGTCAGAAAAAAAACATACAGCACTCAGGAGCAGGATAAAATATTCAAAAACTCAGATGCAGTATTACGAGAATAAAACAAATCCATTAACTCAATACTGCTTGCAACTCAATATGACAAGTGCATTATGGTGCCCCTCTCTCTCTCTCTCTCTCTCTCTCTCTCTCCCTCATAGCTTTTTTTTTTCTTCTTCCCTTCTAAATCATCTTTTCTTATTCGCTATATTTCCATCCTCAGGAGAGAGAGAGAGAGACCTTTACACCAGCATACACTTCACCAAAATAATTTCAGTATTACGTTTATAATTGAATTTAGCCCCAACAATGGAATCAGTTAATATATTCATTTTTGTTGTGTAGTGGGGTAGGGTTGTGTGTGTGTGTGTGTGTGTGTGTGTGTGTGTGAGAGAGAGAGAGAGAGAGAGAGAGAAAGAGAGAGAGAGAGATTTACATCCAGCTTTTTGCATCCATCACACTGGAAAATATTTCATGTCATATTTGCCCTGAGTTCATCTGCATGTTATTAGCCACTTACATTCTCTTAACTCTCTCTCTCTCTCTCTCTCTCTCTCTCTCTGGTAGGATAGACAGCACCTCCTCATATTGCTACTAACATTCGGAAAAAGATGTAAAACGATATATCGATACTGTATTCAAGCCATACACTCTTAAGACCTATTTTCACACACACACACACACACACACACACACACACACACACACACACACACACACACACACACACACACACATTATTGAAACATTAAACTTACAATAATTAATCGAAGGAGGGTACGATAGAATAATTCACTTCTTATGTAGAAGCGAACATGTTATCAACTTCATCACCCTGCTATGTTGCTTTTTTCTCTCGATATTGATTGCTGAATTGCAAAAATTGATTAACACTCAATTTTGACGCTAATTACATGGAAGTACAGTATATGTAAAGGATCCAGAGCCGTAGTATTGTGTTCTTTTTTCCCCTCCACTGACTTAGGCCTACGTGAAATTAGGTGCGAAAGTACGAAAATCTGGACCACGTTAAGATTAATGAGGATTTTGAATGCGTAAAGATTCAGCTGACGTCTGCAATAGTAGTTTGAAAGCTGGCTGTCAAACGCAGGTGAGGTTAGAATGGATTAGGTTTGGTTTGGTTAGGTTAGTTTTGGTTAAATCATAAATCTTCCCATTGCTATGACACAGAGTACACTATAGTCGCGGCGCTCGACTCTGAGGTTGTTATTATCGTGCGTCTGATTTCACGCATGAGACGCATGTGATTCGTGTATATGTTCGTGTATAATAATATTCGTGTATCTTATATTCGTGCATATTAGTACGATTCCTGTATAATATGATACGAAATCGGACGCACTTTTGAATGATAGGTTGCCAGGGTACGATAATGACCTCAGAGTCGTGCGCCGCGACTATAGCGCGTCCAGTAGGAGCGATGGTTGGTAAACAACGCGGCCAAAGTCGACTGAACGCGTCGGAGATCGTTGGTAAACATCGTCTGGCGGCTTCCTTAAATACCCCGAGATAGGTATATTTTGTCTTTTCCAACCACTTTTTGCACTCACATTGGAACAGTCGACTATCTGTGTTGCGTATGTGCCAAAATTACTTACCTTGAGGTCGTGAGTTTGTTATAGCTGGAACCGCCGCACCCGTTTCGTAAATAATTACCTTGTGATTATTTAATGCAATTGGCTAGAACATGAATATAGTGTTTATGGCACAACTTACCTGCAGCTGTCCGCTCAGACGTGTGGTGTGAAGCATATACCACTGTCACCTCTTCTCCAACGTGGCCCTGCAACGTAACAGTGATAACGATAAATTTACTCCCCCATCTCTTGCATGAATCACGTTTTCAAAATGCCGTCACTAACACTTGACTCTTCTCGTTCGAACAGTCCTGGACAAACTAAAATGCCTGTTGGTTAAGAGTCTAATAGTCTTGTGCTCGCGTCTGCCCAGTGCTCACCTCACCCCCGCGCTACAGACCTTTTCCAGTGACTTCACTCCATTCAGAGATGAAACTGTCAGATATATGCTGAAATCTGAATCAACGCCAGCAAGATCTGCAAAGGGACAAGATAAATTGTTTGGAGCTAGGTCCTTACACCATATCTAGGGAGAAATTCACCAGTTTCAAGGATTGGGGACCGATACCAGATCTCTGATATGGCGATCTCTATCACTATTTGGTAAACACTCCATCTAAGTTCACCGGGGCATCCTTCAAGGTAAATAAGCTTGTCATATTGCATATGTGCAATATAGATAGCTGGAAATGACATATGGTACTTGTAAATCGTCTTGGTAATCAGCAAATTATTGACGTGGGGCCAAGGGGGGAGGGATTGTATACATTGACTGGGAATCAAGTAGTTGATGAATGGAATAGGTTTCCCAGTAATGTACCCTAATTGCTGCCCCTTATTTAGAAAGTTTCAAGCATAGGCAAGATAAGCATATGACATGTATGGGTTGCATACAAAATTTGTCATTCTTGTAGTCACACTCCTGTAAGAGATGCCTTGCATGGGTCTGCATGGGCTATTGTAGACAGGGTAAATTCGTCACACTCTTGTGGGAGCTGTCTAGCATGGGCCTATTGGCCTACTGCAGTTATCCTCACTTCTTAATCTTCAAGTTAGGTCCTAAGTTAGGTTAGGTTAGGGTGGTTGGGTTAGCTTGGTCTGGAATTAAAAAAAAAAAAAAAAAAGTAATTTCCGACAGAAATGAATATCAGATTCAAATTAATCACATTATAAACTATTAAAAAAGGAAAATTTTAAGCTTCAAGGTAAGTTGGGTGTAATTCTGGAAATTACCAAAAAATTTACTGTACTTATTTAGGAAATTTCAGTAATTATAGACCTAGATACATACACACAGCCTATATACTGTATGTTTAAAGTACTTTTACATAAAATGCATAATTGATAGTATATGCCAAAACTGTCAAAATTACTCTTGAAGTTAACTTTTACATTACAACTGAAACATGACACTGGCACTAATTTGAATTACGGTCAAAAGTCATGCTGATTAGTACCACGACATAAGACATATGAGTTTTATTATTTTACATTTTACAGTATATTAACAAAATTCTTAATAGCTACATACCAGTACCTGATAAAAGATGAATATAGGGGGCTGTTGATATAAGTACATTATTTATCCTCTGATGTGTAATTATTTTTTTACCAAGCGAAACTTTATATTTAACTGAAGCATATATTGACAATTTTGCTTTCTGTGGAGCAACATTCATTTCTAAATAAAGTAGAAAATTATAAATAACGGTACTGGTAATTATGCGTCAGTTGTAACTGAAACATTGTTTAGCACACAGGCTTACAGTGGTACATAACAGTTTTATACTGAAGTGTTGAACAATATTCTATATTGCACTATTATTAAAATCATCCACTATGACACAAGTATCAGTTTCAAATGAATCACACTGAAAAATATTGAAAAAATAAAAATATAAGCTTTAACCGAACCAAACCTAACCTACCTCCTTACCTAAGGTGACCAGAGTCTCGCTTTTAGGCGGGACAGTCCCGCTTTTTGGACGTCCGTCCCGCTTTTTGAATTGTGACTAGAATGTCCCACTTTTTGAGCAAATTATCTTAATTGTCCCGCTTTTAGAAACTTACTATTGCGCATTAGATATAACATGACCTTCTTTTATGAAATTAGGGTGAATTAGAAAAATTATGCATAATCCTAACCAAATGCAATACCAAATTATTAATATAAAATCTATAATGCTCACTAGCTGGTAACTTTGCTCGACCCATTCACTGTACCGTACGGTATGTTCGGAGTTCGTAGGAGACGTTAGTGTTTGAATAGCAGCATCACTTTGAGGTGTAGCACAGCAGCTGTCGCTGTCACATTAGTCAATATCTATCTGTCTCTATATCTGTCTATCTATCTATCTATCTATCTATCTGTCTACCTATCTATCTTTTTCTATATATCTACTGTATATCTATCTATCTATCTATCTATATAGACACACACACACACACACACACACACACACACACACACACACGCATGCACGCGCGAGCGCGTCACGCTTTTAGCTCCAATAAATCTGGTCACCTTATCCTTACCTAACCTAACCTAACTTTAAGTATGACCTAACCTGTAATTTAATCGGTTTTACTTACGCATCAAACATTCTTGATCAACATTGTTATGTCCGATTTGGTTTGGGTGAAACTCTGGAATAATATCAAAACACTGCCTGTCACATAGACCCCCTATATTATTTTACAAGTTGCCAATACGCAGTTCAGGAATTTTAACACCATTAACATATAGTATATTCCCTAAGGATTATCATGAACCCCCATAACACCATTCGGAAATTGATATTTTCAGAGATAATGAATTTAATTTAAAATTCCAAAAAATACATGCCTTGGATCACACGGCCAATCCATCAAAAAAAAAAAAAAATGCATATGTACGTGTGTTTCTCTTCCCTTCGACTGCGCATTCATCTGGTAGGTCTGTATCACCCACTCACAAGCCTGCTTTAGGTCACATGATGGTATTCTACCGGTTAATTTGAACTGCGGTGTTTGATTTCTTCTGGATGAAAAATTCAAATCCTTCTGGGTATGGCCTGTGAAGAAGAAAGACGTGCTGTGTGTCCTGGGTGTGATATTGATTATTTACGGGTGATTAAGCATTTCCACTCGGAACCTGAGGAGGCTATTGAGATTTTTAGAAAACACGGTGTATTACCTCCGGAAATTTATTGCCCAGATTATCAGGAACCGAGTAAATTTAGAAAAGACAAACATCAGTGGTACAATGGTCGGTACAAAAAGTATGCAAAAACCAAGAAACGGGTCCTGTGGAGCTGTTGCCGCTATCCCAGGAGAAGACGACGACCAAGACGACCCTCATCCTGGACTATCGTATCTCTGGGGTAAGTATTCCCTTAGGATAGGTTAGGTTTGTTGGGTTAGGTTTCGTTAGGTTCAGTGTGTTTGGTGAGGTTACGTTAGGTCTGTTTGGTTAGGTTAGGTTAGGTCTGTATGGTTGGGTTTGGTTAGGTTTGGTCTGTTCAGTTACGTTAACCGGTGGTGCAGTATATTTTTCTGGTGGTTTTTTATGCGATTTGAGTTGTTTTTTACTTTTTTTTTTTTTTCGGAAAGTGCTTGACTTCACCTACTTGTCCAATTAAAGTTCATGATTGGACAGGAGGGGAAATGAGGCATTTCCAACAAAAACGAAGGTCAGAAACATTCGAATCGCATCAAAAACTACCAGAAAAAAAATATTGCACTACCTGGGGGATGTATTGGCAACTTGTAAAAATTTACCAGACCCCTTCCTTTTCCCACGCTCACACATGGCAGTGTGGGTCTTGTGATGTGTGACATTAACATAATTAAGATATCCCATGACACATACAATTGCTAAGAATGGTAAATATGCCTGTACCTACTCACAAATCATCGGCTCACCTGATGTGAAATGCTTGCTACAGGGGTGGGAATAGGCTGTTGGCTGCCAATTCTCTCTCTTCACGGCAGCTATCCACTTCTATCGCCTTTCCTCATTGGCTAAAAACCGGTAGAAGTGTACCCCGCTTCCAGTTTTCTGCCATGTCTTACAGCCGAAGGCACAACAGTGGAATACCATTGTGGATTCTCCAATTCACTCTCTAGACGTCCGACAATCTGCCGTCCAACGTGGCGCCGTAAACAAAAGTCACATGACCCGTGACGTCACGTGGAAAAGATCACAATTCACACATCCACAGCTTCCTTCTTCCCGTCTGCATGCTGATTGAGTTGCGTTCTTTATTTGCGAGTAATACCAGATCTTTTGTGATTTTAACAGTATCAAGCCTTTATTACTAAACATCAGTAACCACAGGAATATCAAACAAAGAAAAAAGTGATTGTTCAAATGACGTAAAACATACCAAATTATAACATCGCTAGAAAATGGTAATATAGCCAGGGTAGCCATTCCTCCCGATTTCATTCGTGTTCGTACATATCAGCACGGACTGTATCTTCGCGTTAGGTTTACCTGCATTTACTGCATTGTTCCATGAGAATACCATTACAGCATACTACCTACTACGTGTATTACCATGTTAACTGCAGTCACGGAAGGATATTTTCTCTCCACGTCACAAAGAATTGTGGGAACCTGCATCGCCTGGGACGGAGGGAGGTAAATAAACGAGTTATTCGCGAGCTCCATACACCCTTGTGACTGATCAAATAAATTGTTGGAAAATTGGTAAGAATAATCAGAGACCATTATATTAAAATCAGTCTAGTATAGTTTACCATGAGATGAAGAGCCGGTTCCTCTCTGCTAATGGTAACAGGGATCCACATCTCGGGCCAAGACATGCACCAACACACAAATGTGAAACTCGATGCTTTATTACCAATCAGCCGTGTTATACACTTCTGGCTGCTTTATATCATGCCAGGCAGTTAGTGTATGCCTATAGAAATAATAAAAATCGATAAAAATATTATACGATCATAAAAGAGCCTCAAGGAACATAGAAACGACGGAAAACCCATAGAGGTGTGAATAGAAATTTAAGATTCGAGGAAGTTAACAGACATCATATTTTCGGCCCGAGTCCCGCTTTTGAGCACCCTGTCTGCCTATCCCTGTTCTCCATCCGAGGGTTGGGCTGGGGAAGAGAGGCTGGTGGAGCTCGTTTCTTCCGCTCCCCCATCCCCTTCTTCCCTGGATATGCAAAGGTAGGAAAGGGGCACTCCTGCGCAGTAATTAGTTGTCATGAGAGCACAAATTATGTGTAAATAAGAATGTATTAGTTCCGACCCTGAGAACTATTCTCACGGCCAGAACTATTCTTGTAGAAGAAGCTTTCTCACGGTCGGAACTAATTTTACGTATACTTGTACAACTAATGTCACAGCTCGAACTAATCCCACGGTCGGAACTAACCTCACTGCCCATACTAATCTCACGACCGGACCTAATCTCACGGTCGGAATTCACGGCCGAAACTAATCTCACTGTCCAGCACGGCCAGTTCATTCCACGTGGGTTGGGCGCACTGCTTTGAACAGAGAGAGAGAGAGAGAGAGAGAGAGAGAGAGAGCGAGCAGGCAGCTTTCCAGCGAGGCGTATACTGTAGATAATCGCGAGTGACTCAATTATACAGCGTGAGTTATTGTGCCGAATAATCCTAGCTTGGTAACATACTACATGAACCTCGTGTGACGCATTTAGTGAGGGAATTGGAGTGGAAAGGTTGATACGACTGAATTTAATTAGTGACTAGAACATGGGAATAACCATCATACGGAAAGGGCGATATTTGCAGTCTCTCTCTCTCTCTCTCTCTCTCTCTCTCTCTCTCTCTCCTAATTACCTCCGCCAAGGAGGTTATGTTTTCACCCCTGTCCGTTTGTTGTTGGTTGGTTGGTTGGTTGGTTTGTGAGCAAGATTACACAAAAGCTACTGGACGGATTTCCGCGAAACTTGGTAGAGGAATGGGCCTTGCCCCAGAATAGACCCCATTAAATTTTGGTGCTAATCCGGGTAAAGGTGCGGATCCAGGATTTTTTTTTTTTTTTTTCACTTTAACATTGCGAGATAGGGCGTTTTTCGACATTGTCGAAAAAATTTCAGTTAATACTGCATGGATCTTGGAAAAAAAAAAAATCAGGCATATTTAGGATGTTGTTATCTACGACTGTGTACAGTTTGGCGCGGATCCATGTAAAAATCAGGATCCAGCGGATTTAAATATGCTTTTATACGGGGGTTGTCTCTTTCCAGCTGCATGTTGGGCCTTAGCGGAGGTATGCGCTCTACTGAGTGTTATTCTAGTTTTCAGTGTTGTTAATACATACTCGTATACCAACAATACCTCCAGTACCACTTCCACCAATATATTTATCACCACTACTACATCATCACCTCCATCTCCACTACATTCACCTCGACCTCCACCTCCACAATACATTTATCACCTCTACTATCACCACCACCACCTTCACTAATACACTCATCACCACTATTATCACTGCCACCTCCATCTCCACCACTATTACCGCCATCACCATTACGCTCATCACCAAATACCTCCACCATCACCTCCACCAGTACATTTATTACCACTCCAATACCACCACTATCACCACCACCACCAACTTCACCAATACACTTGTCACCACGACTGTCACCACCATCTCCATCTCCACCACTATCACCACCACAGCTCTCCACACTCCGTAGACAGCCCACCTGGTGAAACACAGCCAAGTTACTGGTAAATTACTGCATATTGGCTCACAGGCCGAGGTGCAGGATTCACTAATGGAAATTGATGGCACACACACACACACACACACACACACACACACACACACACACACACACACACACACACACACACACACACACACACACACACACACACACACACACACGGAAATGTTTGGATTCCCTCTCTCTAGTTTCTTTGTGTTCGTTGATTTTACTTGGGTACCTGAGTGTGTGTGTGTGTGTGTGTGTGTGTGTGTGTGTGTGTGTGAGAGAGAGAGAGAGAGAGAGAGAGAGAGAGAGAGAGAGAGAGAGAGAGAGAGAGAGAGAGACAGAGAGAGAGAGAGAGAGAGAAAGGTGTCCCGGTAGAGCGCTTGGATGTTTGGGGATGGGGAGGGGGGAATTCAGTACGATCGCCTCTCCTATATTTTCACCACTCAGGTTTATTGGTTGTTAGGCTGCTGCATCCAGTCCCAGGAAATATCCGATTTTCATGACCCTCTCTCTTTTACTGTGTGTGGGCTATTAATATTTTCATCACTCAGCACGGGCGTGGGGAAAGGCTGTATCATAACTTGTGGAAATAATAATAATCATCATCATCAGTAATCATCATCATCACCATCATCATCAACGTCATTATCATCAGTCACTGTAACTCAGCATTCAGGACGAAAAGAGGGCAATTTTAGGCCAAGGAGTAAAACGCGAATAGTACCCGTTCCGCAGTCAAACCTCCCCCGTAGGTCAATAGCCTCCACTCCACAATCCACTGAATCATAGCAATTTTAAAAGGATCACTATTTATATGCTGTGTAAAATTATGGACACGCTGGCTCTCGTCCAAATTAATTACAACAACACAAATCCACAGAGCATGGCCGTATAAATACAAAATTAATTTCATAGTCCCTCCAATCGTAAAATGCCAGCCCTTGTTATAACATTGTAATGGAGTCACACATACACACACACACACACACACACACACACACACACACACACACACACACACACACACACAGTCCTAGTGATTCTCGTGCGTACATTGCCGTGTTTTATAAAGTCTTTTTTCTTGTGTGTGAGGATAATGGCACACACCGAGTAATATCAAGCTGCCATCCCCTCCTTTCTCTCTCTCTCTCTCTCTGCATTTTTCCTTCTTTCCTCTTTATCACAACTCTTTTTTCTAGCTTTCTTTTTTCCTATTACTTTCCTTTTCCCCCTCCTTTCTCTCTCTCTCTCTCTCTCTCCTCACCATACTCTCTTTTCTTTCTCCTTTTTTCCTTTTTCTTTCCTCTTCGTTCCAACTTTTTTTTTCCAGCTCTTTTCTTTTACTTTCTTTCCTCCCCCCCCCCTCTCTCTCTCTCTCTCGGCCTTTATTCTTTCGTCTGTTTTCATCTAACCGAACTGCAACACTCCAACATGAATACTGTTGTGATTAAATGCAGTTCAATGAGGCTTGGTGATGAAGCGGGAACGAGTCTCCTTGGTTACTGTTTAAACTGTACATCTGACTGGTGTTTCAGAGCCGTTTTCAGTTTTCTTCTTTTTGTATTTCGATCTTAATTTCTGCAGGGACTGACTGACTGTGGCACGGGAAAGGCATGTTTGAGATACGTCTGTCTATCTATCTATTGCCAGACGCCTCAATCCCACTCGGGGTGGCCACAAACAAATCGCCTTCACGTCGCCCTGTCCCCTGCCATTTCACTGCCCTGCTCCCAACTCACACCCTCCTCTCTCATATACCTCTCCACCCCATCCCTCCGTCTCATCCTCAGCCTCCCCCTCCCTCTCCCCCCTCCACCTCACTCACATACACTCTCTTCGTCAGTCTTTCACCCTCCATCCTCTCCACATGGCCAAACCACCTCAGTGTATTCCTCCTAACGTTTCCTGTCACATCCACGTCCACACCACAACGCTCCTTTATATCCTCATTTTTGAGCCTATCTCTCCATGTGACTCCACAGGCTCCTCTTAAATAACTCATTTCCACTGCTCTCACTCTTGACTTGTGTCCTAAGTTTTTTTTTTTTTTTTTTTTTTTTTTAATGCGAGGAAGAAGGAACCAAAGGCCATGAGCCCGCAGTAACAGTTCCCTCCAAGAGAAAAACAAAATACAATAGAGAGCCAAATTCAAGATCCGATCATTTTGAGATGCATGGACACACTGCGTTTGAAAGACTGGAGATCATAGGCAGGAGGAAATACAGACAGAGGGAGACAGTTCCAGAGCTGACCTGTTGCATGAATGAAAGACTGGGAGTAACGGTTAACTCTTGCATTAGAGAGTTGGACAGAAAAGGGATGAGAGTTTGCTGCCAGACGGGTGCTACGCGCCCGTCGTAGAGGTGGAGGAATGCAAGCAGACAGTTCAGAGGAGCAGTGACCATTAAAGTAGCGATAGAAAAGAGATAAAGATGCAACAGTGCGGCGAAGAGACAGAGGTTGAAGGGAGTCAGTAAGAGGAGGAGAGTTAATGAGACGAAAAGCCTTTGACTCCACCCTATTGATAAGAGCTGTATGTGGGGAGCCTCCCCACACATGAGAGTTGTACTCCACACAGGGGCGGATAAAAACCCTGTATAGAGTCAACAATTGTGCAGGGGTAAAGAAAGAGCGGAGTCGGCTTAGCACACCCAATCTCTTGGAAGCAGATTTTACAAGAGATGTAATATGATCTTTCCAAGATAAGTCCCGAGTAAATGAAACCCCCAGCATGTTCAAGGATGATGCAGGATTAATCTGAATATTATTAAACATTAGTGGGTATACCTGTGGAAGATTTTGTCGGGTTGATAGGTGTAAGAACTGAGTCTTAGAAGCATTAAAGACAACCATATTATTTTTACCCCAGTCAGAGATATGAGCCAAGTCAGACATTAGGTGTGCCATAGCCTCATCCCTTGTTTCTTGAAGTAACTGTTGAGATGGGCGTTGCGGGAACCGAATGGAAAGGTGAAGGGTGGAGTCATCAGCGTATGAGTGGATAGGGTTAGATGTACAGCTTAGAAGATCATTGATGAATAAAAGGAAGAGAGTTGGTGATAGGACAGAGCCCTGAGGAACACCACTGTTGATAGATCTAGGAGAAGAACGATGGCCGTCTACGACAGCAGCTATAGAACGACCAGAAAGGAAGCTAGCGATGAAGGTACAGATAGAAGGATAGAAACCGTAGGAGGGCAGTTTGGAAATTAAAGATTTATGCCAGACTCGATCGAAAGCCTTTGAGATGTCAAGTGCAATGGCAAAGCTTTCGCCAAAGTCCCGAAAGGAGGATGACCAGGAGTCTGAAAGGTAGGTGAGAAGATCGCCAGTGGAGCGTCCCTGACGGAACCCATACTGACGATCGGAAAGAAGGTTGTGATAGGAAAGATGCCTTAAAATTTTTTTATTAAGAATTGACTCGAAAACTTTTGAAATACAGGACGTTAAAGCAATTGGACGATAGTTGGAGGGTTGGGAGTGGTCACCCTTCTTTGGGACTGGCTGAATGAGAGCAAACTTCCAGCAAGAAGGAAAGGTACAAGTTGACAGACAAAGGCGAAATAGTTTGCCTAGGCAGGGTGTAAGCACAGAAGCACAGTTTTTGAGAACAACAGGAGGGACCCCATCAGGCCCATATGCCTTGTTAGTACTGAGGCCAGTAATGGCAGAAAATACATCAACTGAAGAAATTTTAATGTCAGCCATGAGGAAGTCAGAGGGGGAAGTGATGGAGGAACAGCACCGGAATCGTCTAAGGTGGAATTGGAGGAGAAAGTCTGTGCGAAGAGATCTGCTTTATCAGTAGAAGAAATAGCTACAGAACCATCAGAGTAGAAAAGAGGAGGGAAGGATGATGAGGTAAAGTTGTTAGAAAGATTTTTGGCAAGGTGCCAGAAGGAGCGGGAAGAATTCGAGTTGGAGAGTTGAGAGCATTTAGTATGGATGAAATTATTTTTAGTAGAGCGAAGAACAGACTTAGCACGATTCCGGGCAGAAACGTAAAGATTATGTGATTCAGGGGTGGGTTGGCTCCGGTACCTTTTGTAGGCCTTCTCCTTGTTGCGGACAGCATTAGAACAAGCGTGATTAAACCAAGGCTTTCTTGCGTTAGTCAAAGGATATGAGAAAGGAATGTATGCTTCCATGCCCAAGAGAATAACCTCCGTAATGCGCAAGGCACACTCAGATGGCTCACGGCCATGGAAGCAATAATCATTCCAGGGAAAATCAAAGAAGTACTGCCTGAGGGCCTCCCAGTCCGCAGCTCCAAAATGCCAGAGACGACGTTTCCCTGGAGGGTCCGCAGGCCGTACTGGAGCGATAGGACAGGTTAAGGTAATAAGGTTGTGATCGGAGGAGCCCAACGGAGAGAAAAGATTAACAGAGTAAGCAGAAGGATTAGTTGTGAGGAAGAGGTCAAGTATGTTGGAGCTCTCTCCAAGGCGGTCAGGGATACGGGTAGGGTGCTGTACAAGCTGCTCTAGGTCATTAAGGATAGAAAAGATGTAGACTTGTTCACCAGGTGGATCCGTGAAAGGAGAGGAGAGCCAAAGGTGGTGGTGAACATTGAAATCTCCAAGAATGGAGATTTCAGAGAAAGGAGAAATGGACAGAATGTGTTCCATCGTAGAAGTAAGATAGTCGAAGAATTTTTGATAGTCAGTAGAATTAGGGGATAAGTAAACAGCACAGATATATTTAGTCAGAGAATGACAGGAAAGCCGAAGCCAGAGAGTGGAGAATTCAGAAGAATCAAGTTCAGGAACACGAGAGCAAGATAAGTCGTTGCGTATGTATACACAACAGCCACCTTTGGCTTTGAAATGAGTATAGAGAAAGTAGGAGGATACAGAAAAGGGTTTGCTGTCAGTTGCCTCAGACAGCTGAGTCTCCGTTAGAAAAAGAAGGTGAGGTTTAGAGGAGGAGAGGTGGTGCTCTACAGAGCGAAAGTTAGATGAAAGGCCGCGAATGTTGCAGAAATGAAGAAGAAGAGAGTCAGACAGTGGTTCCAGTGTGAGATAAGTAAATACATAAATAAATAAGTACTTTACATTGGGTTGCTATTTGCTGTAACTTGAGTGAACTGAACTTTGCTGACTGTTGTTCAATTTGTACAGCATTATGGCCTATTACATGTAGGAAAAAGAAAGTGCAAGTCATGTAAACACTTTATTAAACACACACACACACACACACACACACACACACACGCACACACACACTACTGAACATTCTCTGAATTATATATGAAAAATAAAAAATATGAACTGTATAACCTGCAAATTCTTGGAACGAATGATAAAATGTAAAATGCAGCAAAATGCACTTACAGCGGTATTTTTATGTAGGAATGAACCCACTTTCTTACCATTTTATAAACATGAGCCTTTCAATAACTACTTAAAGTAAATCACCATCATCATCATCATCATCCAGGCCTCTTTTCCGACCTTGGGGTTTGAAGGGAGTCCTGGATGATGATGATGATGATGATGATGAAGGTCACAGATATTCTAAGAGATCAGTCCCTCCAGTTGGAAAAGTTCCTGCTAAGATGAATGAAATCGCACGTAGACAGAAACAAGTTAATAATAAGAGATCCTCTGTGTTCCATTCCAGCCTACTTAGCTCAATTTTCCAGTTACCTGATATAGTTGCCATGTATGACGCTTCTGTCAAAACTGCAATCCCTTGTGAGGTGGGAGTCAGATTTCTTAATGAAGTCACTAATACGCCTTCGACTAGTTATTTAATCAGTTATTTTAAAAAAATTCTTAACGTAAAATAATAACCATTTATCTCTAAGAAATGCATTTACAACACTAACAGTACTGTTAACTTTAGGGTCTCTCAGTTCTCCCAGTCACATAGGACTTCATTATGTATATATCCAGTGGCGTCACCAGGGGTTAGATTTTCGGGGGGCTGTAGCCCTGGTGTATGTAGAAGGGGGGGGGGCGAGCGAAGCGAGTCTATGCAGCTGGGGGGTACGGGGGGGAGCTGTAAGCCCCCCCGGAAAATTTTTCGGAAATTAAGCAGCTTTAGGGGCATTTTTGAGGCCTATAGATGAAGAAAAAGTAAAATAAGGTCTCACAGGCTATTAATAAGAAACTTATAGGACACATGAATATTGATGGGCCTAATACCAGGTATCAGTAAGCCTTATGATATAATGTGTACAATGTAACTGTATAAAGCTTTTTTGCAGATACCGGTAATAGTTTTTCTTCAATTGCTACCGTAGTATTGTGGTATCATAACAGTTTCTTAGTCTTACCATATTAAATCTGATAATTCAAAGAAGCTCTTTATTCATTGTATTTATAAAGATATATAATAATTGCCAAGATTTATCTTCCATTACCGGTACTGTGATAGGAAAAGAAAGCCATTCACAAAAAAACAGAAATTATAAAATATTATTCTAAAATAAGTAACTCCAAATCATAAATCAATTACATTATAAAACCATTTTGATAAAACAAAATTACAAAAAAAATGGTATTCTATAAAAACTGATATCCTCCCATACAGTGACATAATGCAATGTGGATGTGTTTTTTTTTTTTTTTCTTCATTTATCTCACAGTATTACTTATCAGTGAATGTAAACTAAAATTGAAGTTCATTGCAGAGAGAGAGTTTTAGCCTACTTTCCCACTCTGTACGTTTAGGACAATATATTTGCAACAATAAGAAATAGCCTAGCCCTAGCCAATTTAAAAATAAATCAATAAAAAAAAATCCTGGCCTGAGCTTCATAAAATGACTACTGCAATAGTTTGATATAGGGCTACTTACACATGTCTGAATGGGTTCAGCTTTGGGGTTATCTGGGGTTGCTTCTGGCACCTCATTCCCAATAACAGCAACTTTTTCTTGGCACTCAACTGAGTCATCTTTGGAGGTGCGGGTGCGAAAGAATTTCCTATGTCACCCTGTCCCTGAGGATTTTTAGATGACCTTTTCATCACTTGAGTGGCTGCTGACTGATATCCGCAAATGTATTATTACCTCCCTTTCCTTGGGGGAAGCAGCCTAGGTATATAGATAGATAGATTATTGTAGAATAGCCTATAAAAGGGAAATGACATTCAGTTCTGACAGTCGAGTGTCGACTGAACCAAGTACTGATGACTCTTTGTATAGAGTATAGGCTAGATCTCATATCTGTAAAAACAAAAATGAACAGGTAAAGTGAGGTGGCTAGCAATATACCGGAACGTAGTAACGTCTATACGCCACTGAAACCAATACATTCAAATAAAACCGAAAACAACACAGGATTTAGTCGCAGTTCACAGACACTTCTCAATGTAAACAAACATTCCGAGTTACGATACTCTGAACATTCCAATTTGTGAAAAATTGCATAGATCAGATATTTTAGACTGCATACTCCAATTTTAAGGCTCCGTGATTAATATATACCTTATTACATATTGTAAATATATAATAAGTCTGATAAATGTAATGCATTCTTGCATTCTGTGCAATAAATATATTTCAAAGAAAACCAAGCTTGGAAAAAGTATATGGGAAACTAATGATAGAATTGACAGGGAGACTTTGTGGACTGTTTTAAGATTGTATGGACTTGATGGTAGGCTACTAAAAGGGGTGAAAAGTTTTTATGTAAACAGTAGAGCGTGTGTAAGAGTGGGAAATGCTGCGAGTGATTGGTTTCCTGTGAGAGTGGGGCTGCGACAGAGATGTGTGATGTCGCCTTGGTTGTTTAATATTTACATGGATGGTGTTGTAAGGGAGGTGAATGCAAGAGTTTTAGGTGGAGGTCTGAGTCTGGTGAATGTTGATGGTGGAGAGTGGAATCTGAAGCAGCTGCTGTTTGCAGATGATACTGCACTGGTGGCTGATTCAGAAGAGAGATTTAGGCAGTTGGTAGAGGAGTTTGGAAGGGTGTGTGAAAGGAGGAAATTGAAAGTAAATGAGAATAAGAGTAAAGTGATGAAGTGTATGAGGATGGTAGATGGTAGGGGGATGAATATAGTTTTGAATGGCGAGTTGCTTGAGGAGGTAGAGTGTTTTGAATATCTAGGGTCACATGTTGCTGTGGATGGAAGAATAGATGCAGAAGTGAAGTTTAGAATAAATGAAGTAGGAAAGGTGCTGGGAGGAATGAAAAAAGTGTTTAGATGTTCACTTAGAATGGATGTAAAGTGAAGGCTGTATGAGGGTGTTGTGGTACCGACTGCATTATATGGGGCTGAAACACGGAATATGGGTGTAGCAGAGAGGAAAAGTTTGAATGTAATGGAGATGAGGTGTCTGAGGAGTATGTGTGGAATGGCGCGTATGGATTGGGTGCGGAATGATGAAGTGCGAAGGAGAACTGGAGTTGTTCGGGAGATGGCTGGTAGAGTTGAGCAGAGGGTGTTGCGATGGTTTGGGCATATGGAGAGAATGGATAATGAGCGATTGGTGAAAAAGATAACTAGATCTGATGTGAGAGGTGTAAGGCTGAGAGGAAGACCACGAATAGGATGGATGGACAGTGTGAAGAGAGCGCTGGATGCGAGAGGGATGTCTGTTGAGCAAGGAAGAGTGGCTGTGCGTGACAGAAATAAATGGAGAGAAATTGTGAATGAATAAGTGATGACGAAGCCCTGAGGGGATATTCTCCCGCATTTGGTCTGATCAGCTATTTCAGGTCAGGTGCGGGTAAGGGGACGAGTCTGTTATGATGTGGCAGGGGTAAACCAGCTCTGCTGTCAGGCCCTGCTGCGGATGTCACTGATTGCATTGCACAGTTGACCCTTGTGCGGTGTGGTGCGGTGAGGATCTGTCCGTTCTCCCCTTTGGGGCTAAGATGCGAATGAATGTGTTTGAATGGATGAGTAAATGGGGAGTGTGTCGTCCTGTCTCGGCTACCTCCCTTTCCTTGGGGGAAGCAGCCTAGGTATATAGATAGATAGATAGATGATTTGAGTCATAGGTTTACGTAAATTGTGAATAACTAATCACATTATATAGCTATAAATAATATTGTATTAAACTAATATGGATGCACGAATAAAAGTGGATTGGCTTTAGGGGGTTGGGGGAAAGCTAGGTGGGTCAATGCTGAGCTGCAAGCATACTATGTAAGCTGGTGATTTTTTATTATTATTATTATTTTGGGGGGCTGCAATTTTGGGGAGGCTGAGTCCTTGATTTGGGAAGGCTAAGCCCCCCCAGCCCCCCCCTGGTGACACCACTGTATATATCAAATGTAAAATTAAAACACCTTCTTCGGCTTTATTAGAAGGCACTAGGTAGACAATCTCACCTGGACGCTGACTTCCGTTCTGTGTGCCATTTTTGCACTTTTTCTTATCCAGGAAAGCCAAGGTTAGTAAAGTTTGTTTTTTTAGTGTCATTTTAGGTTAGTTTGTTAGGCTAATGTTAGTCTCTTAGGTTGTTAGATGTGGATAGGTTAGTCTGTTAGGCTAATGTTAATCTGTTACGTTGTTAGATTTGGATAAGTTAAGTCTAGCTAGAGTAAAATATGAGGAAAAAATGGAAGAATGAGCACCCTGGAAAAATTGAACTTAGCATGTAGTTCAAAAATGGTAACAGAGCGGATAATAAGCGATCAAAGGAAGCCGGTTGTATGGAAGTTGCAGAGCGGTTATGTGCACTAAAAATACAGTGGAATGTAGTTGTGAGGGTTGTCTCACTGGAAGATTTACATGCACAACCTCTTAAATCACTTAGAGTCATTTCTTGGAAGCAAAAACTCTCACATACTGTCTGCTGTTAGTGTCTCTTGATTGCTTAAGTAGGATTTATTGGCTAATACTGCATTACAGTTCACTACTCCAGTATGCTTAGGGAAGCTTTATTCATTTGTATTGTCTGTGCAAAGTCTCAGACTGTTATTGGGATATTACTAATCGTGCTGCAGACCATTTTTATATCCTGGGAACAATACTTGGCCATCAAGTATGAATGGTAAGGACTGTAACCCTGACATGGGCCTGCCCTGCTGTAGTTTTTTTTTTTTTTTTTTTTTATACAAGGCATTAGGTAGCACTGTATCAGTCACAACAATTGCGTACTTCGAATTTCCGACAGTTGTCTTTATATCTGCCCCACATCAATATGCATCACACTAAACACACACACCCGTTCAGCGATGTGATGACATTCCACGCAACACTTTCTGTACTTAAAGGTAAGGTGAATGCATTTTGTATACCATTTTTTTACTTGGTCAAATACATTTAAGTCCACCTCTTCGCTAGCCTTTAATATAACAAAGTCATTTAATGAGGTAAGTTGTCGTGCGATTCCTTAAAATCGCTCATATATTTGTGTGCTTTAGCTTGCTCGTCTTCACTGGCCGGCGGTATATATATGTAATTTCACGAGGTAAAATGTTGTGTTTACCTTAAAATTTCTCACTAATTTCTGTGCTTTAGTTTGCCTGCCACTTAAATGATCCATTCATCACCCACCGCTGGCCGCTGGTGCCGTCGTCGCAGGCCTTGAGCACCGGCAGCGTCGCATCTAGGGCGTCAGGCTTCTGCAGACACCGCGCAGAGTTGACGTGACGAATCGACCCATCCTAGAATGATCACAACATTTTCGTGGTGATTATTCTCTCTCTCTCTCTCTCTCTCTCTCTCTCTCTCTCTGTCATCCAACTCTTTACCATCCAATGAGTGTAGAGGTCCGAGTCTAGGCTACTTGGTCCATACTAGAACATTACAGCATTTACGTAGCGACTATAGTTCTCACCATGAACTGCCTCATATTTTCACCATAAAAAATGCCATCCCTCCATCTTGAGCATTGAGCCATAACAAGAGACTGACACGAGAATACGATGCTAGTCACGAGGAAGTGCTGTGGAAAGGATGTACACCCACACTCTTGTCTTGTTCTGGCACTGAGCTACGTGAAATGAGCTGCTAAAGGACTAAAATTTGGGCTAAGTTAAAGTAAAGTGATTATTCTATGGGAAGACAGAATCAGCAGAAAATGATTGTCTGCCTTAATGAACCTCACGCAGTGGATAAATATAAATCTCAGTTTTCTTTTTACATACATGCTACCAGGTACGATCCCCTGAAAAGGTTCCGTTTCTCCTTTTGACCTTCAGAAACCCGTAATATCATAATTATCAGTTAAAGTCAAGTTGCATGCAGTCAGTCTAGTTAGTTAGACTGTGACTTTTAATGAACTATCACTTTTAACTATCGAAATTAATGTTATGAGCTATTGATGGAAAGGAGGAGTAACGGAACTTTTGCAAGGGTCTCAGTAAACATCAACTCACGTGGTCACTGTAGGTCCACATCTGGTTGCCGCCCATCCCATGACACCGCACCAGCTTGACAGGACCGCTGGGACTGGACGCATCTAGACAGTTATCGTCCGACATGATCTGTTGCCTCTTGGTGTATGCAAACACCTGCACCTCGACGATAAATAAATGAACAAATAAATAGGTAAATAGTAAATAATACTTTCATGGTAATGTTGGCATGACAAAATAACAATAGTGAAATTTAATGTACGTACAGTCAGCTGCTACTGTGAGTAAGGCAACAGGCAGGATGAAGGTGGGGAAGGCAGCAGGTGTGTCTGGGTTGACTGCCGAAATGTTGAAGGCCTCAGGAGATAAAGGGGTGAGGTTAGTCACTGACCTGATAAATATGATTATTTATGAGTGTGTTGTCCCAGATGATTGGCTGAGGAGTGTAATTGTAAATCTGTATAAAGGGACGGGTGATGCCCTGGAAAGAGGAAATTATAGAGGTATAAAGCTTTTAGATCAGATAATGAAGGTAACGGAGAGAGTTTTAGAAGGTATGATTAGAGAAAGAGTGAATATTGATGAGATGCAGTTTGGGTTTATGCCAGGTAGGGGGCCACTGATGCCATATTCATTGTTCGACAGCTTCAGGAAAAATATATTGGTAGGAGAAGGGATCTGTATTTTGTTTTTGTTGATTTGGAAAAGGCCTTTGACAGAGTCCCTAGAGAGATGGTGAAGTGGGCAATGAGAAAGCTTGGCTTGGAGGAGTGGCTGGTTGTGGGTGCTCCCACCCAGGTAAGAGTGAATGGAGATTTGAGTGATGAGTTTTCCGTGTTCATCAGGGGTCAGTCTTGAGTCCCATGTTGTTTATCATGGTACTTGAAGCCCTCTCACGTGACTTTAGAAATGGACTCCCGTGGGAGATGTTGTATGCTGATGATTTGGTGTTGATTGCAGAGAATGAACGGGAGGCAGAGGAAAGGTTTAGGAAGTGGAGAGATGGTATGGGGCACAAGGGCTTAAGGGTAAATGCAGATAAAACAAAAGTGATGATATCTAGAGTTGGTGGCGGTACTGTCAAAGACGAGGGAGAGTGGCCATGTGCAGTTTGCCACAAGGGCGAGGGAAGTAATTCTATCTTGTGTGGTGTTTGTGATAGATGGGTGCACAAGAGATGTAGTGGTATCAGAGGTAGACTGCGAGATAATGCTGATTTTATGTGTACGGCGTGTCGGGGAGAGCAGCAGGATTGAACTTGCTGGTGAATTTCTTGAGTGTGTGGAAGAGTTTTGTTATTTGGCACTTCCTACGTGCTAAGGGGTCTTTGTATGCAGCATGTGTTAGGAGTGTAATGCTGTATGGTAGTGAGACCTGGACAGTAAAGAAGGAGGATATTCGCCGGCTCAGACCTACAGAAATAACAATGATTAGGTGGATGTGTAGTGCGTCCCTGCGTGCAAGGTCCGGGGGGGCTGGGTTTACGATGGAAGAGTTGAGAGGTAGGATGGGACTGGAGTGTATTGGTGTTGTGATGAGGAGAGGTAGATTGAGATGATTTGAACTTGTGGAGAGGATGGGGGATGATAACTGGGTGAGGAAGGTGAGAAGTGTTAATACTGGGGATGGGGTTATGAGGGGTAGACCGAGAAAGACGTGGGACCAGGTCATTAAGTGTGACCTCAGGGTTAAGGACTGAACAGGGAGGCTGCAACGGATCGTGCAGCGTGGAAAGCCGCCATTAGGTGACCAAGGCCGACTCATGCAAACATGTTGGAGCCTTTAAAAACGAAACGAGTCGGCATCAGAAGTCCTGTCGCCTTTTCTGCATTTTTCTCTATGAAGTTTGAAAACCAGTGTGGTGAATCTGCATTGAACGACACTGGTGACCTGATGTAGCTATATCAGTGCCATCAGTGTTCGCTGCTACTGTTTCACCATACTGATTGTAAGAGTCTGTGGAGAGGAAGACAGTAGGGGCGACAGGAGTTTTGATGCCGACTGTACAACTACCTGTGATGTAGGGGCAAGATTATAGTAGAACCGATGTATAATTTTCATACAACAGATATCATTACAGTACACTGCTGTGTTTTAAAACTGTAGGGATGGAAATATTGCACGAACTCCTCATTAATTTAGTCAATCTACTTTTTTTTTTCTGTACAATTGACCTACGAATCACAATAAAGTTTTCGTTCTCTGACTCTCTGGCTACCTCTTAAAAACATTTACACGTACCAGTAATCCCATTCGTTAGCTGAAGGGCATTATCATCCTTCCTCGTGTCAAAAAAAATACATAGATCTGAAGTGCAGTGCTTTCTCTATTCCCCTGGCCATTCTACAACTTTATTCCTCACTTCCCTCTGTCGGGGGGGGGGGGAGATATTAAAACTAATGACCGGGACTGTACATCATAACTGATGTATGGACGAGACTTTATCTCCCAAAACAATGTTTTGTACAAAGCATACAAAAATACGTTCCAAGAAAGGATTACAGCAAGCAAAGGACATGCAATTCCCGCCTACACACTACCGCTGCAACTGTTATAACAGTTTTACTTTAACTTGGCCTAAAATTACTCTCTCGCTTTCTCTCCACCTTTATTGCTGAGCTGTAACAAAAGAGTAACACAAGGATAGGATGCTGTTCGTGAAGAATTAATGGAAAGGATGTAGGCTACAGTTGTACTCTTGTCTTTTGCTGCCATCTACGTGAAATAGGCTGCAAAAGAGCACAAATTTAGGCCAGCTTAAGGTACTGTAGTGTTATCTAAGCCACCCAACAACATGACAACCGTACTGGTCTAGTCATACCTGATTACCACCCAGCCCGTGACAGTAGCTGGTGCCAAGATTCTCCCCACTCTTGTGCCCTAAAGTGTCCAGGCAGCTCTGCGTCTCCACGTTGCGGATCTATGAGGGAGAGAAGTGGTGGTAAAAGATTAGTAATGTGAGTACCATGGCATATATCATGACACCCTGTGAGTGCATTCAGTATTAAATCATCCTATCTTTTAAGACTTTGAAAAAACACTGCCTTGCTGGGTCGAAGCTTGTGCATCCCAGTGATCTATGAAGCTATACTAGTCAGGTGCAACAATAACAAGCATGATTACTTATAGGGATCAGACAAATATAATTCCCCTAACCGTAAATGCCTAAGTGTGCTCTATGAGGTAGACTGCCAAGTTCTACCATGCCATTGTAGCATCCACAGTGACTAATTGATCGTTGCAGAGGTCAGCTGTACTTCAGAGTAAGGGGTGTTACGAATCTCTAGGGAAGGAAAGCTAAACGCCTTGAGTTCCAACAACTCAAATATGTCCTACATTATATGCATACCAGCCACGAGAACAGTCTGGATTTCATAGCGGTTACTCAAGAACAGATCACATTCATGTTACTAATCAAGTGACTGAGAAAACAACAGAAAGCAAAAAGCCTTTGCCGATTATAAGAAAGTATTTGTTTTAGATGTAACAGTTTCATCGATGAAAGCAAATGGAAGTCAAGGTATAAAAGAAACATGTTATGAAGTGCTAGAAGATATTCGCAGAGACAGCACAACCATAAAAAAACTCCATAAGGATAACCAGAAGATATGAGAGCCTGTGTCCATTTGAGAGTGAAGTGCTGTTAACAATATTACTATCAAGGGAACACGGCTTAGTGTCGGACAGTTGAAGATGAGTGGTGTAATAGTATATAATTATAAATACTTGTCTTCCCAGTACAGCTGTTAAGGCTATCATTATATTACTTCAAGTATGAGTCCAGAATATTCTAAGGTGGGGAAAAATTTGTTCTTGTATAAACATTCGTCTTATACAGTATTTAAAAATACAATTTACTTTGTTTATAAATTTCGACCATTATTGCAGTATATGGCACACTGTTTTTACCTTGTTTTTGTAATGAAGGAAATAGGGATGGCAATTATGACTGTGGCTTATGAGGATACCCAAGCAGTTCTGAAACTTATGTAGTGAAATTCAGACCAATAAAGCAAATTTTTGTTAAGGTGAAAGCACCGCCTGCAACAACCCACCCTCCTCTTCAAGAGGGTCTGGTTTTCCTGGGGAATGAGGACATGATATCACTCAAGTAGGAAACTGCAAATATACATGCAGTATACTGTATGTGAAAAATGCACTTCTAATAATGCCAACAAGAAGGAAAAACGGCCTATAACAATAAGCAAGTTCGTTTTAGCTACTGTTCCAATGGCCATAAAAAGTAAATGGAAGGGGCTGACCGAGTAGGTAGTGGGGCTGTCTGTTGTTCCAATGGATGCGGATTCGAATCCCGGCCGGGGCAAGGAACAGTTTAAGGATTCACTGATCTACCACTAACCGGCCAACATATCGTAAAAACACCCTCGCTAATACCAACACACCAGTCCTGTTATGAGACAGTACCAGCATGTAATCAATATAGATCGTGGGTGTTAGTGCCGAAGTGGGGACAGGTGGAGGTGTATGTTACGCGCGAGGACTGTTGGGCCTTAGGGAACGGGGTGTTAAGTCTATGTTCAGAGTCGGTCATATAAAAAAAATAATAATAAACATAAAAAAAAAAAACTATGAGAAACACCAAAGCTGAACCCTTACCTCCCCTAAGTAGTAGTAGTCAAGAGGCATCTGTGACTCAGGGTAGATATTTTCCAGGAACCACCGGAAGCTCTTGCACTTGAGATCCTTTCGCAGTTTCCGACGAGAACTGACGTCACCGTAATCGACACTGCGGGCGCCTGTACACACACACACACACACACACACACACACACACAGAGCAACTTTAAGTGTTTGATGTATCTCCAGCAACTGGCACTAATAACTTTATTTGGCCACCTAATAATGTCATCAGTGTCAGATGCTTCAGATTCACCAAAATGATGATCAAAGTCCAAGGAGAATGAGAAGTACAAGAGACGACAGCACTTCTACTGATGGTACAGAATTAAGGCAGTATCATACGATCGCTTCTTCTGGTAACTTTTCCTACGCAACTCAGTTTTGGTTCAGGGCGATGGGACAGTATTTCTTACAAAGTTGCCAAGAGAATGTCACCATGACAGAGTTACCAGGGAAAAATGGAAAAAAAAAAAAAAAAAAAATCATCTTTAACTGTACAAACGTCAAATGTCATCTGTTTCTTAAAACTTTATTCATATGATTGAAAGCCTTGCTGTCACTGATGCTCTCACTACATATTGATTAAAGAAGCTGCAGTGTTATGATGAACAAAGCCAAAAAGCAAGACATAGTGTATAAACAAAGTAGTGAGAATAATCATTACATAATTATCTTCATTAATGTAAGCACTGGTGCCGCATTCTAGCAGGGTTAGGAGGCTCTCTAGCACTTCCTCTTTAGCCACGTATTTTGCAACGGACGCCTAATATTCTTTTCTATATGATTCATGTTTGCAGCATACATCTCATATCCTCTTCTGTTATTTATGTTTTGCTGCATACGCCAAATATTCTTTTCTGTGCTATTCATTGCTTTAAGTAATCGATTCTGAGCACACAGGTGATTTTTAACATGGCAAATAAACCGCTAAGGAAGAGGAGCCAGAAAACCTCCTGTGTTTATGAGAAAGTGACTCTCGGTACGATCTCGGCTACTAAAAGCTATTTAAAAGGCACATTAGTAAACAAGATTAATAACCACAGTGCAATCACTAGGAAACAATCATTATCGGTCTCCTCCACCTTCTCTATCGGTGTCTGGTAAAATTACAACTTTAACTATTTTAGAAAGATAATACATGATACTGTGATGCAAATTAATGTATGGTGGAAGATGACTGATAAAGACTTTAAAATTAAAAACTACCTGCACATCAACTTCAAGATTATCTGTCTACTTTATATCATAGTTATTGTTTTGTGAGGATAATTGAAATGTGTTATGGACGAAGAATGCTTGTGAATATAAGTAGGTCAAAACGGATGCATTAATTTCGAATAAGAACACTATGTTGGGTGTAGCGGGGTAGGGTGTGGGAGGACGAGGGTGTGCCAGCATGTTGGTGTGTGTGGGGGGGGGACAGGCTATGGGTGTTGTAGGAAAAGAGCGTGGGTGTAGCAAAAGCTGAAGGTGTGACTACGTGAGAGAGTGGCTGTGGTAAGATGAGGTGGTGAGAGTTTAGGTGTATTAAAATGAAGATGTAGAAATATATGTATGATGGTATAGCAAAGCATTAGTGTGGGATGTGACAAGGTGAGGGTGTAGCTGAAAGTGAAAGTGTAGGTGTGGCACAGTGAGGGTGTGGCAGAAAGAATGTATGGATAAGGGATAGTGTGAGTGTGCTGGGTGAGAGTGTGTGGGTGTAGCACAGCGATGGCACAGCTGTGGCAAAGAAAAGGTGTGGGTGTGTGTGGGAAGGTGAGAGTGTGTGGGTAAAACTAAGTGAAGGTACCATACTCAGGATTCAACATAATGACGGTGAGAATGGGAGTAAAGGAAAATGAGAGTGTGGGTAAATGAAGGTGAGGATTAGGGTGAGGGTAAGGATAGGAGAAGGGGAAGGAGAAGGTGAGGGTGGGGTGTGAGGAAGGGTAGATGAAAGTGAAGGTAAAGGCAAGTGTGATGGTAAAGGAAAATAAGGAAGTATGGGTAAGGACATGGGTTAGTGATGGGGCAGGTGTGGGTCAGGAGGATAGAGGGAGGTAAGAGTGTAGTTACAACAGAATAAGGAATGTAACTTGACCTTGGAATGGGTGTGGATGTGGACAAGTGAAGGACTGGATAAGGCCTGTGTTGTGAAGGGCATTGGATATGTATAAGTGAAGGAATGTTGATATGGACAAGTGAAAAAGTGTAGATAAGAACAAATGAGTAAGTGTGCCGTAAACTAAACTGTACCATAGGTGAGTGGGAAGGCAACATGCGACCTGACCTGGGTTAATGCTGTAATAGAACTCTTTCCAGTCGTCCAGCCACACCTCAGCCAGCCGAGCATTGTTTTTATTTACAATTTTAGAGGTGCCCCCCGGGAAGGTGTAGGGGGTAGACTTGCGAAACACGTGGCCCACATGTGAGCACGTACAGATCTCCAGCGTCCCTCCACACATCCACACCTGCAGAAGGACCGCGTGCACATAAACCAAAATGGTTCTGTGGCTTGATATACAATTACTGCGACTGTATTTTTTAATTTGGTGGGCAAAGTTCCTTGTTCTTGCGGCCACAGTATATTTTCCTGCCATCACGAAGCACCACCAGAGCCCATCACAATCCACCACCATGTCCTTGTCAGCTTGGGAGATTTAGCAATTTATTTTGTTTATTCACCTAAATATGCCCTTGTATGTTACTCATGCCTTTCGCTTAGCACAAATAACACACAAGATACCGTACTATAACTGTGACATGTGGAGGTGCAGTAAGTAGAAGGACTGCTGGGTCTTAGGGAACGCGCAGTTAAGCCTATGCCCTGAGTTGGACATATTATTAAAAAAAGTGACACAAGTAGATTTAAACGGTACTATTTAATACAGAAAAGGTACACGGAAGCTTCCTCTCCTGACAAGAATATGACCTCCATTCTGACCCAAACTGCCTCACTTGAACCCATCACATTCTGCACTTCTTAGAGCACTAAATGGCCAAACATTTTAGCCATGCAACAGATCACTGGATAATATTCTTTAAAAAAAGGACCGTACATTACCGATATTCTGATGAACACTAAATACTGTACTACGTTAAGGTCATTGTCATGCTCTTTCAGGCAACAGTCTACCAAACAAGCATCTGTGTTTTTCCAGTTCTTCAAATCTGACAATGTTGAGGATATCTCTCAGTAACTCGGGCCATTATACATGAAGTATTTTTACGATGAAAAAGTTGTTAGTAAGTACTGTGTAATACTCTGGCTATCAGCTCAGTGTTTACTTCACATCTACTATACTACAATAAACCATTTATGATGCTTTGACTAACGCAAGAAAGCCTTGGTTTAATCACGCTTGTTCTAATGCTGTCCGCAACAAGGAGAGGGGCCTACAAAAGGTACCGGAGCCAACCCACCCCTGAATCACATCATCTTTACGTTTCTGCCCGGAATCGTGCTAAATCTGTTCTTCGCTCTACTAAAAATAATTTCATCCATACTAAATGCTCTCAACTCTCCAACTCGAATTCTTCCCGCTCCTTCCGGCACCTTGCCAAAAATCTTTCTAACAACTTTACCTCATCATCCTTCCCTCCTCTTTTCTACTCTGATGATTCTGTAGATATTTCTTTTACTGATAAAGTAGATCTCTTCGCACAGACTTTATCCTCCAATTCCACCTTAGACGATTCCGGTGCTGTTCCTCCATCTCTTCCCCTCTCTGACTTCCTCATGGCTGACATTAAAATTTCTTCAGCTGATGTATTTTCTGCCATCACTGGCCTCAGTACTAACAAGGCATATGGGCCTGTTGGGGTCCCTCCTGTTGTTCTCAAGAACTGTGCTTCTGCGCTTACACCCTGCCTAGGCAAACTCTTTCTCCTTTGTCTGTCAACTTGTACCTTTCCTTCTTGTTGGAAGTTTGCTCTCATTCAGCCAGTCCCAAAGAAGGGTGACCACTCCCAACCCTCCAACTATCGTCCAATTGCTTTAACGTCCTGTATTTCAAAAGTTTTCGAGTCAATTCTTAATAGAAAAATTTAAAGGCATCTTTCCTATCACAACCTTCTTTCCGATCGTCAGTATGGGTTCCGTCAGGGACGCTCCACTGGCGATCTTCTCACCTACCTTTCAGACTCCTGGTCATCCTCCTTTCGGGACTTTGGCGAAAGCTTTGCCATTGCACTTGACATCTCAAAGGCTTTCGATCGAGTCTGGCATAAATCTTTAATTTCCAAACTGCCCTCCTACGGTTTCTATCCTTCTATCTGTGCCTTCATCGCTAGCTTCCTTTCTGGTCGTTCTATAGCCGCTGTTGTAGACGGCCTTCGTTCTTCTCTTAGATCTATCAACAGTGGTGTTCCTCAGGGCTCTGTCCTATCACCAACTCTCTTCCTTTTATTCATCAATGATCTTCTAAGCTGTACATCTAACCCTATCCACTCATACGGTGATGACTCCACCCTTCACCTTTCCATTCGGTTCCCGCAACGCCCATCTCAACACTTACTTCAACAAACAAGGGATGAGGCTATGGCACACCTAATGTCTGACTTGGCTCTTATCTCTGACTGGGGTAAAAATAATATGGTTGTTTTTAATGCATCTAAGACTCAGTTCTTACACCTATCAACCCGACAAAATCTTCCACTGGTATACCCACTAATGTTTAATAATATTCAGATTAATCCTGCATCATCCTTGAACATGCTTGGGGTTTCATTTACTCGGGACTTATCTTGGAAAGATCATATTACATCTCTTGTAAAATCTGCTTCCAAGAGATTGGGTGTGCTAAGCCGACTCCGCTCTTTCTTTACCCCTGCACAATTGTTGACTCTATACAGGGGTTTTATCCGCCCCTGTGTGGAGTACAACTCTCATGTGTGGGGAGGCTTCCCACATACAGCTCTTCTCAATAGGGTGGAGTCAAAGGCTTTTCGTCTCATTAACTCTCCTCCTCTTACTGACTCCCTTCAACCTCTGTCTCTTCGCCTCACTGTTGCATCTTTATCTCTTTTCTATCGCTACTTTAATGGTCACTGCTCCTCTGAACTCTTTGCTTGCATTCCTCCACCTCTACGACAGGCGCGTAGCACCCGTCTGGCAGCAAACTCTCATCCCTTTTCTGTCCAACTCTCTAATGTAAGAGTTAACCGTTACTCTCAGTCTTTCATTTATGCAACAGGTCAGCTCTGGAACTGTCTCCCTCTGTTTGTATTTCCTGCTGCCTATGATCTCCAGTCTTTCAAACGCAGTGTGTCCAGGCATCTGAAAATGATCGGATCTTGAATTTGGCTCTCTATTGTATTTTGTTTTTCTCTTGGAGGGAACTGTTACTGCGGGCTCATGGCCTTTGGTTCCTTCTTCCTCGCATAAAAAAAAAAAAGCACCTACATGTCAGTACACTGCAATCCAAAACACTGCAAAAGCCTATTACTAGTTTGTCTACACCAAAGCACTATTAACTTTAACTTCTGTAACTCTGTGATTTAGTAATACATATCAGTTCAATAGTTTATGTTCTGCTACGCGGAATTCATGCTTATAACAACGCTGCTGATATAAGAATGTTCGTCTAATCTACTGGCTGATGTAGATGGTTTTTTGACTTGGTAGGCCTACACGGATAACCATATAAAATTTTATTATGATAATGAATGGCCGAAATTCACTTTTATAAACTACATTCTTTACAATATTTTTTCATGTTTTGTGTGAGAATATACTGTATTCATGAGTAATACACAGACTGAAATATTTAAATTTTCGATATACATATGTAATAATTTATATAATATACTGAAGAGAGAGGCTGCTAGTGATCGAGCAGCGTGGAAACCCGCCATTAAGTGATCAAGGCCGAAGCAGACTTCTGTAAGTACATTTGAGCCTTTGTAAACGAATAAACGGAACTACACAATTCTTATTCAGTCAGATGTCAAATGCATAAGAAGCTGGACTGTAGATCAATTTCATAAATCAAGAACATGAGCGACTGTGAAACTACAGTCTCTGTAAAATTTGAAAGTATGATGCAGCATACTTTAACTTCAAGTTTTGCAATGAAACAATATTACACAGGCAAGAGTTACAAAAGTAGAACAATATATTTCACTCTTACAGACTAACAGTAACTACACTCAGGCGACATGTGTAAAGTGAGGCGAAAGGAGTATATTATTTCACTAAGTCCTTGCGGTAATGAGTCTTGGAGGGGCATGCCTGCATGACAGTGTTTAGTGGCTGGGACGAGGTTTGTCATATCTGAAGTTTTCTTGGAAGTAGTCATCATTTTCTTACCATAGAAGGAGTTAAAAGAATAAGTAAGAAAGGGACAGAGAGAGACACCAGAAGTAAAACAACATAACAGAAGGTAAGAAAGGGTAATTCAGTATCTTCAGCACAATGATGTACATTATTTTTGTGCATGCTACTAAAAGATAATTTTCATCAGTCACCATTACCATCATCCACACCATTTTTCCCACCTAAGTATGGGATGAAGATTCTATTCACTTAGGAAAGATTTCTCATTCTGCAGTGGTAAACTGGGGACATGTCTAATCCCTCCAGGTCAGCAAGTCTCTCTGAAGGGGAATAAAATCGTCTGGAGATAGCATTAGTGCAGGGTGACCCATATATAAATCACTTCCACCCCGCCGGAAGACATTTCGTGTGTTGTGGGGGCGGTTCAGTCAGTATTATCAGCATCTACCCTGCATCATTTATTTAGCTTTTGATATATTAGATGGGTTACACACAGCCTTACTAAATCCCTTCAGTATGAAAGGCTTCTCCCAAGATGAGTAAAAAAAAGTCTGGTTGCAGCAAGAACAAACTAAAAAGGTCATGACTTGGATTCAAAGATTTAAGAGGAAATATTAAGGCTCGGACTGAAGGTGGAAAAAGCAGTACAGTACTCTTAATCATCATCATCATCATCCACATCTCCTTTCCAATAGCACAGTAAATCTTCTAACGGCCCTACTGACTGACTACATCTAGACTCGGGGCAAATTCTGGGGTACCTGGATTTGTCTCCGACAAAAAGTCTCGCCATTCGTCCATTCCAGACTTTACTCTTGGCCTAGGAAAGAGTGAGGGGACTTCTTGTGGAATTCGTGGCCAATATGAAAGCATGTGATGATTGTTTAAACTCCCACCGCACCGCCAGATAGGAACAGGTGGACCCCTATAGTCAGCAAGGTGTAAATCAATCTCTCTCTTAGCTTACCCTAAAGGACATCTCAAGGTTCTCTCCGCCCCAGATATCCATGCCCTCATCATAGCGGCCGATCTTCTCAAAATACTCCTTATCGATGGCAAAGAGACCGCCCGCCATGGTTGGGGTTCTGAGAGGTTGGGTCCTGTCACCCCCTCGGCGCTCTATTTCACGCTGCGGCACTCTATACCTAAGTGTTGTAGAATTAGTGATGATGTTAAGTAGTCAGAATTAGATGTATGTTTTTACTTTTGTGTGTGTGTGTGTGTGTGTGTGTGTGTGTGTGTGTGTGTGTGTGTGTGTGTGTGTGTGTGTGTGTGTGTGTGTGTGTGTGTGTGTGTGTGTGTGTGTGTGTGTGTGTGTGTGTGTGTGTGTGTGTGTGTGTGTGTGTGTGTGTGTGTGCAAAGGTAATCTTATAATGGATGAAAATGCGGATATATTTCTACGTCTCACAACAGAAGAAAATACAGAGAAAGTTTTAAAATAAGTATTAATGATAGCTGCCAGTCTCATATTACCTGTTTCAAGGTGTGTGCGTGTGAGGCATGGCTACTGCAGGCCAAAAAAAATAATACAAATAAATGCAATACACCACCATAGAGACGCAGCCGTACCAACTGAAAAGAAGGTTACATTCAAAGCGAAACTATTTATTGAAGTCTTACATAAGGAGGGTCCAAGACGGGCCATGTCTGTTATAGGCTATTCTCCCATTAAGCATTATTTCAGTGTGTGTGGAGACTCTATAATTCTACTATAATTCTTCCAACGCTTTATGACACTGTGAATTATAGACACATACCATCTGAAATTGAGTTTCCAGTTGAAGCCTCCCCAGGTCATATCCGAGGCAGTGACATACTCGAACGTTTCATCCGATATCACGTCAATGATGGGACATACTACACGCGTTCTGTGGGAGGCAAGATATACCAGTGTGATGATAGGAAGTGGTATTATCGTCATTACTGCCGTCATGCAAGAAATCAGTCATCACCATCAGTCAATCCATCACCACCATCACCATCTTTATCAATCATCATTTATCCTCCTCTTCTCTCTCTCTCTCTCTCTCTCTCTCGTTACTGCCAAACAATTTTATTCCGCTTACGACATAACTGTTATTCTTTTTACTGGAAGTGCTAATGATATGTCCAACGCCTTTACTGAAGAAAACTGTAAGCTGAATATATGTGTTTAGAGACAGAAAGAATAAAATAAGGTACGCGTCATCGGAATGAATAGGTTAGCTCCAAAACTTACATCATTAACCTGTCCTCTGCAATACGAGCCAATAAGGGTTCCATCCATCCCTCAGTGCACTAACCTGTCCTCTGCAATACGAGCCAATAAGGGTTCCATCCATCCCTCAGTACACTAACCTGTCCTCTGCAATACGAGCCAATAAGGGTTGCATCCACCCCTCAGTACACTAACCTGTCCTCTGCAATACGAGCCAATAAGGGTTCCATCCATCCCTCAGTACACTAACCTGTCCTCTGCAATACGAGCCAATAAGGGTTCCATCCATCCTTCAGTACACTCCACATGAGCGTCTAAGAACGTAATCACCTGACCCGTCACCTCCTTGGCACCCAGCAGCCGGGCACGGATCAAACCTGACCTCTTACCAGTCCGCAACACACGTACCGGCACTGGCAGGGATTTTACCTGATGCTCTAGCTCCTCGCCAAGGTAGTCTGAAAGGTGTAAAAGGTGGAGGGTTTGGTTAGGTAGATTAGGTTTGGAAAGCTGGGTTCAGTTAGGTTAGAGCTAGTTGAGTTGGGATGGATAAATTAAGTTAGCCTGGACTGGACTGGGCTGGGTTGGGTTAGTTACATGGGGAAAAAAAAAAAAAAACGAGTCAGTACCGTAAAAATCGCCAACCTGCTCACTGCGCCAAGCAATAAATCCAAAATTATATTTCTTGAAAGAGAATGAAAATTATGTACTGAAAATTGACTTATACTTAACCACTAGTACTTGCTCAGTCCACCCTAAGCTTTCAGTAATGCAATGAAGCGGTTTGTCGTGACACCAAACAGTTTTTCAAGAGCTGTCTGGCAAAAACATGAAGATGTAAAGGTGAGGTCAGGTGAGTTGATGAGCCGAGTGTGGGTGAAGAAAATAAAGAAATGAGGTGAACTGAATGAAAGAAAAACGTAGTGAATGAAGTGGAGGGTTTAACGTGGTGAATGCCTGGATCGAAAATTGAGTTCAGTAAATAACGATACAGAAAGAACAAACCTTTCTCCGCGACATCATCCACTTAAAATTAGATGAATTAACAGGGAAGACTGAAAAGAAAACATACCTCTTTCAGAAGCGTCATCGACCAACAGTATCTCCTGCAGGAGTGCCCTGGGTGAGCGCTGAATGATGGACCAAACTGTACGTAGGAGTGTGGACCAGGCCTCGTTGTGGAAGACTATCACGACTGAGGTGGTCGGCATTAGGGGCGGGTAGGATTTGGTCTTGCATCTGTACATGATAGAGAGTCTTAATACATGACCATGGACAGGGATGCCTTCATGTGGTGACACTGATATGATCAGGTTGTTCAACTGCCTGCTCATACAAACGTTCCTTAACTACTTCCATATCCCCCCAAAGAAAGGTGAAATGCAGGAAAAACATCAGCTTAAGTCTGCAGTCTCTGAGTTCACCTTTCAGTTGAACCTGGGGCTATATACAAGAACTCAACACTCAGATAAACAGTAAAATATCAGAACAGAAAACACTAAACTGGAAAAATTACCTCCAAACACTTGACCACAAAACAAACATCAGCAAACTCTACAAAACACTAAACAGCATCACACTTTCCAACAGCAACACCACACATTCACACGCCGCCATCACAACAACAGACACCATACCCTCAAACAAACAACAAGCAAACACTCTCATCAATCACTTTTCACAAGTCAGCCATCTAACCCCCCATTCGGAAGACCGACGTATCATCAGACGTAAGAGACAGTTCCCCACAGACCCAGACTACGCACCTTTCACTTACAACCAGACGAAGCACATCATGAACAACCTCAAGCACTCATCTACCTGTGGACCAGACAACATAAGCAACATTCACCTTAAACACCTAGGACCACAAGGCATACAAGCACTCACCAACATATCAAACTACAGCTACTCACACAACATAATACCCAACATCTGGAAGCATGGCAATATTATCACTAGCCCTAAACCCAACAAAGACCTCACGTTACCCTCCTCACATCGCCCCATCACACTCCTCTGCACCCCCTCTAAAGTCACTGAACGACTGATACTACAACTAGTCACACCTCACATTCCCCTAGCCCAGTCACAACATGGCTTTAGGCCACTACACTCCACAAACACCCTCCTTACAGACCTTACACAGAGAGTTTTCGATGGCATGAATTCAGCTAGGCCACCACACAGAACACTCCTAGTCACACTAGACATTAGCAGAGCTTTTGATGCCATCCCCTGCCACAACCTCACAAACAAAATACTCAACACAAACATGCACAATAAAACAAAAAAATGGCTGGCACACTACTAAGCAGGCAGATGTGCACACGTAACATTTGCCGGTCAGTCTTCTAACATCAGAAACTTCACAAACGGTGTCCTCCAAGGATCTTTTCTGTCCTCTACACTCTTTAATCTATACATGCACGACGTACCCACATCCCACACACCACAGATACACACAGCTTCCTATGCAGATGATATAACACTTACATGTACACACCAAAACGCAAACACAGCTGCACACATCATTCAACCTTACCTCAACACACTACACGAATGGTTCACCACAAACAGGCTCAAAATAACCCCAGCCAAATCTACAGTTACTCTTCTCACAAACTGGACAGCAGAACACAGTCACATCCCAGACCTCACCATAAACAACACTCCCCTACCACACACACACACGCCCAAAATCCTTGGTGTAACATACAATACATCAATGTCATTTAAACAACACATCACAAACATTAAAAATAAAATAACACCAAGACTCAATGCTTTGAGGTCACTTGCCCATACAACATTCGGACACAACAAAGAAACCACCACCACAGTATACAAACAATACATTCGTTCAGTGATGAATTATGCAAGCCCTGCCTGGGATTCTAACCTCACCAAAACACACTACAACACTCTACAGACCATACAGAACAAGGCCCTAAAAATAATCACAGGCTGCACAGCTACTACACCCACAGACCACCTACATCAAGAAACCAAAGTCCTCAAAGTCAAGGATCACCTAGACATGAGAGGCACCCAGTTTCTTGTTGCAGCCTCCACAAACCCACAACATCCACTACAGTACATGGCAGCACATCCACCCACACCAAGGAACATCAAAACAACACCCAGCACACGATACCATACACAAATACTGTCATCTCTCCCCCCTCGCCCACCTCAGACCAGCTTCCAGAAGCATATCCACACTCAGATCACTCGCCTCTCCATTCAGTCATTTAAAGACAACACACAGCTGCATGCACGGCCTCCTGACATCCACCCTTCTGAATCCTATCTTCCTCGTGAGGACAGGGTCCACCTGGCCAGGCTGAGATGTGGGCACCATCCAGCTCTCTTAAGCTACCAGAAGAGGCTGGATGACTCCGTCGCTGATGCCTGTCCAGGATGCAACACAGCACCCCATACTATTAAGCACATTATGGAAGACTGCATTGCACACAATCACCTACGCCAACAACACAACATACACTCTTTGAGAGCTCTGTGGGAAAGCCCGGTCTCGGCCATGGCCTTCCTAAAGGACTCGGGGCTGTTCGGCCAGACTTCCTAGGGAAAAACAACTACTACTACTACTACTACTACTGCAAGTATACTAGCACACAGTACAACATCAGAACACATTAACACACAACACCAAAACACTACGGTGACGGATACTGTTGATATCGGAGGTGATTAGGATTTGATCTTGCATATGTACAAAATAAAAGGATATATTATAACGCAATACCAGCACACAATACCACACACCATGACGAAATTACATCCATAATCCATTTACGGTACTGCATAACACAAGATAACGGGAACAGTTTGATAACACTACGATTATGAATGCTGCCGCCAGCAATTAGGAGTTGGTCTTGCATCATTACAAAAATAAATATATATTACAATGCATAATACATAAACCCTATTAACACGCAACATCGACGAGAACAACAGTAATAATAATAATAAAAATAATAACGATAACGATACCTGTAATAATAATAATAATAATATCTATCTATCTATCTATTGCCAGACGCCATAATCCCGTAAGGGGTGGCCACTTGACTTTGAGTTACCTATTTTACAGGGAGGAGCACTAATAATAATAATAATAATAATAATAATAATAATAATAACTGTCAGGATGAGTTAGAATCTTGTCATGGAACCGCCCATATAATCATCAAATAACACCAGAACACGGCGTTACACAAGAACATATTTAACACCACTACTGAACAAATGATTCCCTGTAGCACCTGTGTAAATTACAAATAAGTGTTAGAAAAAAAATACCGCTGTTAAGATACTGATTAGAAAACTGAGTGTCGCAGAAAGTGCCCCAGTATGAAATACAATCACTGTAGCCTACATGTGCATGCTTACACTTCTGCACGGAGTCCTTGCGAGGGAAAAAGAGCACACACACACACACACACACACACACACACACACACACACACACACACACACACACACACACACACACACACACACACACACACACACACACACACACACACACACACACACACACACACACACACACACACACACACACACACACACACACGCACACTCGCACACACACACACACTCGCACACACACACACAGGCACACACGCACACACACACACCACCATCTCATCATCATCATTTTAATACCAACCCTTCTAGCCTAACGTCCGGGAGTGACCTGTTGAGGCTGATGGAATCCGACGCTAGGAGGTTGAACTGGTTGAGCTTAAACTTGTCCTTCATGATACCCTCCTGTGCTGGCGGCGTCTTCACAGGCCTGCCCATCTCACCAGGCAAGCCAGGCTTTTCAGATACCGTTGGCTGAGGCTCCCACCGCTTTAGTTCCCCTGGTGGGTAGTCCAGACGCCAGCCCTATACGCATTGCCGGGAAAAAGGTGGCTGTTGTAATCGCCACCAGCAATATCATGGTAATTACTTGTAAGCCTTATTTAATGCACTTCCACATTTTTTGATCATCATAATAATTGCAGGCATTTTTCACTTAAATAAACTGCATTCTCATTTCTAACCGACACTTTAATAACAAACTGTATCATAATCACCATCATCATTCTCTCTCTCTCTCTCTCTCTCTCTCTCTCTCTCTCTCTCTCTCTCTCTCTCTCTCTCTCTCTCTCTCTCTCAATCACTCGCACATCTTCTTTCATCACCATCATCATCATGCCCACCGCCAAATCGACGTCTTCCTGTTCAGTGTGATGATTCCTGATGGCTCGTCCCTTATGGTAGTCAGCCCTTCCCTCCTTAGCCCCAGACCCGCCCTGAGCCCTGCCACAGCCCCAGCCAGACCCCGTGGAGCAGTCACTGTGGTACATGATCACCACCACATCCACAACGAACCACACCAGTGACGTCACCAGCACGATCTTGCACGTGTGGACTCGCAGCCGGGACGAACGGAACATGGTGATTGGTGTGGTGATTGTGGTGGTTGTTGTGGTGGTTTGTGTGGTGGTTGTGGTGGTTCTGTGGTGGTTTTGTGGTGGCTGTGGTGGTTTTGTGGTGACTGTTGTGGTGGCTGTGGTGACTGTTGTGGTGGCTGTGGTGGTTTTGGTGATTTTGTGGTGGTTGCTGTGGTGGCTGTGGTGATTGTTGTGGTGGTTGCTGTGGTGTTGTGGTGGTTTTGTGGTAGTTGTTGTGGTGGCTGTGGTGGTTTTGTGGTGACTGTTGTGGTGGCTGTGGTGGTTGCTGTGGTAGTTGTATCTCAGATCTCGTGGTAGTGGTGTGGTTAGCGTACTGTGGTGGTGATGGAGAAGGTGTGACTGCTTGAAATGTGGCTACTGTGGCATTTTCTGGTGTGGTGGTGTGGTTAGGCTATGGTGATGAGGAGTATTTGTGATGTGGTTATGATACTGTGGTGATATGACTGTGGTGGTATTTTTGAGCTAGTTATGGAGGTGCTGTGGGATCCAAGTTAAAATAGTGGTTATGTGGTGAGATGGTGATGTAATAATTAATGTGGTGGTGTTGTGGTAAAAGGGATAGTGGAGTGGCAGGTACTGTGGTAGGGTTTAGTGGTAGTTAAAATGGCAGTGATAGGGATGTAGTAATAATGATGGTTGTGGTAGCTGTGCTGTTAGGGTGGTAGAGGGAAAATTATAGTGATGGTAGTGTGGCATTGACTTGTGGTGGTGTGGTAGCAACGTTGGTTAGTGTGGTACAGGCTGAGAGGTACAAAACATCAATATATCCGTGGTAGGAGTGTGGTAGCAATGTCGGAAGCAGTCAGGTAGGAATGATCATGTATCTTATGACTACTAGTAATGATGATAATGTTTGTTACCATGAAAACAATAAATATGGTATCAGTCTTGGTTATTGGAACTGTAGTAATTCGTCTTAACTACATTTATAACAGGTTTCGGAATGTAATTAATCAGCTTTGAACCTTAAACCATTAGAAGCCATGTAAAAAAAATAACCTACAGCTAAACTACAGCACACCCGTTCCAAGGAAGTCAGAGGGGAATGAAATGTGATATAATCTGTAAAGTTAGACCCTTCAGTTAGACTTTCCTTCTCCTCTGCATGAAGAATGGATAAGGAAGGGTAAAGGCAGGCTGAGAAGGACTGATTTAAGGAAGCGTGTAAAAAAAGCCTGATAAAGAGTGTGTGCTTATAGTGTGGTTAAAAATGTATGGAATTGAGTATATTAATAAGGATATTTATATACGCATGTGTATGGATTAATGGGTGTACCTGTATATGTAAACTAGCGTGAAAATGAGTGTAGATGAATGTAAGGTACGTAAAAGGGTGTGTTAATGTGGGTGTGTATGCTGGTGTATGTATGAGTTTTGCCTGTAAACCAAATACACAAATGGGTATGTGGTGTGTGCAGAGGAGTGTGTAAATGTGTGAGTAGAAGGATTATACCGTATACATATATATTTCTACTTGAAAAAGTGTTCAATACAGTTTTCAATAAAAATACATGTCTGCCCCTGGAAGTTTTTTTTTTTTTTTATGTATGAACTTGATTGGAAAAGTGTGTGTGTGTGTGTGTGTGTGTGTGTGTGTGTGTGTGTGTGTGTGTGTGTGTGTGTGTGTAGGGAAGGTGGGTATATGTGTAGGTTTCTAAAGCTTTGTTGTGTGTACGTGTGCGTGTATGTCTGTGTCTGGGGCAGCTATAGCAGTCTCATCCTCCTCCACCTCCTCACACTCCTCGGCTTCCCGTCGACTTAATTGGTCTGAAAGCAAAAACACACAAACATTACAAAACACAACGTAGAGATACTGGTTACACAACTGCGAAAATAATAATACCTCTAAAGCATAATTCCTACACATCATCGTCATCATCATCATCATCATCATTATCAATACTTATCATCATCACCATCATCATCGTCATCATCACTGACGAAAAAATGGATACCTCCACAAAACACACACCCCCACCCACCCACTCACCCATCCACCCACCCATCCACCCACCCACACACACACACACACACACACACACACACACACACACACACACACAAACATACAATCAACACCCATGACCTGATATTGCCTAGTATGAACAAATAAACTGCAATACGATAAATAAGAACAAAAGACCTGAAACAGATATGAAAATGGTGTGTGTGTGTGTGTGTGAGAGAGAGAGAGAGAGAGAGAGAGAGAGAGAGAGAGAGAGAGGGAAACTATAAAATGTTTCATAAAAATACAACCAAGCTGAAATTGTACTGCTAAAAAATCCAAAAAATTCCAATATTTTTTAGAATGAATGAACCATTAGTGAAATATATTGCTTCTATGAATATATGAATGGATTAATATACACTGAAAAAATGGAGTGCAAATTGCTGTACACACACACACACACACACACACACACACGTCCTTTCATACATACATACACTGTTCCTTTCTCTATAAACTGTTCTCCCTCCCAAAACTTTTCCTCACTTAATAAACAGATCCATCTCTATAAACTATTTCTCCCTCTATAAAGCGCTTCCCCTAAAAAAGAAATAAACTGCTCCACCCTCTGTATACGGTTCGTCCCTCTATAAACTGTTCCTCCCTTTATACAGTGCTCTCCCTTTTTTATAAAACGGTGCCCTAATTAAACTCTTTGCTGATACACTGTTCGTCCCTCTATAAACAGTTCCCCATTATACAAACTGTTGTCGCTCCATTAACTGTTTGCCCTCTATAAACTGTTCCTTGTTTCACCCTTTATAAACTGTTTTTCCTCTGTACATTGATCCCTTTCTATAAACAGTTCCCCGTTATACAAACTGTTCCACCTCTATAAATATTTTGCCCTCTATACACTGCTCCCTTTCTCCCCTCTCACCACCAAAGGTCTATTGATGCCTAAACTGTTATTTTACGGTTTATATGCTCTAATCTCGTTACATTGTTAAACTGTCAAGGTGTTGGAGATGGGAAACATGACATGCAAATATGAGAGAGAGAGAGAGAGAGAGAGAGAGAGAGAGAGAGAGAGAGATGCATCACACCGGATGAATATTTTAGATGGATGAATTAGTCTCTCTCTCTCTCCAACACAAGAGCACGCTATTCTGCCAAAAATAATGGATAAATAAAAATATAAATTAAAATAAATCACCCCGCTGACTCTGAACGATAAAGACTCAATGAGCCGTTTTCTTTCTCACCACAAAAATAAACAACGAAAAATTGCGGGAAAAAATTTATCTCCTTTTAAATAAGCGAACCAATAATAAGAGAGAGAGAGAGAGAGAGAGAGAATTTGCCCGATTTTTCACATGCAGTAGCGGTAGTTTTAGGGAAATTTCCATCGCTTTCTCTCTCTCTCTCTCTCTCTCTGAGTCAAATATGAAACAGGAAGGGACAGAAAACGAATACGGGAAACTAAGGAGGAGGAGGAGGAAGAAGAGGAAGAGGAGGGGAGGGTGTGAGGAGAATTTAAGCTGCATAAACAATAAAAACACGTACTCTGTCTGAGGGGGTGAATCATTACAAAAAAGTGACCGAAATAATACAATAAAAAATACAATAAATAATAAAATAATAAATCAATAACCATACAAGCGGCACAATGTTTCGTTCAGATGCAGATGATTTGGTGACACAAGCGAGATCTATCCATCTATTTTATCTATCATCTATTCCTCTACTGCCCTACCGTGAACGCTGGGGCTTGAGGCTAGACTACTTAATTCAGACATCTGAGGCATGTAACCAGTTACCCCATCCCTGAGTGGCACTGGGGGAAAATAGGTACATGGGGGAAAACAGGCCCATAGAGACAAATATATATATAGGTCAATGATGAAGATATGTCCATAGGGGAATGCAAGTCCTTAACAGAAAAAACGTCCGCTGGAAAAAAGAAAAAATGTCCATAGGGGAAAGTACATTCTTAAAATAGGTACACTGGGGAAAAATGAGACCGTGGGGAAAAATAGGTCGATGGACGGGAAGCAGGTCCATGGGAAATAGCAGATCCATTGGGGAAAATATGGCCGCGGGGGAATACCGGTCCACGGAATAAAAAATTGGTCCATGTGGGAAGAACAGGTCCATGAGGGAAGAGTGGTCAATGTGGGAATAGGTTTTGGGGAGAAAATGGGAGGCGGTTGACACCTAGGGAGTGTAGCCAAACTTTTTTATTTTTTTAACGCAAAGAAGAAGGAACCAAAGACTAGAAGCCCGAAAAATTGTTCCTTC